>NC_087369.1:80530280-80832722 GCF_030014295.1 Loxodonta africana | reverse complement strand
CACAAATAATTTGTGCATAAATTTTTGAATGAAAAACTAATTTCCATTGTAAATGTCCGCCTAAAATACAATAAAATAAACAATGGTAACAGGAAAATAAGATTTCCACCCACAGAAGGATGAATCAGGATCCTAGCCTCATACCATACATAAAAACCAATTCAAAATGGATCAAGGACCTAAACGTGAAAACTAAAACCATAAAATTCTCAGAAAAAAACGTATGGACAAAGTTATCAGACCTCCTGTTTCACAATGAGCTATCAGAACACAAGCAGCATAAGGAAGAGCAGGTAAATGGAACCTCATGAAAATTAAATACTTGTGTTCATCAAAGAACTTTATCAAGAGTGAAAAGACAACCTAAAGTTTGGGAGAAAATTGGAAACCAGACATCTGATAAGAGCCTCATATTCAAAATACATAAAATACTTCTACAAATGAACAACAAATAGACAAACAACCCAATCAAAAAATGGGCAAAGGACTTGAACAGACATTTCACCCATGAGGATATTTAGATGGTCAACAAGCACATGGAAAAATGCTCCTCGTCATTAGCCAGTAGGCAGATGCTACTCAAAACCACAATGAGATACCACACCTCACCCCCATCAGAATGGCAATGATGAAAAAAAAAAAAGTTTAACAGGTGTTGGTGAGGTTGTGGAGAAACAGGAACCCTCATCCATTGCTGGTGGGAATGTAAAACGGTACAGCCACAATGGAAAACAGTTTGTCGATTCCCCCAAAAAGTTGAACAAAGAGCTACCTACCCCATGACCCAGCAATCCCAGTCCTAGGTATATATCCAGAATAAATGAAAGCAGAAACGCAAACAGAAACTTGTACACCAATGTTCATTGTAGGACTTTTCACAGTAACCAAAAGGTAGAAACAACTGACAGCTGCTGTTGTTGTTAGGTGCCCTCGAGTAGGTTCCGACTCACAGCGACCTTACGTACAACACGAGACACTGCCCAGTCCTGCACCATCCTTACAATCGTTGCTATGCTTGCGCCCACTGTCACAGCCACTGTGTGAATCCATGTCGTTGACGGTTGTCTTCTTCAGCGACCCTCTACCAAGCATGATGTCCTTCTCCAGGACCGGCCCCTCCTGATAACATGTCCAAAGTACATGAGACGTAGTCTCACCATCCTTGCTTCTAAGGAGCATTCTGGCTGTATGTCTTCCAAAACAGATCTGTTATTCTTTTGGCAATCCATGGTATATTCAATATTCTTTGCCAATACCACAATTCAAAGGCTTCAATTCTTCTTTGGTCTTCCTTATTCATCGTTCAGCTTTGGCATGTATGTATATGAGGCTACTGAAAACACCATGATTTGGGTCAGGCACACCCTTGGTCTTCAGAATGACATCTTTGCTTTTTAATACTTTAAAGAGGCCTTTTGCAGCAGGTTTGCCCAATGCAATGCATCTTTTGATTTCTTGACTGCTGCTTCCATGGGTGCTGATTGCGGGTCCGAGTAAAATGAAATCCTTGACAACTTCAATCTTTTCTCTATCACGATGTTGCTTATTGGTCCAGGTGTGAGGATTTGGTTTTCTTTATGTTGAGGTGTAGCCCATACTGAAGGTGCAGTCTCTGATCTTCATCAGTGTTTCAAGTCCTCCTCACTTTCAGCAAGCAAGGTTGTGTCATCTGCATAATGCAGGTTAGTAAGGCTTCCTCCAATCCTGATGCCCTGTTCTTCTTCATATAGTCCAGCTTCTCAGATTATTTGCTCAGCATAAAGACTGAATTAGTATGGTGAAAGGACACAACCCTGACATGCACCTTTCCTGACTCTAAACCACGCAGTATCCCCTTGTTCTGTTCCAACAACTGCCTCTTGATCTATGTACAGGTTCCCATTCTTTGCAATGCTGTCCGTAATTTGTTATGATCCACACAGTCGAACTCCTTTGCATAGTCAGTAAAACACAGATAAACATCCTTCTGGTATTCTCTTTCAGCCAGGACCCATCTGACATCAGCAATGATATCCCTCGTTCCACGTCCTCTTCTGAATCCTGCTTGAATTTCTAGCAGTTCCCTGTCAATATACTGCTGCAGCCACTTTTGAACTATTTTAAATGAAATTTTACTTGCATGTGATTTTTTTTGCTTTCTTTTTTTTTAATTTTTATTTTGCTTTAAGTGAAAGTTTATAAAGAAGGTCAGTCTCTCATACAAAAATTTACATACACCTTGCTATACACTCCTAAGTGCCCTCCCCCTAATGAGATAGCACAGTCCTTCCCCTCCACTCTGTCTCCTAGTATCCATTTGGGCAGCTTCTGGCCCCCTCTGCCCTCTCATCTCCCCTCCAGACATGAGATGCCAACATAGTCTCATGCGTCTACTTGATCCAAGATTGCGTGTGGTATTAATAATTTTCACATTCGGATGGATCACCTTTCCTGGGAATAGGCATAAATACGAATCTCTTTCAGTTGGTTGACCAGATAGCTGTCTTCCAAATTTCTTGGCATAGACAAGTGAGCACCTTCAGTGCTGCATCTGTTTGTTGAAACATCTCAATTGGTATTCCATCAATACCTTGTTTTTTGCCAATGGCTTCAGTGCAGCTTGGACCTCTTCCTTCAGTACCATCGGTTCCTGATCCTATGCTACCTCCTGAAATGGTTGAACATCCACCAAATCTTTTTGGTCTAGTGACTCTGGGTATTCCTTCCATCTGCCTTTGATGCCTCCTGCGTCATTTAATATTTTTCCCATAGAATCCTTCAATACTGCAACTTGAGGTTTGAATTTTTTCTTCAGTTTTTTCAACTTGAGAAATGCCAAAGGATGTTCTTCCCTTCTGGTTTCTGTCTCCACATCTTTGCACGTCATTTTAATATTTTAGTTTGTCTTCTCGAGCTGCCCTATGAAATCTTCTGTTCAACTCTTTTACTTCATTTCTTCCTTTCACTTTAGCTACTCGACATTCAAGAGCAAGTTTCAGTGTCTTCTGTGACATCCATTTTGGTCTTTTATTTCTTGTCTTTTTAATGACCTCTTGCTTTCTTCATGGATGATGTCCTTGATGTCATTCCACAACTCATCTGGTCTTCAGTCATTAGTGTTCAACATGTCACATCTATTCTTGAGATGGTCTCTAAACTCAGGTGGGATATACACAAAGTTGTACTTTGGCTTCCGTGGACTTGTTCTAATTTTCTTCAGCTTCAACCTGAACTTGCATAGGAGCAACTGATGGTCTTCCGCAGTCAGCTCCTGGCCTTGCTCTGACTGATCAGATTGAGCTTTTCCATCATCTCTTTCCACAGATGTAGTTGATCTGATTCCTGCATATTCCATCTGGTGAGGTCCAGGTATATAACCAAAAACCAAACCCACTGCCGTCGAGTAAATTCTGACTCATAGCGGCCCTACAGGACAGAGTACAACTGCCCCATAGGGTTTCCAAGGAGTGCCTGGTGGATTCGAACTGCCGACCTTTTTGGTTACCAGTTGTAGCACTTAACCACTATGCTACCAGGGTTTCCTCCAGGTATACAGTCGCTTGTTTATGCTGTTGAAAAAAGGTATTTGCAATGAAGAAGTCATTGGTCTTGCAAGATTCTTATCATGTGATCTCTGGTGCCATTTCTATCATCAAGGCCATATTTTCCAACTACCAATCCTTCTTTGTTTCCAACTTTTACATTCCAACTGCCACTAATTATCAATGCATCTTGACTGCATGCTTGATCAATTTCAGACTGTGGAAGCTGGTAAAAATCTTCAATTTTTTTCATCTTTGGCCTTAGTAGTTGGTACGTAAATTTGAATAAGAGTCATATTAACTACTCCTCCTTGTAGACACAGGGATATTATCCTGTCACTGACAGCATTATACTTCAGGATAGATCTTTTTGACGATGAATGCAACATCATTCCTCTCCAAGTTATTTCCACCATAGTAGACCATTTGACTGTCCGATTTGAAATGGCTAATACCAGTCCACTTCAGCTCACTTATGCATAGGATGTCGAAGTTTATGCGTTCCATTCCCTTTCTGACAATTTCCAATTTTCTCAGATTAGTACTTAGTACATTCCACGTTCCGAATATT
The DNA here is from genome assembly GCF_030014295.1 of Loxodonta africana. Lineage (NCBI taxonomy): Eukaryota > Metazoa > Chordata > Mammalia > Proboscidea > Elephantidae > Loxodonta > Loxodonta africana. Next base: position 80,828,630 of record NC_087369.1, on the reverse strand, counting down.
AATGGATGTTTACAGCTGTTTTGTCTAATTTTGAGTTGTGCCACATCAGCAGATAAAGGTCCTGAAAGCTCGACTACATCCATGTCATTAAGGTCAACCCTACTTTGAGGAGGCAGCTCTTCCCCACTCACATTTTGAGGGTCTTCCAACCTGAGGGGCTCATCTTCTGGCACTGTATCAGACAATGTTCCACTGCAATTCATAAGGTTTTCACTGGCTAATTCTTTTCAGAAGTAGACCACCAAGTCCTTCTTCCTAGTCTGTCTTAGTCTGGAAGCTCAGCTGAAACCTGTCTGCCATGGGTGATCCTGCTGGTATTTGAATATCGGTGGCATAGCTTCCAGCATCACAGCAACACGAAAGCCCCCATGGTATAACAAACTGACAGACGCATGGGGACTCAACAGATAAATGGGTTTAAAAAATGTGGTACTATACATATAATGCAATATTTACGCAGCTGTAAAATGCATGCCATACCACGGATGAACCTAACAAAAACACTACGCTGAGCAATATATGTCAGTGGCAAAAGGATGAATCCCATATGAACTCACTTATATGAAATAAGTCAATACTGTATATAAAGATTATTAATGTTTACCAGGGGTGCAAGGGAAGGGGAAAAGGGGAGTTTTTGCTTAGGGTGCAGTTGAGTTTATGCTGATGCTGGTGTAACAATTTGGAAAAGGATAACAATAACAGTTGTATAACGAAGAATATACTCAATGTCACTGAACTACATATGTAGAAATTGTTGAATTGGTATGTTTTGCTGTATATATTTTCACAATAAAATTTAAAAAATGACAAAAGAATTCCTTCTGACCTTTTAAACTCCCTCATTTTTTTCCTTATGAAATATAAAAAAAAAATCTCTAGTTACCAGTACTGTTCCATTTTTACAGATGAGAAAACTGAGGCTAAAGAAGTTAAATAACTTGTCCAAGGTAACTCAATTAGTAAGTAGCTAAAACATGATGAACAATCTACCTGTAATCTTAATCTCTACACTTACTATTTATGAATCTGTGCTCAGGGATACAACTGGAAACCAGAAAATTTTATCCTTTACATGCAAAAGTTGTATTATTTTCCCCCGTTCAAGACTCAAAAAACAGAATTCATTTCTTTCTCCTTGCCTTTCCAGCTTTTGAGCAAAGTGGACATATGATAGCCCCTAAAACAGATCTGGAAACCCTGGTGGCATAGTGGTTAAGTGCCACGGCTGCTAACCAAAAGGTCAGCAGTTTGAATCCACCAGGTGCTCCTTGGGGCAGTTGTACTCTGTCCTATAGGGTTGCTATGAGTCAGAATTGACTTGACGGCAATGGGTTTGGGTTTTTTTTTTATTTAAACAGATTTGTAGACCAAGTCAAAGATTCACACGCAGCAAATATGGTCATAAACACATACTCTGCACAGGTTCCATCAACAGCGAATGCCTATTTACCTAGGATTACTTCCTCCAACTCCGCCCCATGCAACTGTTTTATTTTAACAAATTAAATCCAAATTCTCCAGGGGATACGTTTAGCAAGAATAGAAAAAAGAAGCAATACTTATTAAATGACTGAAAATGTATACTACTTGATTTTCAGACCCCCAAATGCTCAAATACATTTTAGGCCCTTTAAATCAGTCCAATCTAATCTGCATTTAGGACCAGTAAGGCATATCAACGGCACTGGGTTTTTGTTTTGTTTAAGGCATAAATTAGGAGTCCCTGGGTGGCACAAACAAAAAGTTGGCAGTTTGAACTGCCAACCCAGAGGCATCTCAGAAGACAGGCCTGACCATCTGCTTTCAAGAGGTCACAGCCTTGAAAACCCTATGGAGCAGTTCTACTCTGCATGCCCGGGGTTGCCATGTGTCAGAATCAACTCAAAAGCAACTAACAACAACAGAAACAAAGCGGTAAATTAGGATCTGAAAAGTGACCTTTGCAGTCAAGAAACAGGTGATTCTTACCATTGTAGGTTGCACTGTTTTTCACAATTAGCTCCAAATGCTCTCTAAACTCTTCTCGAGATGGGTAGAGGCGTTTTCGCACATTTTCACGGAGCGTTTGTAGGTCCATTGGTCGAGTGATGATTTTGTAATAGTCCTTCACAACCTTTGCATTAACTGGAGTGTGAAAAGGGTATGTCTGTGCAAACAAGAGCCAGCACCATCCATGAGCAAAAAACACTTGCCAGAGTCAACTCCTAGAGATTCTCTCAAATCTTAATCTCAAAGGAATCAACTCTCAAAGGAATCTTTCTAGATGGAGCAGGTCTAACTGCGTCCTCTACTAAACTATTAAAAAAAAAAAAACTATTTCCCAAAGAATTATGAGTTTCCTCCTGGACAGAGCTGGAGACAAACGTAGAACAAAATTCTAACTCACAAAAAAAGACCAGACTTACTGGTCTGAGAGAGACTGGAGAAACCTCAGGAGTATTGCCCCTGGACTCCCTTTTAACTCAGTACTGAAGTCACTCCTGAAGTTCGCCCTTCAGCCGAAGATTAGACAGGCCCATAAAACGAAATGAGACTAAATGGGCACACCAGCCCAGGGGCAAGGATGAGAAGGCAGGAGAGAAAAGAAAGCTAGTAACAGAGAATCCAACGTTGAGAAGGGGAGAGCGCTGACATGTCGTGGGGTTGGAAACCAATGTCACAAAATAATATGTGTATTAACTGTTTAATGAAAAACTAATTTGCTCTGTAAACTTTAATCTAAAGCACAATAAAAAAATACCAAAAAAAAAAAAAAGAATTAGGAGTTTCCAGTACCTATGTCTATACACTACCACCCTCTGTCTGAAATCAGACAAACCAAAGGGCCTTGCCATCACTAGCATAGATATCTGATACAATGAACTCACATTCGGTAGATCTCTCATGTCATTGATGATAGACTCCAAGATGGATGACAGTGTCACCATGGGGTCTGTCCGGCGACGGTGGATAGACTTATGAGGCCTCTAAGGAGTCAAAAAAAACAAAAAATCAGAATGCTCCTTTAGGCAAAAAGCCAACATTTCCTAGCTAGACAAATATATTTTGGAAATCTGGTAATGAACAGTATACATAATTCTCAGGACAAGACCAAAATAAAATCTAAGGCTGTGTCAGACTCATGGCTTAGAAGACTGAGAGTAATGAATGAGACCACCATCTGGTCAGAAAGAAGCAATGCAGATACTTACATTTAAATAGTCACAGTGAACAGTGGTTCCGACTCGCCGTTTCTTCTTGGGAGGAAGTTGCTGTTTAGGGAACTTGAGAACCAGAGATTTTCTGCGAACCTCATCCGCACTGCAATCAATTAACACTTTCGTAACGCACAGTCACAATTTGTAGTCCTCCCCCACCCCCCGCCACCAAAAAAGCAACTACAATGAAAAACTCCAAAGTACCTGAGTATGAGCCTGCGGGGGGAAAAGCCAAACCAAAGGCCAGACACCCACCTTCTAAGGCTCAGCAGGCAAGGCATTACAGGATCTCCAGATTAATAAAGAACTAGGCAAAGTCACAACTTCACCTCAGTTTCCTAACTGGAAAATAAGGTAACTAGGCTAAAGGAGTTTCAAGAAACCTTCCATCTCTTAACACTCTATCTTAGGGTTAAAAGGCTATGAAACTTAACTCACTCAAGAACAGAAAAAAAGGAAGAAATTACAACCTGGTCTGAAAAAAACAAACTAGTTTGGGTTTCCCTGAGTCATTAAAGCCCGTTCACCTTCTTCCCTTGTATTGTAAGGGATCAGGATGGTCACATTTCCCCTCTCTGATTTGCTTCAAAATATCATGACTATTGCTTAAGGGGTACTGAGTTTCCATTAAGGGTGATGAAAAAATCCAGAAACGGATAGTGGATGATACGTGCACAATACGGAGAATGTAATGTCACTGAATTGTACATGTAAAAATGGTTGAAAGGGCAAGTGTTTTGTGATATGTATTTCACCACAATAAAAATTTTAAAATGACTGTTACAGACATCGATATATTACATCAATAACAATAGAAAAAAGAACCCAAAACTGAATACAAACTGAAAGAAATGAATCTAACTCTGTATCAAGTTGATAAAATAATTACACACAAAAAATAATTAATCCAAATATTTTTTAAGTATAGTCCCGACCGTACAACTTCAGTAGCATATAGTCCGAGGACAATAAACTACAAAAAATATCTAGAACTTCATAGGTGTGTTGCTGCTAATAGTACTGGTCTAGTAATTCTGAAGCTATTCGGTGCATGCCATAGAACAAAGCAAATGAATAAAATCAGATAAAGAAATGGGGGAAGATGAGCAAGAACGTGCAGGTACAATTCGAACTGAAAGGTATCGCTAAAGAACTCATGATTTTAAATGTATGTACACCTCCCAGTTTTGTCCACTAAAAGAGCCTAGAACAATGACATCTCAGTAGCCATGAGCATACCTATTACTCAGACCTCGGTTTCTAAACACTATTTCCCAATTAAAGGAATCAGGGCTCCATGAAGGAATGGCTGATTCTAGGTCTGGGACAGGGAAAGTTCAAGGAGAGCTTTGGACATCTCATGCCAGAAGGCAAGAAGTTCTCAAAAGACTATAATAAGAGCTATTTGAAAAGAACACAGGATCTGGCTTGAAGGGGTCAAATTTTAGACAATATGAGCATCGAAAAGAATAATGATGTTAATGGATTATGATACATTAAATTTACAAAAGAAACAATTTCAAAATCCGTAACATCATCCAAACAAAAAAAGAAGGGGAACCTCTTCTTTATAGAAGAATGCCAACTAATGTAGGATTACTAGAATTAGAAAAATTAATGTTTTGCAACTCCCAATGTAATAACTTAAGTTAGGCAATGATCGTCAATGGATGCTAAAACCGCTGAGAGAAAGACTGTTAGAGAACAGGATATTTATAGTTACCACCCCACATATTAACTAGAAAGGGAAAAACGTGCCTTTATTTACAGAAGGATCGGGGGACCACCACTGTAACGAGATGATCAAAATAGTGGGACAACCTGACATTATATGCTTCTTAATGTAGTACAGAAAGTACATAAAATCACCTATGTAAGTAGTGTTACCAGAAACATTTAATCTGAATCTCATGGATAAAAAACAATCAGATAAATCCAGACTGTGAGATATTTTATGAGACAGCTGGCCTGGACTCTTAAAAAAAAGTCAATGTTGTCCAAAAAAAAAAAAAAGGGTGGGGAGGACAGTTCTAGATTAAGAGAGACAAAAAAATTTAACCAAATCTAATGTTTGAACTGAGACTGGAACCTCAATTAGGAGACGACAATAGACATTATTGAGACAAGTGGGGAAATTTGAATAAGGACTAAATATTAGATATTATTGAATTAATGTTAATTTTCTTAGGTATGCTAACAATGCCATCTTACTATGTCCTTAATCTTAGGAGATGTGTGCTAGAGAGTTTAGGAGTGAGATGGCATGATGCCTTCATCTTACTTTCAAATGGTTTGGGGAAGAAAAAAAAGTTTTACATGTATAATGCAAATGTGGCAAAATGTTAACAAATGGTGAACTTAGAAGAACAGTACATTGTATTATTCTTTCAACTTTTCTGCAGGTTTTTAATTTTCAAACAGAAAAGATAGGGAAAAATTTTTTTTTAATTAAAAACTTCATTTGATTATCTATTAATAACTCTCTGAGGACAACGGACACATATGCTCATGGTCTGTATGTCTCCTTAAGCTTTTTAGATGATCCATTATCAGAATGCTCTGAGGCTAGGGGTCTTAGAAATATTACAAGTGGAAGTAGAATAGGAAGAGATTTAGTATTTACTGAGCACCTACTATATGCCACGCGCTGTACTACACGCTTCATATACTCTCTCTCGTTTTAGCATCGTAACTGTTCTAATAAGAGTGGCTGTATTCCCATTTTGTAAATAAGGAAAGTTAGGTAGCATGCCCTTGGTCATTTTCATTACTGGCAAGGATTACTGAGGAAAATCCATCCAAGTTCCTGGTACCCTTTGAGAGAACACATGCACCCTTATTACCTACCCCTACCCCTGCCACCCATCAACATCACCAAGCTCTAACAGATCTCTCCCCGCGGTACTTCCTGACTGCTATCCCTTACCTCTCAATTAGCTGTTTCCCCAAGACTATCTTGGTCCCTTCGACCTTGATGAGTTCTTCATTATCATTATGAATGACTGTCTTTTCCAACTCCTCCTCTTGCTCCTCTGTCATGGCAACAGGGTTGGAGGGTGGAGCATTTGTTTGATAATAAAGGGGACAGAATTTGTTTGTCCTCATGTGCCCAATGGCGCCACATGCCCCACATTTCAGCTGCAAAAGGAAAAGTGTCAACATGTCAGAGTTAAGTAGGCTGCACGATGTTAGCTTTAAGACATACATACAAGGCAGGAGAGAAACAAGGGCAGTCTCAAAACTTTTGCTCTAATAGAATTATTATGTACCTAACAATCAGAAGCCACATTGAATGACACATTAAAAACTAAATGAAATCCACAGACTGAACACTTTTTTACAAATAAAGCAAGGAAAAAAGGGAGAGGATGATTTCCACCCCCAATTTAAGTTGTGAACCATGAAAATATTCAACAGGCAGGAGGAGAAAGGCTGTTGAAGCCCAAGTCTGCACTCGACAGCACAGCTGGCCAGCATGGGTGTACTCCCAGTCTACAGTCAAAACAAGAAAAAGGCTCAACGCCACCAAGTCTCCATCTCAGTTTTGCAACTGGGTGGCTATGGTATCTTAAGCCTCAGGTTTACCTGTGAAGTGGGGTCAATACTGTATCATAATACATGCCAGAAAACAACACTGAAATACTTAATGACTTCAGTACCTATTAGTAACACCACTTTACATTTGTTGAACACAGTTTATGAAGTACTTTCCCAAGCATTATATCATTTAATACAACAACACTGTGAGACAGGATTGGAGAGGTTAACATCAGAGAGCTATTAAGTAGAACATGAATCCAGATCTTCTGTCTCCAACTCCACTGCTTTTCCCACTATATCACAGTTGCCTCATATTACAGTGCACATTACAGTCACAATACACAGTAACATGCGGAATCCCCAAGTTATGCAAAGCAACTTGTTTTATTTTTGTTTCTCCTTTTGTTAATACGTACAATTTTAAAACAAGATGTATATATTTATAAAAATATATGAAAGCATATGTTTTTTAAAAAAACCTACCTCAACTCCTAGAAAACACCTCAAATGGATAAAGTGTAAAATGACATCCAACAAGAATGGTACCAAACTGGGCCTGGTAACTAGTACTGGTAACATGCAAGTAACCACATCAATTTAAATGACCTTCTACAACACTGCCCTCATTCACAGTAAGGGAGTATGCCAAAAGCTAAGTAAAAAGGCATTGCTTTCTTCCCTTTCTGTTAGTTGTGATCACAACACGTTATACTTACTTTTAGGTCAGGACGCTCCTTCATCTTTTTTGGCTTCTTCTCAGGAGGACCCTTAAGCTTCTCCTTTTCCTGGTTCCTCTTAAGCCGCCTCAACTGCTCTTGAATCCTCCGTCGCTCTTTTCGCATCTCTTCTCGATGCTGTTCATCAAAAAGGGCAAATTTTCGACTGAATAACAGGAAAAAAAATCACAGGAGCATAAGCAAACCTAAACCAAGAAGACTGTCCTGACAGCTAACATCTCAGAGCTGAAGTAATCCACTCAGGCTGAAATAAAAGGGGCTGCTTGCCATTCCCGTAACCAAGAGGTGCCTCTCTCAGAATAAGAGCTCCTCAAGTAATCCCAAAGATTTTTTGTAAACCAACCAACTACAATGCACAGGATCCATGGAACTAAAATCATGCCTTTATTTTGTGGTGAATTTAGAATTCTCCCTGTGATCTGGTTCTGTTCAAACCCAAAGCTCTAAAAAAGCAAGATGGTTCTCAATTAAGGCAGACTTCTAGGGAAACTATAGAATCCTGTTACCAAAATTCAAGCACCCACCCCCACCAACATTCCCCACCATCACTATCATTCTCCTTATTACACTGGAAAAGGGGAAGCCAAAGCACAACCAATACTCACATGAATTCTTCATCTTTTGTGGTCCGTATGCGCACGTAGGCATCGATGACAGCTGGCTTTCGGACAGTCTCACATCGAACATACTCTTTCCCCTCCTCATCTCGAAATGTGCGATAAATCTTGAGACAGCGGCCAGTGGCAGAAGAGTTAAGGCTAGTCACAGAAGCTGTGTCATCATCTCTGTGATTGTTTCCTGATGCTGCTGAGCCTGCTGCTGCAAGGCAGAAGAAGATTTCCAAACATACCCTCTACCCTCCCAAATGGCCATTTTCTTGGGGTTGAGTGGAGATCTCACAGCTCAGTATTCAACAAAACTATGGGTCTACAGAAAGCACGAGTCACCCACCAGCTCCAAAAGTGCACTTAGCTGTCCTTTCCTGACTTCAGTTTCCCTGCCAATTTTCTTGTTTTTACAAGTACAAAAAGTTATGAAAGAACCTCAAAGAGATACATGTTTGCTATAGGGGATAAAAGAGAAAGTAGCTATATTCTGATTCCCCTGGACAACATGCAAGAAAAAAGCCCAAGCAGGAAGTAGTTGATGATCACATTAAAGAAAAGCACCCAAGCACCCAGGGGGGGAAAAATGACACCATGGAAACAAGTCTAGGATCCCAAGGTCTAGAGTATGCTTCTCAATATAATTGGATAATAAAATCTATATTACCCAAAATTGGAAAATAAAATCTGTATGCTGAACAGATAATCCAAGAAGGTGGACTATAAGAAGAAGAATGGGGCATCAGGATTGGAGGACATTAAAAACCTGCGTTATGCAGATGACACAACCTTGCTTGCTGAAAATGCAGAGGACTTGAAGCACTTATTAATGAAGATTAAAGACCACAGCCTTCAGTATGGATTGCACCTCAACATAAAGAAAACAAAAATCCTCACAACTGGACCAATGAGCAACATCATGATAAATGGAGAAAAGACTGAAGTTGTCAAGGATTTCATTTTACTTGGATCCACAATCAACAGCTGTGGAAACAGCAGTCAAGAAATCGAAAGATGCATTGCATTAGGCAAATCTGCTGCAAAAGACCTCTTCAAAGTGTTGAAGTGCAAAGATGTCACCCTGAAGACTAAGGTGCACCTGACCCAAGCCATGGTATTTTCAATCACATCATATGCTTGTGAAAGCTGGACAATGAATAAGGAAGACCGAAGAAGAGTTGATGCCTTTGAATTGTGGTGTTGGTGAAGAATATTGAATATACCACGGACTGCCAAAAGAACGAACAAATCTGTCTCGGAAAAAGTGCAGCCAGAATGCTCCTTAGAGGCAAGGATGGCGAGACTGTGTCTTACATACTTTGGACATGTTGTCAGGAGGGATCAGTCTCTGGAGAAGGACATCATGCTTGGCAGAGTACAGGGTCAGCAGAAAAGAGAAAGACCCTCAGCGAGGTGGACTGACACAGTGGCTACAGCAACGAGCTCAAGCATAACAATGACTGTAAGGATGGCGCAGGACAGGGCAGTGTTTTGGTCTGTTGTGCATAGGGTCGCTATGAGTCGGAACCGACCTGACGGCACCTAACAACAACATGCGTCTCAAACTTTAATACGAGTAGGAATCACCTAGGGATCCTGTTAAAAGGCACAATCTAATTTAGTACGTCTTGGGTGAGGTCTGAGATCCTGCATTTCTAACAAGCTCCCATGAGACACAGATACTGCTGCTGGCCCAGGACCACACTTGGAATGGCAAGGACTTAGAAGACCATATTGGTGGAAGGGCTACATCACAACATTTTTACGAAGTAGTCAGAACAACAAAATTACATAAAGCTTTTATGGAGAAGGGAAAACACAGGAAAAACTACTGTGAAGGAGCACAGTCACGTGAATCTCCATCTTAATCCCTTATCCACTCTCTCAGTATCTATACCCAAAATTTCAACTACCTGCTTGACATCTACACTCAGAACTGTCATGGGGACCTCAAACTCAACATGTCTCAAACTCCACATATTACATGTTCCCTTCTTAAACCTGCTTCTTTAAAATTTCCTGCTTTAATAATTAATGGTACAGCCACATTTCTAGTAACATCAAAGTAAAATCTTAAGGTCACCTTGATTTTCCCTCTTTTCTCACTCCTAATGTCTATATCACAGCCCAGTTCAGACCTTCATCATCATCCCTACCCCAAACTTTGGCAGTTTTTAGTTAGTAATTTTTAATTATTTTTAGGGTCTAAGATTCCTTTGAAAATCTCTGGAAGCCATGAAAATGCACATTTGCACAGAATTTCACATGTAATTTAGGGGGTTCAAGGACAAACCCTCAAATTCATTTATGGATTCCACATTAAAAACCTTTACCTTCTAGGATGAATAACCAGAAAGCTTATTTAAGTACAGCACTGATAGCCCTGGCCTGGCCAGGCACCAGATACAAACTAGAGGCAGTAGTAGATTGGCAGCATGTCTTCAATTTGCCCTCCCAGACAAAGCCAGACTTCAATTTGCAAAAATCTATCTTATCTACGGGTTTCTCTATACTCATTCCCTACTTCTGCTCTTCCCAGCTTTGCCTCCATAAAAATTTTTTTTTTTTTTTGCCTCCATAGTATGCAATTATTTTCACATTCCTTTTTCGATCCTCCTCTTTCTTGTTTGTCTGACAAGCCACTACCCTCACCCAGTAGCATCCGCTGCAGTTCCTTCCGCTCCTGTTCCTCCCGTTCACGTGACAGCTGAGAACTGGTTTTCTTGTTCTGCAACATGTTCTCGATGTTCTTTCCCATTTCTTCAAAGTCACTGTCTTCAGCTGAGCTGCTATCTGTGTCAGTTGATAAGACTTCGGTTGATGACAAAACCCTAAAGAGAAACACCAATGTTGAAATCAGGGAAAATTTATTATAAAAAGTGTACTATGAGCTAAATAAATATGGTCGCAGGCAACAGTAGGAAATTGGGAAATCAATCTTAAGAGAAATACCCATTTACTTTAGAGTGACAGAAATGCTTTGGAACTAGCTAGAGGGGGCTGGCTGTACAACACTGTGAATGTACTAAATACTACTGAATTGTTCTAATGGTTAATTTTGCTACATGAATCTCACGTCAGTGAATTTTTTTTTTTAGAAAAAAGAATACACAGAAACTACTGAGAGATGGAATCCTTAACAGAAAAACTCTATAAAGTTTTTCTCAATATTCAGTCAACAAGTTTGAAAAACTGCAACTACTTCATAATTCCTGGTCAGCACACTGGTCACTTTTAATAGTACATTATCATCCTCCCACCACTAAGCTGTCAGAAAAACCCTATCTGTCACTACTGTTCCTGCTGGCCACAAGAGTTGCCATGGAACCTAGGCCTGGCCTCTCTTACCTTTCAAAACCTTTGCCAAGCTGCTCTGAAGACAGTGGTACTGTAGCAGTATTATGATGAACAGATACCACCCTGAACTCTCAAGATACCTGACCATCTAATCACATTTTTAGGTAACCTCCTTTTCACTATACAAGCATCTGTACCCCTCCCCTTTTTAGCCTGGATTTTCTGAAGCACTAAAACAACACACTTGTTCTGTAGGTCAAAGATGCGCTGACATTCCTCTTTGTAACGCTCTTGATGCTCAGCCACAGAAAACCTTGATCCCCGGGCAAATTTACTCATGGGCCCCTCTCCAGAGCGGGCCTGTTCTGTCGACATTGTGCGTACCACATCAATTACTTCCCAGCGGGACAATTTTTTAATCTACAAGACAGATACGTACACATATTCACAACTCACTCAGGGATTTTGAAAGACGAAAAAAGCACAGCATTAGACATCTAAACCAAAAAAAAAACAAACAACCTCTAAGCAGGTTAAACAGAGAGCTTTCAGAAAGCTAACTCCTAAAAAAAGTATCTAAGACCCAGTCTACTACAACCTAACTTACAAAATTCTCCAATGGTTTCACACTTCTCTCAATTAGCCTTTCCCTCTGTATGCAAAGCCTCTAAGAGCCTCTAAATTTTTCTCTTCTACACCCACCTCTTCCTCAGGCACACCAAATTTACGTAGAAGCTGCTTGGCATTTTTCAGAGAAAGGCGACGGAGGTCTGCATCTGTTCCTGTCACTGTCTTCTTCACTGGTTGAGGCTCCTTATCATCCTGCCTCAAACAAAAACATGTGAGAATCTTAATAAGCTGCACTCTTTATGGCAGGCACCTTAGTCATCCTGCCGACCTAATCACTTTCCAGGTTCCCCAGTCCTTCTCCCTAGCCCCCATTTCCTTCTCCCTTGATTTTCTCCTTCTAGAAATTCATAGCCAATCTCACCTTCTGCTGTGTTGGCTTGTTTGGAATCTTCACATAGGAGAAACCTTCACCACAACCTGTAGGATCTGCCACTCCAGTCACCTCCAGGAGACACTTCCCCTTCATGGCAGCAATGAAAGCCCTTGTGGTATTCCAAGGAGCAGTTCGAACCTGAAGTACAGAAAAGGATTCTTAGGGCTACAGGAAACATTTGTTGTATGTCTAGCCATTACCCACAAGGGCAGAACAATTAAAATAATGTACAATTTAATGCTTTCTTAAACCGGCTACATAAAGTTGCCCAGTACTTAGCTTGCTGCTCTCTTCTACGTTACTTATATCATGATGTTAAATAAGGGTCAAGAGCTCAGCCAACCAGGCAAGAAGGAAGATGTGGACCAATGGTACTTTTCAGGCCCATACACCTTGGGCTTCACTAGGAATTCTCAAAGGCAATGTTGTTCCCACTCTAACAATGGTCAAGAGATAAGTTAGTCTGATGACTGTATATGACTGTCCAATTGCTCAAATGGTTTCTTTAAAATGACCTACATGCTCTCATAACAGATAATATGCATGCTTTCAAATCACTGGTTCCAACCCCGGCAGCACTAAACCAAAGTCCATTACACCTCTGCCACTAGTTTGGTCAAAGGAGCCCTGGTAGTGCAATGGTTAAGCATTTCGCTACTAACTGAGAAGCTGGTCGTTCAAATCCACCAGCAGCTCTGCAGCAGGAAAGACCTGGCGATCTGCTGATAAAGATTATAGCCTGGGGGAGGATTTGGGAAAGATGGCATAAACAGACCATCATTCCAACCCTTCCCCATATATACAATAAGGAAATGGTGCTTGACTTTGAGGGACTCTGAATCAGGAAGCAGAGGAAAGCAGTGGGAAACTGCAGACAGGCTAAAAATCAACAAATCAACAAGAAGTTGCACACAGTAGGAAAATTCACTTCTCCCGCTGTCCCTGCCCTTCCCCTAGCGACACAGCCCACCAGCTGCTGTGAACTGGGGAAGTGGCCCCAACACACAAAAAAAAAAACACTGCTTCCCTAACTACCACTTGCAACACTGCCGGTTGCAAGCCTACTATGAATTACTAAGGCCCCTACAGTGGAGTCTGCTCCCATAGTCAACATTCTACCTGACTCCCTGCGAACCCTATAGCTCAAGCCTCTGAAACCAAGGGCAAACCTCGCAGGGAAACAGTTTGGGTCTGTTGGCTCCCCGTCCTGGTCAGTGCTGAGGACTGCTCGCTGAGGCTGATGTGTTCAGAAAGCAGGCATCTTGAGTGGAGGCTACACCCACTGCCGACATACTACAGGGTGGGGAGGGGGGCTGTCACAGCAACAAGGCAGACCTCCCTGGGGATCGGTTCAGAGTGTGACAACCCTTTCCCTACCCAGACACTGTTACCTGCAAGACTGCTGTGAATTGCTACAGGAGGCCCCTGCAGTGGAGTCTGTTTCCAAAGTCAGCATTCTACATGCCTCCCGTGTACTCCATAGTTCAAGCCTCTGAGGGTCAAACCTCCCTGAGGGTCAATTTGGGTTAGTCTGCCCCCATTTCTGGTTACCATGAAGGACTGCTGACTGAGGCTGCTGTGTGCTAGAAAGCAGGAATCTTGAGCGAAGGCTACCTTCACAGCTAACATCTACTTGGGTTTCTCTGATAACAAAAAGGCAGACCTCTACGAGGATCTGACCAGAGCATGACACCCCTCTCCCAACAGGTTAACTGCTGGTTGCCAGACTGTTGCAAACTGTAAAAAAAGGCCCTCACAGTGGAGTCTGTTCCCATCATCAACACTCTACCTGCCTCTCTGTGCACCCCATACCTCAGGCCTCTGAAACCAAGAGGACAGACCTCCCTGGGGGGTCAGTTTGGGTCTGTCTGCTCCACCTTCTGGTCAGTGCTGAAGACTGTTGACCAAGGCTGCTGTGTGCTACTGAGAAGGCATCTTGAGTAAAGACTATACCAACAACCTATATATTACAAGGCAGACGTATCAACAAGGCAGACCTCCCCAGGGGTTTGTTTGGAGCATGAACAACCCTTCCTCCACCCAGTAACTGCTGGCTGCTGGACTACTATGAGCATCTACAGAAGGTTACCTACAGTGGAGCTAGGAGGCAGGTCACCTAAGTAGAGACTGGTCCCACAACCACCACAGGGCTGCTAGGGCTTCTGAAACCAACAGGACAGATATCTTAGAGGTACTTCTGGGGAGAGGCAGCACCTCCTCCTCCTGAAACAGAAGAAAGTCTACCTGTGCTTCTCCTGAATGCCAGCTTAGATACAAGCAGCCCCCACGGAGTGAGGAAGAAAGCCTCGGGAAAACCCAGAGGGTAATACCCAGCCCCGAAAGGATCTATCTAAGTGTGGGTTTAACAACTAAAAACGTGGCTGCAGAAACAAAAAAGGGACAGGAGTAATAAGCAGAGAGAAAAAGGACTGCGCCCCCTGGTGTCTTTGAGAGACAATGAAGTTTGAAAACCGAGACCTGGAACTTTCCAATTCTAATTTAAAGCAGGAAGGGAGAAGGAGCTATTCCAGAGAGAAATAGGAAAGGTAAGCAAACACCTAAGGCTCTGTCTCCCTAAGAGTTTTTTGCAGAAAGCAATGCGGGCAAAAACATCAAATACGGGGGAAAATTGAGAAAGTTAACACCCTTGAAAATTCTAATGCCCCTACAAAACATCATGACATATACAAAAGAAAGAGAAACGATGGCCCATCCAAATAAACATGACAAAAGGAGTGAAAATGCATCTAGGGAAGATCAAATAATAAAAAAAAAATGGGAAAATATGATACAACGTTAAACACAATTAAAAGGCTTGAAGAAAAACATACACAAAGAGCTAAAAGAAATATGGCAAGGAGGCAGGGCCAAGATGGCGGGATATGTCAGAGACTTCCTCTGGTCCCTCTTACAATAAAGACCTAAAAACAGAAATCAATCGATTACATATGACAATTGAGTCCTGAACAACAAAGGCAAAGCTGAGGAATCGGACTGAGTGGCGGGGGAAGGAGAGACAGTACAGGAGTAGCAAGATGTTGCCAGACCTGAGCCAGCAGGAATTGGCACCCTGCAGGCCAGGATTCGCTGGCGCCAGCGGTGACACAAGCAGAGGCATTCAGGACGTGTTTTCCACATCAGGAGAGATCAAGCAGCGAAGACCCTACTCATGTCCGCAATCAGTGAAAAGCGGTGCTCAGTTGGCAAAAGATAAGTACATGCGTCTAACCTACTGTGTGGATAAAAAAACATACCTTTGGAAAAATTCTCGCTCCCACTTACCTGCCCCCTTCCTACTCTGCACTGGGTCTGAACCGGTTTCAGTGAGTACCACAGTCCCAGGGCCATTTTAGCCTTGGAGAGGAAATTAACAAACAGGGAAAAAACAATCTGCCAGTTCCCCTAAGCTGGGAACACAGGTCAGAAACAGCACCTTTGCCTATGCACAGGCATAAAGGGTCCACGGATTTTGAATGCCTTTCACCACTACACAGACCTGTGTGGGCCCATTTCAACAGCATACGCCCTCATAGCACAGTACAGCAGGGAATATATCTGAAGTCTAACTTCAACTGTTTTGGCTATGTGGTGGAGAGGCAGATTCGTGATACCTGACACCGCTCTGCCTATTACGCAGGGTCCTCACTTACCCACATCAGGGGCCTGAAGACTAGTGGTTCCACCCACACTACCTAGCCACCTGAGACAGGGGTCAAAGAGTAAGTGATTCCTTCCAGTCCTTACAACCAACAGCACTGGATGCCCATAGAGAACAGGGACACGATTTCCTCCCAGACACTCAGGGGTGCTTGTCAGTTCCCTACCTTGCTCAGCGTGTGAACCCCTACTACAGCCAGATACTTGTGCCAACAGCAATCGCCCCTGCTTGTCTAAGACTGTAGGTGAGAGCCTGTACCATACACTTGATGAGTGACTACCTGGACACCTGAGCTGAATCCATACAAAAAAAGTAAAAGGACTCCTGGGTTCACATACCTAGTAACAGCTCTAACCACCTGTTGACAGGATGTTTGAACTTCAAAGGCACCAATAATCAAACTAGCTCATTCATACAGCCTATTAGGGCATACGAAAACAAAACGAGAAGAGAAGACACAGTAAGCACGCACAAAATAAATACAAGAACTTATTGATGGCTCCAAGACAACGGTTAATATCAAATCACATAAAGAGGCATATCATGATGGCTTCAGCAAGCTCCCAAAACAAAGATTCAAGAAATCTTCCTGATTAAGATAATTTCTTGGAATTACCAGAGACACAATACAAAAGATTAATATACAGAACTCTTCAAAAGATCAGGAAGGAAATCAGGCAAAATAAAGAAAACACCAAGGAACACACAGCAAAAACATTAGAGAAATGTAAGAAGAGCATAATGACAAATTTAATAAGCTGCAAGAATCCACAGAGAAACACCAAACAGAAATCCAAAAGATTAACAATAAACTTTCAGAATTTCACAACTCAATAGAAAGTCATAGGAACAGAACTGAAGAAATGGAAGTCAGAATTAGTGAGAATGAAGATAAAGCACTTGACAACAATATATTTAAGGAAAATTCAAATAAAAGAATTTAATAAGCAAAGAAACTCTAAGAATTATGTGGGACTCTATCAAGAGTAACAACCTATGAGTGATTGCACTACCAGAACGGGGAGGATAACAGAAAACACACAGAGAATTGTTAGAGATTTGTTGGCAGAAAAATTCCCTGATACTGTGAAAGATGAGACAATATCTATTCAAGATGTTCATCGAACCCCCACAAGGCAGATCCCAAATGAAAGTCACCAAGACATATAATGAAACTTACCAAAGATAAAAAGAATTTTAAGAGCACCTAGGGATAAACGAAAAGTCAACTACAAAAGGACACTCAATAAGGCTAAAATTGGACTACTCCTCAAAAAACATGCAGGCAAGAAGGCAATAGGATGACATACATAAAGCCAAGAGGGAAAAAAAGTTGCCATCTTAGAATTATATATCTAGCAAAACTGTCTCTCAAATATGATGGGTGAAATTGCGACATTTACAAATAAACTAAGATACTTTTGGGGGTGATGGATATGCTCATTATCGTGTTGTCAGGGTTTCACAAATATATACGCCTGTCAAAAATAGCAAATGATACACTTTAAATATGCACAGCTTATTGTATGTCAATCATATCTTAATAAAGCTGTTTTTTAAAAAAAAGGATAAATGGGGTATGCTTCTAAAAAATTAGTGTAAGCCTTACCTCATCATCTATCTTCATCTGAAAATCTTCCTCATTTTCTTCTTCTGGGGCAAAAAAGGACTTCTCACCATAGCCAGCATCCTGGGAGAAGACAAAAAAAAAAATCCATCCATAAATCAATCGAAAAGCATAAGTTTTACTGCGTACCAAGTACAGAATATCAAAGCATATTCTGCATAATGAATCTCTAAAGTCATCTCTTAGGCTATTAGAAGATACTAGCTGATAGATGGATAATGAGGGCCCATAAGAAAGCTAAAAAGAGATACTTAATAATTCAGACTCATTAACTCAGTGGGACAGTCCTATACTGTCCTACTCTAGCTGGACCAGTCCTATTTTGGCCTGATAAGGGTACCATACTTCTCTAAATCACACTTCCAACATCATCTTCTCTGTCCACCTAGGAGGACGTGGGAACTGACAAACACGTACCCTGCTTACGTGTATGTCTTACAGAGAAGAAAAACTAAAATCCCCACCCAGATGGATGGGCAATCATTTTCAAAGTAAAACAATATGCCCCAACTCCCTCATTAAATCTTCCCACTGATACTTGATTACGCTGTCATTTTCCAGAACTGATGTACACAGAGAATACCTCACACTGTTTGAATTTTTTTAATAACTGGTAATAATCCAGTAGCCATCATCTGTTAAGTCAGTGAGGAGACTCTTCTCTCCCGTGTCTCAATGGCATAGGCAGTGGCTAAGTGGAGGGTGTTCACCTTCAGTCGCTGTTCTGCAGCTATCATACTATAATAAGCACAGCACTGCTCTGGAGACACCATAGCTCTGATCTCCTCTTCAGTTGGTAAACGAAAATCAGACTTCAACACCCACCAGTTTGAGTCCATCCCTGGAAAAGATACAGAAAGGGAAAATGAAATTGTCCTACGGTCCTAACACTCATTGACAGCAAAAGAGATAACAAACCAAGACTGAACCAGGCGATGCCCTAGAAGAGAACAGGCCTAGCCATAGTTACATGACTGTCTGGCCAAGACAGCCCCTGCTACTAGGCTTCCTACATCTCACGTAAGACATCTCTCTTAGAATTCAGCATTAGGAAAAACTTGGTTTACCATGAGAAAATCTGGTATAGTACTTCCTTTCCAACAACCACACTGAATTTCCTGGCAGCCAAAATCAAAAAAGCAATCATGGCCTCCATAATTAGAAGATTCATTACTTTCTCCTTTCAATGATCACCTATTCGTTTTATTAGCCGTATGCTTATCCTTTAGTTAAAGCCAACACAATTTTTTTCTTGCAAAGAGAGAGGACAAATAACCAGACACAACTGAT
Source organism: Loxodonta africana (assembly GCF_030014295.1). NCBI lineage: Eukaryota > Metazoa > Chordata > Mammalia > Proboscidea > Elephantidae > Loxodonta > Loxodonta africana. The sequence goes on along the minus strand of NC_087369.1, from coordinate 80,809,673 downwards.
AACCTGTGCGTTTGAAGTCAGCGCAGAGCTTTAGCCTCTTCCGGATGCTGCTTTCTGAATGGGATGGAAAGGCTTTTTTAATATCTTCCATTCGAATCCGCCGTGGCCGATCTTTACTCTTCCAGAAGAGGCGGTAAATAAAAACCTGCGCAACAAACCAAATGCATTTCATTTGGCAAAGGATAAAGGTCTACACCAGGGCCCCTTCTTCTAAGCCACAATGTGCTGTGATCGTTCCTGTTGTGCCCCCAAATTCACATACCCTTTTATGTGCACCCTGACTCCCTCCCTACCCATCCATCCTTACCTGCAGAAAGTCTCGAATGTGTGTATTGGCTCTTTTGGAGTTGGGCCCAGGAACCTCAAACAAGGGACACTGCTGGCCAACCACAAAAATATCCACTAGTTCCCGAATATAGTAACCCTGTCTTGTCCGAATGATCAGGAAGTCACTTTCCGGCATCTTATGAAGATAAATTGGGGCACGGAAAAGGTTGTTCTCAAATGCCTAACGAGAGTAAAAACACGTAAAAATTATATATGAAGAAGCCCTAGGAAATTCAGTCTCTGAAGAGAAAGGACAATCAAGCTTGTTTGCTCTCCCTCCTCGTATGACCTAGGCAGTAACATAAATAAATTATAATATGGAACAGAAAACAGGGTTAGAAAGACAACTCCTACCTAAGAGTCAGTAATGGAGAAACTACAGGATTCGTAATGCGCTGACACCAGCTCTGCCACTCAATGTATGACATCAAACAAGTAATTTAACGTCTCTGAGCTTAATTTTCCCCATCTATAAAATGGAGATGTTTAAAATGGTATACGTCACAGGACCGTTATGAAAATTATATATGAAAATCACTTTATAAACTAACAAATACTAAACTATTATCACAGACCCCTACATAGCCCCTGACACACGATTTACTGGTGGTGTTAGTTGCTGTTGGGTTGGCTTCAACTCATTGGGACCCCATGTAAAAAACAGAACTGTCTGCTTCTGTACCATCTTCATGCTCATTGGTATATTTGAGACTACTGTTGTACCTATTGTGTCAATCCATCTCATTGAGGGTTTCCCTCATTTTCACTGGCACTCTATTAAAACAGGATGCCTTTTTCCAGCGAATGCAGTAGAGGTGAGATCAAAACATTTGTTAAGTAAGTGAATTCAAACAAACTAAACCTTAAAGGATGGAAAAAAACATACCCAGCAAACAACAATCAAAAAAGAGCAGGAATAGCAATATTAATTTTGGACAAAATAGGCTTTAAAGTTAAATCTACCACAAAGAATAAGGAAGGACAGTATATAATGATTAAAGGGACAATATTTTTTTTATACCAGGAGGATACAGTAAATACTTATGCACCCAATGACAGGGCTGCAAGATACATAAAACGAACTCTAACAGCACTGAAGAGTGAGATAGACAGCTCCACAATTATAGTAGAAGACTTCAACACGCCACTTTCGGTGAAGGACAGAACATCCAGAAAGAAGCTCAATAAAGACACAGAAGATCTAAATGTCAATCAAACAACTCGACCTTACAGACATATACAGAACACTCCACCCAACAGCAGCCAAGTATACTTTTTTTCTAGTGCACACGGAACATTCCCTAGAATAGACCACATATTAGGTCATAAAGCAAACCTTAGCAGAATCCAAAACATCAAAATATTACAAAGAATCTTCTCTGGCAATAAGGCCATAGAAGTAGAAATCAGTAACAGAAAAAGCAGGGAAAAGAAATCAAACACTTGGAAACTGAAAAATACCCTGCTCAAAAAAGACTGGATTATAGAAGACATGAAGGATGGAATAAAGAAATTCACAGAATCCAATGAGAATGAAAACACTTCCTATCAGAACTTTTGGGACACAGCAAAAGCAGTGTTCAGTGGTCAATTAATTTCAATAAATGCACACATACAAAAAGAAGGGCCCAAATCAAAGAATTATCCCTACGACTTACACAAAGAGAAAAAGAGCAACAAAAGAAACCCTCAGGCACTAGAAAAATGGAAACAATAAAAATTAGAGCAGAACTAAATGGAACAGAAAAACTGAAAGTTAACAAGACCAAAAGCTGGTTCTCTGAAAAAATTAACAAAATTGATATACCACAGGCCAAACTGACAGAAGAAAAACAGGACTGACAAAAGAAAAGCAGGAGAGGAAGCAAATAATCCAAATAAGAAATGAGATGGGCGATATTACAACAGACCCAACTGAAACTAAAAGAATCGTAACAGGTTACTACGAAAAATCGTACTCTAACAAATTTGAAAACCTAGAAGAAATGGATGAATTCCTAGAAACACACTACCTACCTGAACTAACACAAACAGAGGTAGAACAACTAAATAGACCCATAACAAAAGAGGAGATTGAAAAGGTAATCAAAAAACTCCCAACAAAAAAAAAAAACCCTGGCCCTGATGGCCTCACTGGAGAGTTCTACCAAACCTTCAGAGAAGCATTAACACCACTACTACTAAAGCTATTTCAAAGCATAGGAAAGGATGGAATACTCTCAAACCCATTCTATGAAGCCAGCATATCCCTGATACCAAACCCAGGTAAAGACACCACAAAAAAAAAAAAAAATTACAGACCTATATCTCGTATGAACTTAGATGCAAAAATCCTCAAGAAAATCCTAGCCAATGGAATTCAACAACATATAAAAAAAAAAAAATGGAAACCCTGGTGGCACAGTGGTTAAGTGCTAGGGCTGCTAACCAAAAGGTCGGCAGTTCGAATCCGCCAGGCGCTCCTTGGAAACTCTATGGGGCAGTTCTACTCTGTCCTATAGGGTCACTATGAGTCGGAATCGACTCGACGGCAGTGGGTGTGGTTTTGGTTTATAAAAAAAAAATAATTCACCATGACCAGGTATGCAGGGATCGTTCAACATCAGAAAAACAATTAATGTAATCCATCATATAAATAAAACAACATACAGGAACTACATGATTTTATCAATTGATGCAGAAAAGGGATCTGACAAAGCTCAACGTCCATTCATGATAAAAACTCTCGGCAAAACAGAAATAGAAGGAAAATTCCTCAGCATAATAAAGGGCATTTATACAAAGCCAACAGCCAACATCATCCTAAATAGAGAGAGTCTGAAGGCATTCCCCTTGAGATTGGGAACCAGACAAGGATGCCCTTTATCACCACTCTACTCAACACTGTGCTGGAGGTCCTAGCCAGTGCAATTAGGCTAGTTAAAGAAATAAAAGGCATCCAGATTGGTAAGGAAGAAATAAAAGTATCTTTATTTCCAGATGACATGGTTTTAGACACAGAAAACTCTAAAGAATCCTCAAGAAAACTACTGAAACTAATAGAAAAGTTCAGCAGAGTATCAGAATACAAGATAAACATACAAAAATTAGTTGGATTCGTCTATGCCAACAAAAAGAACATCGAAGAGGAAATCAATTCAATACCATTTACAGTAGCCCCCAAGAAGATATAATACTTAGAAATAAATCTTACCGAAGATGTAAAAGACCTACACATAGAAAACTACAAAATACTACTGCAAGAAACCAAAAGAGACCTACATAAGTGGAAAAACATACCTTGCTCATGGATAGGAAGACTTCACATTGTAAAAATGTCTATTCTACCAAAATCCATCTATAGATACAATGCAATTCCGATCCAAAGTCCAACTTCATATGGAAGGGCAAGAAGCCCCGGATAAGAAAGCATTACTGAAAAAGAAGAACAAAGTGGGAGGCCTCATCGTACCTGATTTTAGAACCTATTATACCGCCACAGTGGTTAAAACAGGCTGGTATTGGTACAACAACAGATATATAGACCAATGGAACAGAATTGAGAATCCAGACATAAATCCATCCACATATGAGCAGCTGATATTTGACAAAGGCCCAAAGTCAGTTAAATGGGGGGAAAGACAGTCTTTTCAACAAATGGTGCTGGCATAACTGGATATCCATCTGCAAAAACATGAAACAAGACCCATACCTCACGCCATGCATAAAAACTAACTCAAAATGGATCAAAGACCTAAATATAAAACCTAAAACAATAAAAAATCATGGAAGAAAAAATAGGGACAACGCTAGGAGCCCTACATAAACAGTATACAAAACATTACTAACAATGCAGAAGAGAAACCAGGTAACTGGGAGCTCCTAAAAATCAAACACCTATGCTCATCCAAAGACTTCACCAACAGAGTAAAAACATTACCTACAGACCGGGAAAAAGTTTTTAGCTACGGCATTTCCGATGAGCGCCTGACCTCTAAAATCTACATGATACTGCAAAATCTCAACCACAAAAAGACAAATAACCCAAATAAAAACTAGGCAAAGGATACAGACAGACACTTCACCGAAGAAGACATTCAGGTAGCTAACAGATACGTGAGGAAATGCTAACGATCATTAGCCATTAGAGAAATGCAAATCAAAACTACAATGAGATTCCATGTCACGCCAACAAGGCTGGCATTAATCCAAAACACAAAAAATAAGAAATGTTGGAGAGGCTGTGGAGAGACTGGAACACTTCTACACTGATGGTGGGAATGTAAAATGGTACAAACCACTCTGGAAATAGATTTGGCGCTTCCTTAAAAAACTAGAACTAGAACTACCATACGATCCCATTCCTTGGAATATATCCTAGAGAAATAAGAGCCTTTACCGGAACATATATATGCACACCCATGTTCACTGCAGCACTGTGTACTACAGCAAAAAGACGAAAGCAACCCAGATGCCCATTAATGGATGAATGGATAAATAAATTATGGTATTAAGCACTGATAAAGAACGTGAAACATTTCATAACATACAGGAATCTGGAAGGCATTACACTGAGTGAAATTAGTCAGTTGCAGGAGGACAAATATTGTATAAGACCGCTATTATAAAAACTCTAGAAAGTTTAAACAGAGAAGAAAATATTCTTTGATGGTTACGAGAGGGGGGAGGGAGTGAGCAAAGGAGAGGTGTATTCACTAATTAGATAGCAGATGAGAACTATTTTAGGTGAAGGGGAAGACAACACAATACAGAAGAGGTCAGCATAACTGGACTAAATCAAAAGCAAAGAAGTTTCCTGAATAAACTAAACACTTCAAAGGCCAGCATGGGGGGGCAGGGGTTTGGGGACCATGGTTTCAGGGGACATCTAAGTCAATGGGCATAATAAAATCTATGAAGAAAACATTCTGCATCCCACTTTGGAGAGGGGCATCTGGGGTCTTAAACGCTAGCAAGCGGCCATCTCAGATGGACCAATTACTCTCAACCCACCTGAAGCAAAGGAGAATGAACACCAAAGACACAAGGTAATTATGAGCCCAAGAGGCAGAAAGGGCCTCATTAGCCTGAGGCCAGAAGAATTAGATGGTGCCTGGTCACAACCGATGACTGCCCTGACAGGGAATACAACAGAGAACCCGAGGGAGCAGGAGAGCAGTCGGATGCAGACTCCAAATTCTCTTAAGAAGACCAGACTTAATGGTCTGACTGAGACTAGAAGGACCCCGGAGGTCATGGTCCCCAGATCTTCTGTTAGCCCAAGACAGGAAGCATTCCCAAAGCCAACTCTTCATAGGGACTGGACTGGACTATGGGATAAAAAATGATACTGAGCCCACTTTGAAATGTGGCGTCTGGGGTCTTAAATGCTAACAAGCGGCCATCTAAGATGCAGCAATTGGTCTCAACCCACCTGGAGCAAAGGAAAATGAAGAACACCAAGGCCACACGACAACTAAGAGCCCAAGAGACAGAAAGGGCCACATGAACCAGAGACCTACATCATCCTGAGACCAGAAGAACTAGTTGGTGCCCGGCCACAATCGATGACTGCCCTGACAGGGAGCACAGCAGAGGACCCCTGAGGGAGCAGATCAGTGGGATACAGACCCCAAATTCTCATAAAAAGACCAAACTTAATGGTCTGACTGAGACTAGAGGAATCCCAGCGGCCATGGTCCCCAGACCTTCTGTTGGCATAGGACAGGAACCATCCCCGAAGACAACTCATCAGACATGAAAGGGACTGGTCAGCGGGTGGGAAAGAGACGCTGATGAAGAGTGAGCTAATTATATCAGGTGGACACTTGAGATTGTGTTCGCAACTTTTCTCTGGAGGGGGGATGGGAGGATAGAGAGAGAGGGAAGCTGGCAAAATTGTCACGAAAGGAGAGACTGAAAGGGCTGACTCAAGAGGGGGAGAGCAAGTGGGAGTAGGGAGTGAGATGTATGTAAACTTACATGTGACAGACTGATTGGATTTGTAAACGTTCACTTGAAGCTTAATAAAAGTTAATAAAAAAAATGATACTGAGGAAGAATGAGCTTCTTAAATCTAGTAGACACATGAGACTATGTTGGCATCTCCTGTCTCAAGGAGAGATGAGAGGGCAAAGGGGGTCAGAAGCTGGCCAAATGGACACGAAAAGAGAGAGTAGAGGCAAGGAGTGTGCTGTCTCACTAGGGGGAGAGCAATTAGGAGCATACAATTAAGATGTTTGTAAATTTTTCCATGAGAGCCCAACTTGATTTGTAAACTCTCACTTAAAGCACAGTAAAAATTAAAAAATAATAAATATGTGAATTAATTAAAAAATAAATAAAAACAGAAAGCAATGAGGTAGGATGTATGCTAGAGAGAAAAGACTAGAGAGGGCAGGACAGAAACATTTGAGTTAGTTGAAGTAGCAGCCAGATGGGGATCAACAAGAAGCCTGTGACAGTAAGTCTTCTCAGAACAAAAGAGTAGACAGAAAAAGGGAGGATCTTCACTGCATGGGTGCGGAAAGGAAGTTCTAAATGTAAAACATGTAAGAAAAAGAACTACAGAAGATAGAAAAAGAACTTCAGGAGACTACCAAAGTAGCCATAAAACAAGGGGATGGATTGATAGAAAACCTCAACAGAAAGTTACACGGAGAGGAAATGCGAGGAACAGTATAAAGATGATGCTCAAAATCGTGGGAAATAGACTGTAGATTTAAAACCCAAATCAAACCAGTTGCCAACTCATGGCAACCCCATGTTTTCAGAGAACTGCACTCCGTAAGTTTCTCAAGGCGGTGATCTTTCAGAAACAGATTGCCAGGCCTTTCTTCTGAAGTGCCTCTGGGTGGATTCAAACCATCAACATTTCAGTTAGTAGCTTAGCGCTTAACCGTGTGTGCCACCTCTCCCCAAAAAAAGGTTTTGCAGATACTTTAGGAAAATAAACAAGAGTGGAATAAACCAAGTATGAGAGTAGGAAAATGGTTAAGATTGTCAAGAAAAATAAAATGGACAAAAGACAAAGCAGGAAGAGTGCTAGAGATTTCCCTGTTATCACTGACGGATATCTGTACTTTCCTTGGCAAAAATACATAAAAGCCAAGTTACCCTATATACCCCTTTATACCCATCAGAACAAAGGAGAAACAAAAAGCATTACACTATGGTTAGGGACTGGAGATGGCACACTGCAGGTGTGGATCAATACTCACAAATGACCACAACTTTGCAATTTTACACATGAACAAAGTATAGTCATTCAGAAATTAACTACAGAAAATAATTAATTCCAGGTTGACTTCCTTATGTCACCCATGTATTTCTGTGCTTCTTACCAGTGAGCATCTCAAAAAGCTATTTTAAATTCAGCCTAAGAATAACACAATTAAAAGCCAATTTTAAGAAAAAAGATTATTTTAAAACATTTCAAATACAGTTATCATTTTTGGATTATACTGATTTCCCCCATATTTGATGTATGTCCACTATCTCATTCAACTGGTTCTTTCTGTACTGAGCAGAGCTCCTTTTCTGTCAATTTCATTAGGAAAGAGTTTTAACAAGAAAGAATTCCTCACCTGCAGTAATTGGCCAGGATGGAGGGAGCCCAGGAAAGGAGATGTATGGCAGTAAACGGTTTCCCCATATTTGCAATCTGGAGCTCCAGGATCCTTCCCAGGTTTCTATGAAGAGGACAGCAAGACCCAGTTACTATCACAGAATATAATTAATAAGCCTACACAAAATATTCCATGAGCATGGCACTTTACTAGTATGACTACCAAAAAATATTTTTCTCCCAAGAAATTCATAGTATAGAAAAAAGTACATACTCACACTGATATCACTGGGTATCTAACTACATCAATAACGAAGACTTTCTGAGGAGACTCACCCGTTTATAGTAGTTTTTTATCTTGGTTGCCATGCCGACCTGCATCATTAAGGGTCCATTTTCCTCACTGTATTCTGCAAGAATAAGATCTCCATCTTTGCCCGTGAGGTCCTGAGGTGTGCGCATAAAAAACATCTCTCCACCACCTGAAGCTTGCCTCTCTTGTTCTCTCATCTGTCCAGAACAAGAACACAGTTCAGTTCATGACAGGGCAATAATTACACTCACTGATGGCCATCCATTCTAAGGGAAACACACCAAAAAAAAAGCTTCTTCCTTGTTTTTCAATTTCATTATGAAAATTTTCAAACACAGAGCTGAAAGACTAGTACTACGAACACCTATTAAGCCAATACCTAAAAACAACTTTTTCATTTATATTTTGCCAGTTTATAGATCTTGCTAGACCATTTTCGAAAGCTGTGGTCATAATACTTTACCCCTAAGTATTTTCTCATACATCTTTTTAACAGTAAGGACATTCTCCTAAACTACGTTATATAGTATTTAAAAAAATAAACAATAATTTCCTAATATTATCTAATACTCAGTCCATTTCCCCAATTTGTACCCCACTATCTTTTTATAGACATTTTTCTTTCCATACCAGGATTCACTCATACCTTGGCCTTTTTTTTGATGTGTTTTAACAAAGGTTGGACTGAGTGGGGACCTGGCTGAGATAGCGTCCCAAAGGAATACTTTTTCAGAGGTGGGCGATGGAACTGCCGAAGTTTGATGGGCCCCATGTGAGTGGGAAAGAAGGGCTGCCGCAATTCCACAGCAGGAATGGAATGCTAAAAACAGGAAATATAAAGGTTCAAATTAAATACTACTCCCAGCCTAGGCAAAATTAACCACATCCTTCATCAGAAGCAATGAGTTCCCACCCACCACGGAAAAGATGCTACTTTTACCTGGATAATATTCCCTCCAAAGGTGCCTCGAAGACCCTGTTGCTTGGGGTAGTAATACTCATCATTGGAGAGATTCCATGGATCTTTCACTTCTGGCTGAGACATGTTCTAATGACAGATCACCAAATACAGTAAATCTTATTAGACTATCCTTCTCCATTACCATTCTTGGTTCTTCCAAACACCAAGTCCCCTCTCCCTTCACAGACCTGCTGTGGTTCCTCCTTGATGACTCCTGTTTTTCCTAGGAGAATTCGACTCTTCTTCAGCGATGATTCCTTTTTACTCTCCTTGGAGGGGGAGTTAGAGGTAGCCTCTTCCTTTTCATCAGGAATTTCTGAGAATGAAATAAGTCACTTTGGAGTGGCTATCCCTAAAGATTCACCTTTCCTACTGATAGCTTTGTAGTTCCTAACTGGATCTCTCATCCTGCTTGAGATCGCTTTTATTCCATGATTCACTCTAACCAAACTACGCTCCCGACAATTCTCAAAAGTGTTACTTTTCAACATTCCTATGTGTGCGTGTTTTCCCTAAACAATCTACAAATACTAGAAACTGACAGCCACAACTTTGTTCTCTCAAATTGCTACCTGGTAGCTTCTGGTATTGACCTTCTCCAACTCTTTTGATTTCCTCCTGCCCCTTGACATTAGCAGCCAAGTTGTCAAAGATGGAGAAGGAACATCGGCCTCTGACAGTGCCATACCCAAAATGAGGTTTTCATCATTGGGATCAAGTGTCAGAACAGGAGGCTCCAACAGCCGGGGCATGGACTGAGCATCCCAAATGATATTGTCCTCCCAACGTCCATATACCAGCTCCTCATTGTCAATGGGAAAAATGGAGTACCAAGGTTTGTCATCATCCAGGGCAGCTGTAAAACCTAGTCAGAGCAGAAGGAGGAAACCCTAAATAACAGACAAAACATTTATGTCCATTCCAAGCATGATTGTAGGGAAGAGAAAAGGAGCAAATGTTAGTAGAGTCACTCGTGGCTACTGAAAAGGAACCTACAAAACAATGTATTTCTCACTTTAAAAAAATGTAGCAGACAAATACGTTCTTTGTAATATCTTTTATAGTAGTCAACATTTAAACAGTCTCAATATTTAACAGTAAAGGACTGATTAAGTAAATTATAGTAATAAATGTTATGGAAAATACAGAAACAATAAATGGCAGTAAAATATATTAACAAATATAATTACTCGTAAATAAATCATGAAACATCCACATATTAATCAACCAATAAAGTGCTTAGAAAAATGGAAAGGAAAAACACCTTTTCTTAAAGAAAATTACATACAGTTTTGTTTTTCCTAATTATAAAAAGTAATCCCAGTTAATTGAAAAAAATTTAGAAAATACAGAAAGGTATAAAGAAGAAAATTGAAGCTGCCTGTAATCTTACAGATCAGAAATAACCACTGTGAACCCTTAGTATATTTCCTTTTAGTCTGTTTATATAGTGTGCTTTTTTTCATTTAAACAACTGGAGTATCAAATATGCCATTTCATAGCCTGTTTTTTCCCATTGAAAATGAGTTTTTACATGTCATTAAACATTTTTATGAAGAACACTGAATGACATAGAAAAATATTTCTTAAGTGAAAAGCACAGTATACAAAAAACTGTTTATATGGAAATAAGCTCAACTACACACACACAAACGACAGAAGAAAGACTGCAAGGAAATACACTGTAAACACTTGATAATCTCTGGATAGTGAAACTACTAGTGCTTTTTCTTCAGGGGGGTACACTGTACTGTATTTTCAAAGTTTTCTACACTAAGCATGGCTTACCCTTTCTTTTAACCTATTTAAAGAGAGAAAAAGCAAATGCTAGAATGATAAAAACAAACGGACTTTGGGAACAAAAGTTGACTGTAAAGCATTGTTATAGTTCAGAAAAATCTTTAACTTCAAAGTGGCTTTCAAATTTTTCTAATGAGAATCCAGAGTCCATCCTAACTCATTAATAGGATAGAAAAAAATTTATCAGACTACAATTAGGGTTCAGATTCAAAACATTCCACTGTCCCTCAGCAGCCCAAAATATCATAGCTAAGCCTGCTTAAGATGACTGAGTTGGAAGATAGTGGGCTGGACTCAGCTGGCATGGAAGCACACCTTGTTGAACATTGTAAGCCATGGCATTCCTAGTCATACTGGAAGGAAGCCAGCCTGCCAGGCTTGCACGCTGAGGTTTTGTCCCTTTATGTTTGACATCCTCCCCATCCCAAATGATATCATCCTCCCAGTGCAGCTGTGTCACCATCAGGAAGTTTTCATCAGCCAGAAGATCAGTGCCACTGCTTTCCTCAAGCTTCCTAAAGTCCTGGAAAAAAAGGGAAGGAACAACAAATCACTGACTGGTCACAGTTCCCACTTCTAATCCCACATCAGAGATACATCCTAAGTGGTCCTTGAGAAGAACCACCTGATAATGGAGAAATATCTGCCTCCTCCCATTCCTACTATGGCCCATCACTCATTTCACAAACAGAATCCTTGCCACGGGACTCTGGTTGCCTGGGTGGTATACCACACCAAGCAAAAGCATCAGACATCTAAATCCTCCACCGAAGAAACCCTACCGAGTATTTCCCCAGCTGGGAAGTTAGTAAAATTGATAAGCCCTGAGCATACTGATTCCTTTCTTACATCCCAGTGTTGCTCACCTCCATCAGTCTACATTTTGTCACAGGTTCATGTTCTGTCTTTCTCAGTTTGAAGCCATAGTCAAACCCACTGCCATCTTCAGGGACACCTAGCATATCGTACCACAGTCGGGCAGGCCCATAACGCCACTCAGCCACTCTTGGTTTGGTATCTGTTACTTTATCTATATCGCCAGTTGATTGAGAAAACTTAGACTCCACTGGAGCCATCATTGTGATCTGTAACAGAGGAAAAAAGTAGAAGGGGAGAGATTTCTCGATCCCGTATGTCCTAGAAGCACAGAAAGTTAATAGTCAGGAGGGGAACTTAGAGAAGCCACAGGAAGATTCTTAAAACAGGAATCTTTACCTGGAGTTAGAATGTAAGCAATGGAACTATATCATGGCACACTCTACCTAGCAATCCAACCTTCCTATTCACCAGTATACATATTACCATCTACTCCTTCCCACCGTCCCCACCCCCATACTTCCTACTACAATAGGGAAGGGGGAGCCACCAGAATTGAACTCATGATTACTCATTGATAATCAGCACAGGACTTTGCCTGCTAAGGCATTACTTCTAAAGTAGACATAAGCTAAGGAGAACTCATTTGTTCCCCCTGAAGGCCTTAACCCCAGGTCTTTATTCTGCCTACTTCATCATCAGAGAGACACTGCTCTGGAGGTGGTGGTGGAGCATAGTCATAGTCCCACAAAGACTTCTGGTTGACTTCTGATTCTGCTGAGCACTCCACCTCCTGGATCTGCTCTTCCTGTGTGAGCTCGCGGTGCTTCTTTTTCCTCTTTCTGCGAGCACTCCGCCAAACAGATGGGACATTCTTCCCTGGTCCAAAAAGACGTAGAAAGCGTAATACCTAAAACAGAACAAGTTACTATGTCACAGACTCAATGCCAGATAGGAAAACAGCAGTACCTGAACCTGGAAACTCCCCTGAAGGTCTACTCAACTGTGAGGGAGGGATAAGGGATCCTGCCCTCAGATTTATAACATCTACCAAGTTAGTAAAGTGTCCCTCAACAATTTGGACTAGCTCTTTTAAGACAACAGGGCAGTTTCTGATGAGAACAGCATAAATCACATTTACCATCAAGGTACACGACTTCAAAAAAAGACTTAGTATAATACAAAGAGCTCCTACAGGCAACACGTTACTGAATAAGGAAACCCTTAGATCTTATCCATTCTGTATTTATCATCTCAAAACAGAACTGAGTGTTTGGAAGAGGTCAGTGGTTTGTAATGTAGGTGTTTTCCATAGAAAGTACCTTGCCAGGCCGAAATTCTGGGAAAAGTTCCGTGACACTCGGCAACAGCTTGGTGGCATCATGCTGCATAATCCCGGCCAATGGTAGGGTCAGCTTTCCATCCTCAGATTCTGCCTGTGTTGCTTCCTGAAGTCCCATCTCAGATTCTGAGTCAGAGGAACTACTGAAGTCCACTTTCTCTGAGGCCAAAGAGGAAGGGGCAATGATGGAGGGCAAGATGATGCCTTCTCCATCTTCAGACACTGCAACAAGGAAGAGAAACCCCTGTGGCATGTAACTGTGAGCATATTTCCTCAAATTCAGCCAACACCCACTCTGGGCTATGCACACACAACTCAATGGCAGGGGTTATAGTCCCAAGCACCCAGTATTACTAGTACGCAGCCCAGAAAATTCATTCCAACTCAGTATCTCCCACCATCCCCAACTCACCTTATACCTGGTACCCTATGGTTGTGATGAGAAAAAACAAACACTATTACTACATTTACTACTTTCTGTAAGTATATGCGGTTAAAGGAATGTGACCAATAGCAAATAATTTACACAGTCAGGCCCTATCATGTCCAGTTCAGGGATCCATGTACTAGAAAATTTTTTAAAGCCCACGACAATGAAATTTGTTTAGCATAAAATAAGACCTATCACACAAAGTTAACAGGTAATATTTAGCCTGCAGACTAAAAAGGAAATGGCTTAAAACAGCAATAGGAGGAATTTAGGTTAACATAAGTCCATAAATACAGAAGACCAAAGACACTGCTCTTCCCCAATCTTCTAGCCTATGTTACTCTCGGATGCACAGGGACAGGGGAGATGATCACTGAAGACTATCAGCCTCTGAAATCTCTGAATTTCTGATAGTTGGTTCTGTATGATTTACACATATTCTAGGGTGCCATTCCCATTTAACTATTTCTTTTTAAAAAGAGCCACCTGAAAAGGTAGTTTCCAAATACCCATATGTAGATCATCTGCATGAGAAATCATTTGGAGGCAATTCTTTAGAATTCCTGGCCTCTACCCTAAATCTTCTGAATCAGACTTTTCAGGGGTGGGAGTCAAAAATCACTATTTAAAGACTTAAGATAATTTTGAAGGGTAGCCAGACTTGAAAACCTCATTTTCTTGAATGCAGGTGAAGACATTGTTGTTAAAATGTTTTTAAAAAGTAAAGCTTTCTTTTAATGCCAAAATTTAAAGATCACATGAATGAATCATTTCTAGAAGTTTTATCCTTCCCTAGCAGCTCGATTTTAATAACCCCTTATGTGTGTGCCAATGTCTAGACTAACGAATGGAAATTAGCTCCTTAGACAAAAAGCAGGCAGTCTCTACTTACCACCAGCAATAGTATCCTGGTCCTTATCCTTCTTTATTGGTATTGGAGGTGGGGGTGGGGGCGGCATCAATTTGCAATCAATGTCTTCACAATCAGCATCGTAATCATCTTCATCATAATCTATTAAAATCAAGATGATCTCCTTAGGATCCAGAAAGTTAGACAATAGCCTTGAGCTCCCTATCACTCAAGAATTTAAAATACCACATGAAGCACTTAAGAATTCACAGGAGATGCAGCTTCTGCCTCCAGAAACGGAAGACATCATGGCACACACAAATGTCGTAACACTATGTATAGGATCTAATATAGGAATGTAGGGAGCTCACAAGAGCTATTGGAAACCTCTGGCTCCTCCTCCTAATCAAATCCTGTTTTGTTTTTCATTTTCACCCCACTCAATCTCATAAACTGAATTTAACATTCTTTCTCCTGTCAGTTTCCTCTAAAACTGGACTTTCTTCTCCACTTTTTCTGTCTACCTTTTGCAGCTTGTTAATTCTTTCCACTGCCTTTTTAACCATTGGCATCACTCAATACATGGCCCTGAACACTCTGCTCTTATCGCCCTACACACTCACCACTCCCTTTATCCAGATTAAACCCAAATCTATATATCTTGCCCTAACTTCTCAACCTTTACAATTCCACTGCATCTTCTGCTGCCTAAAAAACCTTTCCACTCGGATATTCAACAACTCTTATATCATGAGGTCCCTGGGTGGCACAAACGATTTGCGCTCCTCTACTAACCTGGTAGTCTAGTGGTTAAGCACTCGACGGATAACCGAAAGGTCAGTGGTCAAGCCCACCAGCTACCCCGTGTAAGAAAGATGTGGCAGTCTGCTTCTGTAAAGATCACAGCCTTGGAAACTCTATGGGGCAGGTCTACTCTGTCCTATAAGGTCACTATGAGCCAGAATCGACTCGATGGCAATGGGTTTGGTTTTTTGGTTTGACTAACCTAAAGGTTGGCAGTTCAAACCCACCCACGGAAAAATGGCCTGACGATACGCTTCTGAAAAGATAACAGCCAAGAAAACCCTATGCTGCAGTTCTCCTTTGTTATACATGAGGTCGTCATCAGTTGAAATCAACTCGATAGCAAGAGGTTTATCTTATATCACGCTGAAATAACCTCTACGTTGTTTAAATTCTCTTTTGTTACTACCAATACCACCTCTATCCTCACTTTCCCAGTTTGTGACTTTAATCCTATTTCCTTCATCAATCTCTTAATCCCCAACACCCCTTTTCTAATTAATTATTAATACTGTTGTTAGTTGCCGTCCAGTGATTCTGACTCGTGGCAACCACGTGTGTGCAGCATGGAACTGCTCCATAGGGTTTTCAAGACTATGACACCTTTTGGAAGCAGATCACCAGGCCTGGCTTCTGAGCCACCCCTGGGTATGTTCTATCAGCCAACGTTTCAGCCAGCAGTCGAGCACTTAACCATTTGCACCACCCAGGGACTCCTAATCATCAATAACAGTAATTATATCAACTTCCATTTACTGCACACCCATTATGTGCTAGACATTCGTAGTAATTTTATTTATAATTCTCCCAACAATGCTGTGAAGTAGGGATTATTCTGAGACACAGAACTTATATCACTTACTCAGGGTAACACAGCTTTAAGTGACAAAATCAGACTTCAAACCTGTTTTAATGACAAAGTTTATACTCTTTCCAGAACACAACCTCACGAAGTCCCACTGATGTTTTTTCAGCAACTCTCAAGTTTGACCCTTCCTATCATTTTCCACATTTGTCACATCATTCCAGACCTTGATAATTTACATCAAGCCTGCCAGAATAGTCTCCAATTTAGTCTGCCACTTCTCCCTTTTCTACTCAAAACCCCAAAGCAACAAGTAGCACTTTTCTGAAGTATCATTTAGGAAAAGGTAACTACCATCTACTGAGCACCTGTACGACTCTGGCACTGTACTAGAGAGATGCTTTCACATCATGTGATAATGAACTTAAATTCTTACGAAAGCCCAACTAATGAGGTAGGTGTTATCACCTTTATTGCAGGCAAGAAAACTAACGGGTTATTACAAGTCAGAAATCCAAGCTTCTGAGATTAAGCTACTTGTCCAGGGTCACACTAAATATAGACTTGGTATCTGAATCTAGGACATTCTGAACCTAAGATATTCTGACTTCAAAGCCCACTTTCTTTTCATTATACCACTCTGCCTCTACTTAACAATCTATATTGATTTGCAATTCTTCATGGCATCAAACTCCAAGTAATGCATACATAAAGGTGCTGTCAAATTGCTCCCAACATCTAAGTATCCTTGGTAATTGCTATTTGGCAGTATGCATTCCATTCCTTTCAAGCAAACCTACTGGACAATTCCCCCCACACTCCTTTGCTTATTTTTATTTCCAAGCCTTTAGACTAGCCATGTTTCCAAAGCAGGACCTGCCTTGCTGCTTGCTTCCTCTCCACCAAACCTTGTCTCACGTCTTTTTGAAAATTTTGTTCAAATTTTACCTCCATGAAACCTTCCATAATTATCTCCATTCACTTCTAAAGAAGTGCCCTTGTAAATTAAGCCATGCAAAGGGGCCAATGTTAGGGAAGGGGTAAGCTAAGGGCATAGGTGAAGGCACCCCTAGAGGGCAAGAGAGCCTGGAATGAGCATCCCACAGTACTGAGACTACCAAACGCAGCATTCCCGTTTTCCAGGAAGTTGCCTCATAAAACCCAACTAGAAACCCCCCAACCCATCCTCTTCCTTACCATCCCCAGTCAAGACAATAAACCCATACCTGAAAATTACATCTTCCACTGAAAATTAGAGCTGCCATCACCATCCCCCTTAGCCTCAGTCAAAATATTAGTGCTCAAAAATATCAACTATACTATTTAATTATTCTGGAAGCCCCTCGACACTAAATATAACATTCTACACAGAAACATGAGCTTGCAAGTTGATTTATGCCTTCTTATTATAGATAATTGTTTTTTATTTGCTTATCCTATCTCCCCCAAACAATAAAAAATCCTTGAAGGTAGGGCCTATATCTTCTATTTTTCTTGGGTTACTTCTTGTGTATATGGTGCAGTTAATTCTCTTTACATGAAAAGCACTCAACTCCATTAACTGACCTTGAACAGACTGAAGTATTTACTGAGGTTTTATCTACATTTTTCAGCAACTGAAATCTAATGCAAAGAAAAGGTGGGCAATGAATAAGCAATAAGCAACTCATAACAAAATTCCAAGCAGTCAGAGGTAGTGTAGGGTAGTGCTGTTGTTGTTAGGTGCCGTCCAGTTGGTTCCAACTCACAGCAATCCTACAGAACAGAGTGTAACTGCCCCACAGGGTTTCCAAGAAGTGGCTGGTAGATTTGAACCGCCAATCTTCTGGTTAGCAGCCAAGCCTTCAGCCACTACACCACAAGGAATTATGACCAGTTGCTCTAGGTTTCTAAACCCTGAGCTCCTCAAGATCAGATAATGAATTTCATTATCTTTGTTCCATAGTGTCTACCACAGTTTACAGCACATAACTGGTGTTCAATCAATGTCTAACGAACCAAAGTTGTTGAATTACTCAGGATTTCCGTATTTGTGAGGAGGTTAAGAATAATCATTAAGATCCCTTCCAGCTCTGACAGTGATTCCAAAATGTAGCACCTTACACCAGGGAGAAAAATTTGAAAGCAAGAATTAAATACATTGTATCAGCATATAGGTGGCTGAATGAGTAACAGAATTTCAGCTGATAGATACATGTATTCATTTACATGCAACACTGTATACTTAATCCTTCTTGGGCTATAAATTCCTTGAGAGCAAAGACTGAGTTTGTTTCAGTCTAACTTTCAACAGTATTTAGAACAGTGCCATGAACCCTGATAAAAAAACAAAACAAAAAGCAGACCTGTTGCCTTCGAGTCGATTCCGACTCATAGCGACCCTATAGGTATTCAAACACCAGGTGACAAGGAGGAAAGCATTATCATCCTTACTTGGCATTCCCCAAGAACTTGGTACTGAACAGTATGAGAAATAAAAAAGCCTGAGTATGGTGAGACTGCTCCAGAACACAAGAGGACAGGAGCCACTTGGAACTAAGCTAACAAAGGAACAGAATTAAAGAAAAGGCATATAGGAACAACGGCAAAAATTACGAAAATCAGAGTCAAAACTGAACTACATAAGCAGGAAAATGCCCTGGAATGCTCTATCATTGACACCGAAGAATCACCTGAGTGGCAAAGGGGCTGCAAGCTCCCCATTGTCTGCTGATATCTTCGGCTTTCATCTTCTGCTACCTCATTGATATCTGAATAGTCCACAGCATCTTCTGTGCTCTTAATCCACCCTGTAAGTAAAAAATAAAAGGGGGGGGGGCTCTCAACAGAGAGAAAGTAACTCTCACTCCCTCAGATAATTCCCACGTAAAAATACATGTACAATAAGTGGCTAGCCTCCTCCCCCACCTTACACCCCATGACCCAGGCTTCACCTTCATCATTTACCAGGGCACCGTCAATCCCAGTCAATTCTTCATTTGCGGTGAGTTCAGTGATCAGGGTGCCCAGACCCAAAGCCCCCAAGCCTGCCAAGTGCTTCTTACACTCCTGAAAAAGGGACAGCACCAGAAGTCGAAGATAACAACGAAACCTAAGTTTCCCACACCACAAGGCTCATTTCCCTGGTCCATGACAAAGCCATAAATCCGTATGAAAAATGACTCTGTAGTGTGCTAAAAGGAGCACGACATTCAAGAGCTGTAAAGTAAATCTACCACTAAACTCCACATTAATCAAATTTTTTAAAATACCATGTCCAATTTCAGTCACCACTCTCTAAACTTATATTGTAAGAAAAGATTTTTCAAAGCACCACCCCCACGACCAAAAGAATGGAATAGTGTTCTCTGAATAAAGGTTAAGGCAACTGAGGTCATTTGGATTACAGAAGGCAAGGTGATGACTTTTTTGCCATTTTCTGCGTGTGTTGCAGGGTAGGGAAAACGTTAGCAGTTTTACTCCTTGAGAAAACGAACGTGAATGAAAGTAGGTGAGTTTCAGTCGGACACAGAAAATAATTTCACCGTGTCAAGGAACACTGGGAAAACTATGTAAAAATCATACTAGGACCAGAAAAAAGATCTGCCCCGGATGCTTTGAACATTCACTGTTCTAGCGGTTGGGGCCTGAACCAAATGATTTCTTCCAGCTTCTCTGTCCAGTCCTCTTGGGGCACCTCACGTCAGTGATGTCAGAAATGCAGGCAAGGTTTTCAAGAATCCCCAAGAAGGTTCCCACAGTAACGATTTGAAAGCAATTTCACTAGGTTAAAATATTGCTTTTTCTAAGTGTCTGGTCAGGTGAAAAGTTATCTCCAAAGTAACCCACACCCGCGCCCCTGATCTAAAGGGAATCCGCGGTGTCTCGCCAATCACGCTCCATTCCTCTTCCTGCCCACGCCCAAAAGGGAGCTCCCTGACTCTAACGCATTTTTCCAAAATTTACTAAGATAGCACCCCGTTCCTCTTCTCGTTTCCTCTTCTTTTAGGTTAATTGCGCCCTTTCAAAGCAGGCCGCAATATGCCCACCTCTCGTATCCATTCTCTAGGCCCCTCATCCTACCTACTCGCCTGAGCAGTACCACCCGCATCCCTATCCCCAAGCCCACCCCCTCACATCATCCAAGACGCTTTCCCCCTCCAGCTGCCCGGCTCCATTGATGTTGCCAAAAAGGAAACCAGTCAAAGAAAATGGACCGCCTCCAGCCGACTCTTCGTCGCTGTCCGAGTCTGACATGATGGCGGCTGCAGCACCAGCAGCGACTGCTGGCCACAGTAAATTCCAGGCGGGTCCCATGGACCGGAAATAAAGACATCAGTCGCCCAGAAGTGACACACGGAGCGACTTGACCCTATCAGCCCCTACCGGAAGCGGAATAAAGGAAAATTAACCGGAAAAACCGGCGGTCCTACGAAAAAGGAGAATAGGTGTCACTACTTTACTAACGGCTTTTCATTCGAACCTATGCGATCAGGAGGCTGAGCCTGTGAAAAGCGGTTGGTCACAGAAGATGTTCAGTCCCGCCCCTTCTACTCATCTGCGCATGAGTGGTCTTTCTGCGGCTGAGAGCAACTATTCTTCCTCCAATCAGAAGGAGCTGCCAGAGTCCCTAAGCCACGCTACGAGGAAGTAAAGATCATAACGCGTGTTTCTCCTCTGTGGTGTTTGCGGCTTTGCTGCTCGGTCCAGAAGGTTCATTTGTAAGTTAGTTGCTTCGAATTGACGTTTCTCCATAGAAATGGATTTTTGCTTTATTTTCTCAACGTTTTATTTTGGGAAATTTGAAAGTGAAAGATTAATAACAAGAACAGATAACCATTCACCTAGATTCACTATTGTTAACATTTTGCCAGGTTTTTTTTTCCTGAACCATTTGAAAGTGAGGTACAGAAATGATTCCTCACCCCTAAAAATGTACATCTTACTCTTTAAGCACAATCGCATCATCACATTTTTAAAATTAACAATAATTTAATGTCATGCATGGTCCCAATTTCCCCAATTGTCCTAATTGGGGCATTTTATATTTTTTTCAATCCAAGCGCCATTCAGGTTTCACGCATTGCATTTGGTTAGCTCCCTTTAGTCTCTTAATTTCGAATTCATTGTTTTTCGTGACATTAATTTTTTTTAAGAATCTAGGCATGTTGTCTTGAAAATAATTCTATACTCTGAATTTGTCAGATTGTTTCTTCAAATCGATTCAGGTTAAATATTTTGCCTGCCATCAGAAGGCTTGTGCAGTATCAGGTTATCCCAGTATTGGTGATGCTAAATTTGTAACTTGGTTGAAGTGGTGATGGCCAGATCTCTCCACAGAGATACGTTTTTTCCATTTGTAATTAGTAAATAATCCGTGTGGTGATACTTTGAGACTGTGTGAATGTTCTGTTCCCCATCATCCTTGCACGCAGTGGTTTAACATCCATTGATGATAAACCAAAACGCAAACCCGGTGCCGCCGATTCCGACCCATAGTGACCCTATAGGACAGAGTAGAACTACCCCATAGAGTTTCCAAGGAGCGCCTGGCGGATTCAAACTGCCGACCTTTTGGTTAGCAGCCGTAGCACTTAACCACTGTGCCACCAGGGTTTCCTCCATTGATGATAGCTTACCTGAATCAGTTATATTGGGAGAGTGCAAAAGGGGATTTTTCTAGTTTTCAAATTCCTTCTACATTTACTAGCTGGAATTATTCGGTAAAGAGCTTTCCCTTTTGCTATCTCCTTTCTCCCTTCTAAAAAAACCATTGTTAAGTCTCGTATTTTTCTTTATTTTACACCATCATTATTATTTTTGATGCTCAAGTTGTTCCAAACTTGTGCAAAGGGAACTGCTTCATTCTGACTCTTACGTTCTTTTGGCAAAACTTCGACGTAACTTTAAGGAGCTCCTTGTTTTTTGGCACAACATGTTCCAGACTTACTCTCTACCTTTCCTGTCCCAGACCTGATATCAGCCATTTCTCAAAAGAGCCCTGGTTTTTTTTACTGGGGTATGGTGTTAAGAAACCAAGATCTGGGTATCACTGGTCGTAGGCCCTTTCAGTGGACAGAGCTAAGGAAGGGAGAGAGGAAGGACTTATACTTCCAACTCAAACCACAGGGTTCTTCCTCACCTTCTCTCACAGTGAAAACCCTGGTTTCCAACATCAGTATATTTACTCTTTTCAGAATTACAACACCCATACCACTACCAACTATAACCCTAAGTGAAGTTCAGAAGTTCTTTGCAGTTTTTTGTCATTAAAATATATCCTACTAAAGATATACAGAGTACTGTGTTCAAAAGTTACTTGAATTTTTTTCCTCTGGAATTATCAATCTTACGTACATTTAAAATCATTTATTTTGTTTGTGCTCAAATTTAGGATTTGCTTTTATTATCTTTTTTATATAATTTTTTGAACATGTAAACCTTCATATAAAAAGCTATTCCAAGAGATGTCTTGTTCCCATGCCTGTGCCCTCTGCTCACTCCCACCCACTCCCTATGGATAGCCTTCGTTTCTTTTTGCAAAAATAAGCAAACAAGTGTATGTATTCTTATTTCACCTTTTTATTTACCCAAAAGGTAACATACTATATTCACTCTTTTCACCTTGCTTTTTTCACTTAATAATATGGCCTGTAAATCACACTGTACCAGTTCAGAGCTCTTCTCCTCTTCCTCATTCTTTATGGCTGCTTAATATTTCATTGTATGGATGTCCCATGGAATGTTTTAATAGTAGCTAAACTTCTAGACCAGACCGCAACAGTCTGTCTAAACCTGCATAGTAACTGAAATGCTGCGTTTTGGTAATGAAGTTATAATACTATTGCTATACTCATATTTAAAACAAAAAAGGCAGCAAAATGAAATGTTTTTTAATGTACCTTGTAACAGTTATTTACTGCCTCTTAGATGTTTGTGCTTGAGGAAAAGCAGATTCAATGAGAGGTAGATGGCTTGTAGAATGTGGAAGGGAATATCAATATTAAATACTATCAATATTAAGGATACCGTTCTTAACTCAAAACATGGTTTTATATAAATTTACCATACCCACTGCCAAAAAACCCGCTGCCATCGAGCCGATTCCTACTCATAGCAACCCTTATAGGACAGAGTAGAACTACCCTGTAAGAGTTTCCAAGGAGCACCTGGCGAATGTGAACTGCTGTCCTCTTGGTTAACAGCCATAGCACTTAGCCACTACGCCACCAGGGTTTCCAAATTTACTATATGACCCAGCAATTCCATTCCTAGTCTAAAAGACTTGAAAGCAGGGACTCAGACAGATACTTGTACACCAATGTTCATTGCAACATTGTTCACCATAGCCAAAAGGTGGGAACAACTCAAGTGTCCGTCAACAGATGAGTGGATAAACAAAATGTGATATACATACAATGGACTACTTGTCGGCCATAAAGAAAAGTGAAGTTCTGATACAGGCTACAACATGGGTAGACCTTGAAAACATTATGTATGTTAAGTGAAAAAGGCCAGTTATAAAAGACCACACATTGTATGATCCCAATTATATGAAATGTCCAAAAAGAAAAATCTATAAAAGACAGTAGATCAGTGGTTGCCTAGGGCTAGGGGTAGGAACAGAGATTAACATGAGGGAGCTCTTTGGGGTGATGGAAATGTTCTAAAGCTGGATTTTGCTGATGGTTGCACAACTCAGCATTTTACTAAAAATCATTGTATACTTTAAGTGGGTGAATTTTATGGTCTGTAAATTATACCTCAATAAAGCTGTTTTTTAAGTACTATGGTTTTGCTCTTCCTTCCTAGTATAGTAGCACTACAGAAGATTACCAGACAGGATTTGTTAATTTTTGTAACAAAAGAATTGTTTGTAACAAACAAATCTCTAGTTCCTGAGGTAAGTAGAAGCAGCAAAGGATATTAAATGATGTATCTTATCTTTACAACACTAGCCCCTAGTACAGTAATGCCTATAACATAGTAGGAAGCTTACACAAAATGTAGTATAAAAGTACCGAACAAACAGACGCATAAAGCCCTTGCTGTTGAGTGGATTCCAACTCAAAGCCTTCAAAGTGGCCATATAGAACAGAGTAGAACTGCATCCAGGGAGCAGCTGGTGGACTTGAACTGCCAACCTTTTGGTTAGAAGCTAAGTTCTTAACCACTGCACCACCAGGGCTCCAATATACTATAATGAGAAAATGTGCCTACAGGGTACTAACTGACCTGTTGTTAATGAAAATCCAGAAATGAAGCCAAATCCTGGAGGTGATAGATGGGGGAAGGACCTAGAGAATTGGTGCTAGGGCAGACAGTTCCCTACCCTGATTGTCTGCTTCAGAAAAACTAGTACAGTTATGCATAGGTACAACCTGCAGTACAACAATTATAGTTATTTCATCCTTTGCAAGTTGAAGAACATTTAGAAACCACTCAAAGGGTGAGGTGGAATTGCTTTTTTAGAAAGCAACAGTAAAATCAGAAAAGTTTTTATTACCATTCAATTATGAATAAAAGTAATACTGGCATGTTAATCTTCGTATAAAAATCAGGATGTCAGTGTATGCTCAGGATCATCAAATCAACCCAATACAGACAGGACTCCCAGTCTCTCAAACTTGGGAGTCACACCTCCATTTGTTAGGGGAAACCAGTTTGCCCAAACAAAACCCAGGCTTACATATATGGATTTTGCAGGCAAAAGGAGAGCAGGAGGCACTATTAAAAGCCAAAAGAAGACATTATGCTGAGTAAAATCACAAAAGGACAAATACTGTATGACCTTACTTACCTAGACAGGCAAATGTATAGAGACCAAAGTTTATTAGTAGTTATCAGTGGTGGAATGGGGGGGGGAGTTATTGCTTATGGAGTACTGAGTTTCGGCTTACAGCGATGGAAAAAATCACATTGATTGAGGGTACAGTTGCATAGCCAATTTTTGTGAATTCTGTCAATAAGTTGTACACCTGTAAAAAGTTGAACTGGCAAAAGTTGAGTGATATATTTACAACATGACAAAAAAATAGTAGCTGCTGAGGCTTTATGTATAACCAAACACCTCATTGGATTTGGTTCCTTGGTTTGGAGATTTAGGGTCACGGTTTCATGGGACATCCCAGTTAATTAGCTAATAATGTGTTTAGTACTTCTGTTCTACTTCCTAGTTAGGTACTGTCTTGGGTCTTAAAAGCTTGCAAGTGGGCCATCCAAGGCACAACGATTGGTCTGTATTCGCCTAGAGCAACAGAGGAAGGAGAGTCAGGAATAGGAGGAAATGAAACGTGTGGATTATTGCCTCCATGAACAACTGCCTACTTTGCCATGGAACCAGAAGAACTGGATGGTGCCTGGCTATCATTACTGGACATTTTGATCAAAGATTCTATAGAAGAATCCTGATCAAAAGGGGGAATATACAGAACAGAATCTCAAATTCTCAGAGTCCAGATTTTCTGGAGCAATGGAGGCTGGATGAACCCCTGAAACTATTGCCCTGAGATAATCTTTAAACCTTAAACCAAAAATATCCCCTGAAGTCTTCTTAAAACCAAGTTTAGCTTAACTAGTAAAGAATATCTGCCTTGAGCATTAGGCTCTTTTAAGATCTATCTATATGGGATCAAACTGACAACAGCAACACGAAAGGTTAGATAGGAACCTTAGGGGGCAGTGAGCTTACGTTAATGGGGGAGGAACAACTCTGGAAAGGGAGGGTGAGAATGGTTGCACAACTTGAAGAACGTAATCAATGTCACTGAATTGTACATGTAGAAACTGTTGAATTGTGTATGTTTTGCTGTATATATTCTCAACAACAAAAAATAAATGTGGTAAAATAGATCACTTTTATATGCTTTCTCACCATGGTCTTGAAACTCCTACCAAATGACTGGTTGAGACTATGCAAATAAGGTGCTTGTGGCCCACCAAGGTGATTGGACAACTTGCTAGTAATACAAATAAGGTGCATGGCACCCTTATGGGTGTGGGACCATGCAAATAAGGTGTGTGGAACCCTAACGAGGGGATTGGGCAGTTTTGCCATCCTGCTAGGCTTAAAATGAGCCATGCTAGAGGCAGTAAGGGGGGACCTGACTACCACCAAGAAGAAGAGACAACAGCAGAACACAACCTTTGGAACTGGGGTCCCTGCACTGAGAACATTTTAGACCCAGGAGACAGGTAACATCAGAGATGAGGCAAGATGGTAAGAAGCACTGTCAGAGAAGTGGCAGCAGCAAAACTAGGAGACCGGCACGAGACAGCGCAGCGAGCTTCCTGGCCCACAGAGTAAGGTGGTTACAGTGGGTGTGCTGACCTGGTGGAGGGAGAGCTGAGCGCCTTCAGGCTGAGGCTCGCTGGCAGAGTGGGGTGTCCCCAGGCACTTATTGGTGAAGCTAAAGAGCTTTGTAACACTTGCCCAAGGAGGGCAGAGGCCAAGCAGAGGGGCCAAGGGCCAGAGAGAGGCCTGCCTGTGGGCAGAGCTGAGAAGAGGCTGTCCTGATGGAAGAACTGTATCCTGAGTCAGTCCTGATCCTGAATTGTAACCTGTTACATCTCTAATAAGCCCTATTACTGTGAGTATGGCCTGTGAGTTCTGTGTGGCCATTGCAATGAACTATCAAACACAGCAGAAAAGTATAAAGTGCCGTGGGAGGGATGGCTGGTGTCAGAACTGGTAAAAAGGTTGGAGAGATGAGATGTGTCTGACCTCTGTCTCATAGGAATCAACCTTGGTTCTCCCACTTTGTGAAGTTAGAGGAGGTCAGATGCCTCTGCCACGTGATTTTCACATTAAATTACTTAAAAAAATTAAAAACCACTTAAAAGTATTTTAGTAGTTAAATGGAAAGTTCCCAGAGGCAGGTGCACAAGTGACAGCCATGATTATAGCCCCTTTCAACAAAGAAGTCCTGTGAGCATCCTAGGCTGCGTCATTCAGAACATCCTGAAACTGGAATACACTTGAGCAATAAGCACTTTCATTTGGTTGCCTGTGGAAAAACGCCATGACTCTACAAGAGAATTGGGCACACAGGCCCATAGGCTGGTTGATTCCAACAGTCACCACACTACTATAGTAGCAGCCCCACTTTGCAAAGTACTACTGGGCCTTAGTTGAGGAGGGCCACGCTCACCCTCTTCAAGTTAACCTACTGCTCATACAGAATCCCTGCCAGATTCTCCAGGAGTAGAGTTGCCAGATTTAGCAAATAAAAATACAGGATGTCCCGTTAAATTTGAATTTCAGATAGACAGCAAATAATAGGTATAAGTATATCCCAAGTATTGCATGGGACACGTTTGTACTAAAACATTGTTATTTGAAATTCAAATTTATTGGGGCATTTTGTATTTTATCTGGCAACCTATCCAAAAGGTCCAGTTAACCTGAAACTGTTCTGACCATATCTTGTCAAAAAACAACAAGACTGCTACAAAGCAAAGCACATACACATGACCCACTGCAGAGAGAGCTACGAGATCCCTTCAGCTCCATTTCCCAAACTCTCAAAAACCCAGTGCAAAATATTCTGGCAGGGTGGGAGTGTGTGTGCACACAGTGGAGCTAGATGAAGAAGGTAAAAAAATATGAGGCAGGAGGAGAAGCTGGCCCACTGGAATGTGGAATCTAACTTCTTACTGCCCCAAGGGCAAGCTGAGTGACTCCAACAAAACCTGAAGTCCTATATAGCCATAAAGAGAACAGCCCCTTGGTCTGGAGATAAGGATCCAACATACTTTAACTCCATCGGAGCAACTAAACCGGAGCAACTAAACCGCAGATCCCTGAACTGGTTCGTTCTGATTCAAACCCCTGCTGATAATTTGCATTTCTAAGAAGTTCCCAGGCAATGCTAATGCTGCTGGTTAGGGACTAATTCTGAGAACCACTGGTAGAGCAGCAGTTCTCAAAAATTTTACATAAAAATCACCTAAAAAATCACCTAGGGATCTTGTTAAAATGTAGATTCTCGCTCAGTATACCTGGGGTAGAAATGCAAATTCTCAGCAGGGGTTCAAACCAGAAAGAATAGGTTCAAAGCCCTTACTAAAAAAACCTCCAAAAAAAAAAAAAAAACACAGCTGAACAAACACAAACACAGGAAGATCCATGAGGAGGGAGCGAAAGGAGAGAGCAAGGCAGCCTTTAGAGTTACTCAGAACAGCTAAGCCCAGGGAATGAAGGCAAAAGAGAAATCTCAGAGGGAAAAACAATTCCCTGAAAATGAATAGCAGGAAACTTTGTCCATTTGGTTTTATTTAGGGAGTTAACCGTAAGTTTTGTTTCCTAAAGCAGAAAGTGACAGGGAGAAAAAAGGGCCATATGAACATCTCAGTGGGACACAGCTTTTCAGGGGAGGTGGATGGAGCTGATGATCCCAAATCGCCAGGCCCATAGTGCTATCAGATCCCACATCCGACCCACCATCATGATTAGGTGCCAAACCCATCTCCTGAAGTAGGGGAACCAACAAGATTTCAAGGAGACAAGTCCACGGGATGATAAACATTTGTCTCAAAGGCACGAAGAGGGAAACATCAAAAAGAACAGGATGACATTATGCTTTTTGTTTTTTCACAGCCTTCCTCTTGGAAATTCCTAGTCTCCATTAACCCAGTGGAAACTGGTGGCGTAGTGGTTAAGTGCTATAGCTGCTAGCCCAAGGGTCGGCAGTTCATATCCACCAGGCGCACCTTGGAAACTCTACGGGGCAGTTCTATTCTGTCCTATAGGGTTGCTATGAGTCGGAATCGACTCGACGGCACTGGGTCTGGGTATTAACCCAGCGGAAACCCTGGTGGCCTAGTGGTTAAGTGCTATGGCTGCTAACCAAGAGGTCCGCAGTTCAAATCCACCAGGTGCTCCTTGGAAACCCTATGGGGCAGTTCTCCTATGTCCTATAGGGTCCTATAGGGTCGCTGAGTCGGAATCGACTAGACGGCAGTGGGTTTGGTTTGGTTTTTTATTAACCCTGCATCTCTCAAACTGTGTTAACAGAGCTGTTAATATGGGGCCACAAAAAAAAAAATGACCATAGTGAAATAAGTTTGGGAAATGTTGCATACATATTAAGTTATAAAATCCTGCAGTAAAGGAACCTGTTGAATTTTATTTAAATCACTGGTTCCCAAGCTTATTTGACCACAGACCCTTTTAAGGAACATGTTACCATCTTAAAGACCCCTGGTGGTGCAGTAGTTAAGCACTCAGCTGCTAACCAAAAGGTCAGTGGATTGAACCCACCAGACACTCCCTGGGAGGAAGATGCAGCAATCTGCTTCCATAAAGATTACAGCCTTGGAAGCCCTATGGTGCAGTTCTACTCTATTCTACAGGGTTGCTATGAGTTGGAATTGACTGGGAGCAACGGATTTTGGTTTTGTTTTGGTTTTTATTGCCATCCTACAGAACTTTGGAAAATGCTGCTTAACCTCTTTTGCAAAAATGTCTCATCTAAAGAATGGGAGGAACATGTTAAAATTGGGAACACTCAGGAATCACACATAAAATGGTTTTCAAAAATTAGTACACAGAAAGTTTAAGGCACAATTTAAAAACTGGGGAACCTTGTCCTTCTGTGAGGCAGTTGCTCAATAGTAATACAACAAGGAAGGCTGAAATTAGACTTAAAGGGAGATAAGCAAAAGCCTACAAAGAACAGTACTAGGCTGCTCTGGTTAGTCATGGCCTGACCAGGAGAGAAATAAAAGCACTCAGTAGAGTCTCCTCTTAACTGCTTTGATGGGGACACACACACGCACACACAAACTTCCTCTAAAAGATTCAGACCAAACTTCAAAGCAGCTGTGTACCAACTAGCTTGTCTTCATTCCTCCAAAAGCAAAATAACTTGAGTCTAACATTTCTAAGGGAAGAGAGAAATGGCTCATACTGGCACTGTAAAAAGCTGTCAGAGGAATCCACTCTTACTGTCCCTGGATGCAGTCCCCAAGTAGCACCCTCAGAGCTATAAGAGGACCCACTTCTTTGTGACCAGGTAAAGCACAACCCAGGCAACTTCTGAAAATAGTTCCTGAACCCCATCCTGCATCAGGGCTGAACATTCCAGATACTTGCACAGCACCCACCAGCTTAGCCAGGGAAGTGCCTTGATGAGGAATTGTGGGCACTAGGCTCTGCTCTTTCAGCTTCTTCACAGTTTCAAGGTTACTCCGCAGGTCCCTCTTGGTGCCCACCAGCAGAACAGGTATGTAGGGACAATGATGGGGGACCTCTGAGTGCCACTTATGCCTCACATTGGCATGAGAT
The DNA here is from genome assembly GCF_030014295.1 of Loxodonta africana. Taxonomy (NCBI): domain Eukaryota; kingdom Metazoa; phylum Chordata; class Mammalia; order Proboscidea; family Elephantidae; genus Loxodonta; species Loxodonta africana. The sequence goes on along the minus strand of NC_087369.1, from coordinate 80,779,413 downwards.
GATGGGTTGCCAATGGAAAAACAAATGACAAAGATATTGCTCTTGTGGGTAGGAGAGTGTTCTCAATCGGTCATATTCCTCCTGGCCACCTGTGTCCCATAAGTTCAGGCTGACTATTTGGCCATCCACAGATGTCTGGGCACTATAGTTGTCAAAGACAGTGGGGATATACTCCTCAGGAAAGGCATTTGTTGTGTAAAAATCTGATGAGGAGGCAGGTATTTACGTACAGCACCATCTCCTACAACCATACATTTGATCATCTGCATTCTTCCCTTGGAATCCTATGTCAAGAAGGAAAATTCTGAGATACTTGATTAATTTAGGAAGCCTGTGCTTTATAAGGAGCCCTGGTCGTGCAGTGGTTAAGAGCTCAGCTGCTAACCAAAAGGTCGGCAGTTCAAATCCACCAGCCACTCCTTGGAAACCCTTATGAGGCAGTTCTGCTCTGTCCTATAGGGTCACTACGAGTCAGACTCGATTTGAAGGCAATGGATTTATGCTTTATAAACATTTCTCTCCAGAGAAAGAAAAGGAGTAAGACCTCTACTCCCTGTTGCCTCAATGCCATAGAAGAGTCAGCTGGGAAAGTTTATACAAGGCAAGAGTTCTTACCCTGGATCCATGGACTGCTGGAGGATAGGCTTCAGTAGGTCCAAGAAGCCACCTCTGAAGTTGTGTGCAATATTATGTGTATGTGCATATATAAACAGTGAACAGAGGAGCCCCCAAATCTGCAAAGTAACAGGAAATGGGCCAGGGCACAGAAACAAAGCCATTGCCCAGAACAATGGGGCAGGGTATCAGAAAATAGCCCGCAAACTTCTTTAAAGTTGTCTTACAGAAGCAGCTGGATAAAACCAGCTCCAGGGACTTGTGCAGAACATCCACCTGTGACCTCTGTGTGACCTTCCACCGGGGCAGTGAGGGGCAGCAACAGCAGCTGGGAATCGAACTTGGGGAGCAAGAGACTGCGCAGGCACGACACCCCACAAGTCCTGCTATGAATCCCAGAGGCCTCCAGGACAGGAGCCATCTTAGAAAGCTGCTGCACACGCACTATAGTTTACATATCCCTGCCTATGCCTATGAGTAAACATGAATCTTCCCCTCCCCCAAGAACTTTTAAAAAATCCAGGCAAGTCCTTGTTCTGTGAGACAGGGGTATGCGTTGCTTAGGCCCTCCTCGTCTCTGCTTGCGAGCCTCCTCTTCGATAAAGCGTTGCTCGTGTGGAAAACTCTACGTGCCTTACCTGCTCATTCTTGAGCAGTGAGAGGCAAGAACCTTATTCCGGTAACACATAGGTGAATTTTTCTGGAAAGAAGACCCAAAGCTTTCAACAGATTCTGAAAAAGGCTGTGAGCCCAAAAAGATTAAAAACCATTCATATAGAAACAAGGTTCCCAAGGTTGAAACAAAAGAAATCTGGTTTTTACTTTTGATCTGTGGCTATATGCTCAGCAAAGGAACCTACATTCCTGAAAAACAGTGACATTATGATACTGGAGAGAAAGTTAGACCAGTCAGACTCAAACATATAGAGAAGTGGTTAAGAGCCTAGGTTCTGAAATCGGATTGCCTAAGTTCAAAACCCAGTTTTACTTTTTCCTAACCTTTGTGAAGTTGGGCATGTTTTTAACCTGATGGTTAGATGAGTGAATGCATGTGTAGCGTTTATTAGTCCCTGCCACATAAGAAGTACTCATTAAATTAGAAGCTACTCTGATTTCATAATAAGTATTCTACTATTCTACTAGCAGCAAAGGCAAAAAATCTGTAATGTGGTTACAATGCTAGACAAACCAGGTGTCTCATCCCCTTCCCACCTTATCTGAATAAAATCACAGGTCATCACACCACCATACTCTCATCCATTTTTTCGTTAATCAAGTATTTGAGAGTTAATGGTATGGCATAGATGTTATCCATGAAGCATGTTTACTATGAGCGCCCATGTTTTTACTCCCGTATTAATATGCTGTCAATGCTCTACCCTCAATTTAGGCTCCAAGCCCTCCATTTTTAAATTATCAATTACAGCCCTAATTTCAGACCTGATCCTTAAAGCATTAACTTTTTCAAGTGTCAGAGCATACAGGAAAGAGGATAAATAGTTTTATATATATAGAGGTTACAAGAAAAAAATGAGAATCAATTTTTCACTTTGGTAATTTGAGGAAATAGATACATCCCCCATTCTGTTGTTTTATTAGCTAAGGTCTACATTAGGCCCATGTCATAGGCAATAATAATAATAATAAAGTAACCTGCCTCATTTTGGGTAAAGGTAAAGAAGAGTTGCGTTTCCGAGTATGGTTCACACAGGCCCACTAGGGGTAGCTGTCTCCCCACACACAGCCAATTCTGACCAGCAAGGCATTCCAACTAGAAGCCTTCTTTTAGCAACAAGCCTCACATCTAAAAGAAGCCCAGAGCTTAATTTGTCTCTGGCAGGCAAACCACTCCAGGGTATTCACTTACAATCAACTCTGTCTTTTTCCATATAGGTGTAAAGATTAAACACACGAGGTAAATGGGAACAGGACAAAGTTACCACCACATTCCTTGAGAATAGTCTTCCTTGACTTTCCCAGTCTGGATTAATTTCTTTCTCCTCTGAATTCCCAGAGCAATTATTGCCTATGCAGCTCATCTTCCCAGCCTTCTCTAGGTACCATTCAATGTTCAATATGTCTGCTCAAAGTGACTGCTTTCAGGACAATAGTGCAGCTCAGGGGGTTGCTGAACCACAGCAAAACTCTCAGGCACAAGGACCGCTTTGCACTCCAAGCTCAGCTCCTCATTTCTATAACTAGGAAAAGGCATCTTCACTAATTTCTACTTATTCATATCTACCAATAACCCTGGTATATATGATCTGCAGACAGTGGGCACTAAAATTACACTGATGGCTAAGGGCCTAGAGGATGAAATACAGCTAGAACATCCCAGCTCTGAAACAAAACCCAAAGCAGTCTCAATATCCTACATAAACCCCCCAACTCATAGCAAACAGCCTATAAAGGGGAGAGTTCAGCAAAAGTTTCAGGTATTTTGGGGGGGAGCTGCTTTCTACAGTTCACTCATTTGTTCAGTCAACATGTTGATTATACTATTCTCTTTACTTGTGTGTGTCTGAAATTTAAAAGCTTAAAAATAAAAAAATGCTTTTTAAAAGGGTTGAGGGCTCTGAGAGAAGGTTAGGAATTACAAGGGAAAGGCAATTATTGTAGGCTGTACATCATCTATATTAGAAAAGCTTGTTTATCTCAGTTGGAGGATCTAACATGATGCTTTCCCCTCATCATTATCACCATGATCCACACCCAGATAGCACTCGGTGCAATGCATTGCTAAAAAAAAAAAAAAAAAAAAAGAACCCAAACTCGTTGCCAACAGAGTCTATTCCAACTCATAGCGACCTTATAGGAGAGAGTAGAACTGCCCCATATGGTTTCCAAGGCTGTAAATCCTTACAGAAGCAGACTGCCACATCTGTCTCATGTAGAGCACTGGTGGTTTCGAACTGCTGACCTTTCGGTTAGCAGCCGAGTGCTTCACCACTTTGCCACAGGGCTCCTCCAATGCACTTTTAGGTGGCCTTCAAAAAAGGGTAAAAAAGTGTCCCTGAATCCTAGAAGCTTATAGTCTTTTGGCAAAGGGAGGACCTATATAAAAAAGGCAAACAATAATACACGGTAATGAGTGGCTGTCTTAGTTATCTAAAAAACCCGTTGCTGTTGAGTCGATTCCAACTCAAAGCAACCCGATAGGACAGAGCAGAGCTGCCCCATAGAGTTTCCAAGGAGCACCTGGCGGATTTGAACTGCCAAACTTTTGGTTAGCAGCCGTACCTCTTAACCACTGCAGCACCAGGATTTCCATCGTAGTTATCTAGTGCTGCTATAATAGAAATACCACAAGTGGGTAGCTTTAACAAACAGGAATTTATTTTCTTACAGTTTAGGAGGCTAGAAGTCTGAATTCAAGGCGTTGGCTCTAGGGGAAGGCTTTCTCTCTCTGTCAGCTCTGGGGGAAGGTCCTTGCTCCTTGGTGATCTTCATATGGTGTGGCATCTATCTTCCCCATCTCTACTTCTTTTGCTTGTTTGTTTAAACTCTTTTACATCTCAAAAGAGATTGATTTAAGACACACCCTACACTAACACTGCCTCGTTAGTATAACAAAGAAAACCCATGCCCAAATAGGATTATAACCTCTACAAGGGTTAGGATTTACAACACATATATTTGGGGAACACAATTCAATCCATAACATTCCACACTTTGGCCCCCCAAAATTCATGTCCTTCCCACATGCAAAACACATTAACCCCATCGCATCATCCCAAAAGTCTTAAATCAACTTGAAGTCCAAAATTTCATCTTCCGAATCATCTAAATCAAATCTGGGTGAAACTTAAGACATATTCCATCCTGGGTCAAAATTCTTCTTTATTGGTGAACCTGTGAAATTCAGAATACAAGTTATTTGCTTCCAAAGTACAATGGTGGAACAGGCACAAGGTAGACATTTCTATTACAAATGCGAGAAATTGGAGGGAAAGAAAGGATAACAGGTACCAAGCAAGTCCAAAACTCAGCAGAACAAATTACATTGGTTCCCAAGGTTTGAAAACAATCCTCTGTTCTCCTGAACAATCCGGGCAATGACTCCACCCTCCAGACTCTGGGCATTGGCCACGCCCTCTGAATTCTGGGTGGAAGTCCCTCAGCCCTGAGCTTCAGCCCCACCTTCCAAGGCCCACTGAGACAGCAAATCAGCTCTCTCCACTTCGGGTGGTTCCATTCTCCTAGTCCATCTGAGTAGTGACCCCACTTCCTCAGCCCTGGCAGTCTCCTGTTCTCCTGCGCCTTGGGCATGGCAGCTCCACCCCTCTACTTTGGGTGGAGGCCCTATCCTTTTGGCCACTGGGCGTGGCAGGCCCACACTCCAGAACAGAGTTGGTGGAGATCTGACTCTTTGTCTCCACCCTTTGAAACAGTGGCAGACCCACTTCCCAAGCTCCTTTCAATAGTTCTGCTGATCTATGAGCTGCTCTACAGATGGTCTTTTTCTTTTCTTGGAGGACAAGAGATGTAGCTCCTTTGGCCTGTTTCCTGCCTGTAGAATTCCAAGAGGCAAAGAGCTTTCCTTCCTTTTGTCCTATTTCTGTACTCTTCAGTCTAAGCCGATGGGCTTTCTGCTGTGGTAGTTGGTTAGATGCATCAGTCACAGGCTTAATCTCTTTAACGAAAGGTTGTGTAGCTATGCCCTTGGTGAAAATTCTAGAACATGTGTCCTTAGATTATACAACAGAATATTCCAAATCTTTCCGTTTTGTTTTGGTTTTGCAGCATTTATTTTTAAGTCCACCTTTCCTCTCACAATTTAGTACAAGAAGCAAAGAGAAATCACACAGCCCCTTCAAGATCTTGCTTAGAAATCCCCTCTGCCAAATACCTAGATTCTTCACTTACAAGTTCTACTTTCTACCAAACATTTGAACATAATTCAGACAAGTTCTGTGCCATTGCATAAAAAGCATTGCCCTTTCTCCATTGTTTAATCACATGTTCATTATTCCCAGGAGTGGATTAACCAGTAAGCAAGGTACACACAGGCTTACAATAATCAAGGTACACATGGGCTTACTTGTGCTTACTTATTTACTTAATAATCTATACTGCACAACTGTAGTGTACTTGTGAAATTTTGCACTACAGAATAGTAAGTAAACACAGGTAAGCCTGTCTGTACCTTGCTTATTGGGTAATCCATGTCTGATCTCCTTTTAAAGCCTCACCAGAAGCATATTTAACATACACATTTCTAGCAGCATTCTATTGACGGTGCCATATGTATTCTCTAAGACGGTAGAGACTTTCTCTATGACTCTCCTCACTTCCTTCTGAGCCGTCACCAGAATTGCCTTCAACAGCTATAATTCTATCAACTGTCTCTTCAAGGCAATCTAGGCTTTTACTATTAGGCACCTTAAAACTCTTCCAGCCTCTACCCATTACCCAATTCCAAAACCACTTCCATATTTTAGGTATTTGTTATAGCAACACCCCCCCCTTCTTGGTACCAACTGTCTTAGGCTGGATTCTCAGAGGAGAAAAACCAGTGAAGAATATATATAAATACAGAGAGAGATTTATTTCAAGGAAATGGCTCACACAATTGTGGAGGCTGGCAAGTCCCAAATCCGTGGGTCAGTCGGCAGGCTGGGAGGTTTCTCCTGACTCACATGGCTGGTGGGGCTGACGAACCCCAAATCTGCAGGTCAGGCAGCAGGCTGCTGGTTCAGGGGATTGTAGGAACTGGTGAATCCAAAATCTGTAGGCCAGGCACCCAGCTGCTGGCTCAGGGCATTGTGGGAGCTGGTGAATCCAAAATATGCAGGTCAGGCAGCAGGCTGAAGGCTTCTCAAGTCCCAAGAACTGGAGGTCAGAGGTTGACAAGCCGAACGCAGGATAGAGAGCTTTACCAGAACATCTGTTTATATCATGCATGCAAGCCACACCCCCAAGGAAACTCTTCTTCCAACTAACTGGCTGCTCATATCAGACCACAAAATGGGAGGTGATTACACAGTGTCTGCCAAACACTGAGAATCACAGCCTAGCCAAGTTGGCAGAAAACATTAACCATCACAGTGGCTCAGAGGGAAGCAAAGAGAAACTAAATATTGACAGCCTATTATAGGTATTGTGCTATGTGCTTTCACGTACCTTATCCTATCTAAAGGAACCCTCGTGGTGCAGTGCTTAAGAGCTCAGCTGCTAATCAAAAAGTAGGTGATTCAAACCCACCAGCCGCTACTTGATAGAAAGATATGGCAGTCTGCTTCCATAAAGATTACAGCCTTGGAAACCCTATGGTGCAGTTCTACTCTGTCCTATAGGGTTGCTCTGAGTTAGAATCTACTCGACAGCAAAGGGTTTGGTTTTTCTTTTCTGTTTTGGGTTTTTTTGTTTGTTCATTTCGTTATTTGTTTATCTTATTTAAACCTCGCAATAGACGCTGTGAAGTAGATATTATAGCAACTGGACCCCCATGTGGCTGTGGTGATAGAAACAATGCTGGAGATTGCATGATAGAACTTTGCAAGACCAACAACTTCTTCATTGCAAATACCTTTTTCAACAACATAAACGGCAACTATACATGTGGATCTCACCAGATGGAATATACAGGAATCAATTGACTCCATCTGTGGAAAGAGATGATGGAAAAGCTCAATATCATCAGTCAGAACAAGGCCAGGGGCTGACTGTGGAACAGACCATCAATTGCTCATATGCAAGTTCAAGTTGAAGCTGAAGAAAATTAGAACAAGTCCACAAGAGCCAAAGTATGACCTTGAGTATATCCCACCTGAATTTAGAGGCCATCTCAAGAACAGATCTGACTCATTTAGCACTAATGACTGAAGACTAGACAAGCTGTGGAATGACATCAAGGATATCATACATGAAGAAAGTAAAAGGTCATTAAAAAGACAGGAAAGAAAAGACCAAAATGGATGTCAGAAGAGAGTTAAAGTTGCTCTTGAACATCAATTAGCTAAAGCAAACGAAAGAAATGATGAAGTAAAAGGGCTGAACAGAAGATTTCAAAGGCTGGCTTGAGACGACAAAGTATTATAATGACATGTGCAAAGACCTGGAGTTAGAAAACCTAAAGGGAAGAGCAAGCTCAGCATTTCTGAAGCTGAAAGAACTGAAGAAAAAATTCAAGCCTCGAGTTGCAATACTGAAGAATTCTACGGGAAAAATACTAAATGATGCAGGAAACGTCAGAAGAAGATAGAAGGAACACATAGAGTCACTATACCAAAAAGAATTGGTGGATGTTCAACCATTTCAGGAAGTAGCATATGATCAGGAACCAACGATACGGAAGCAAGAGGTCCAAGCTTCACTGAAAGCATTAGTGAAAAACAAAGCTCCAGGAATTGATGGAATACCAATTGAGATGTTTCAACAAATAGATGCAGCACTGGAGGGGCTCACTCATCTATGCCAAGAAATTTGGAAGACAGCTACCTGGCCAATCAACTGGAAGAGATCCATATCTATGCCTATTCCAAAGAAAGATGATCCAACCAAATGTGGAAATTATCAAACAATATCATTAATATCACACACAAATAAAATTTTTCTGAAGATCATTCAAAAGCAGTTGCAACAGGAACTCCCAGAAATTTGAGCAGGATTCAGAAGAGGATGTGGAACCAGGAATACCATTGCTGATGTCAGATGGATTATGGCTGGAAGCAGAGAATACCAGAAAAATGTTTACTTGTGTTTTATTGACTATGCAAAGGTATTTGACTGTGTGGATCATAACAAATTTGGATAACATTGCAAGGAATAAGAATTCCAGAACACTTCTTTGTGCTCATGAGGAACCTGTGCAAAGACCAAGCAAGAGGCAGTCATTAAACAGAACTAGGGGGTACTGCATGGTTTCAAGTCAGCAAAGGTGTATGTCAGGGTTGTATCCTTTCATCACACTTATTCAATCTGTATGCTGAGCATTAACCCAAGAAGCCGGACTATATGAAGAAGACTGTGGCATCGGGATTGGAGGGGAGGCTCATTAACAACCTGCGATTTGCAGATGACCCAGCCTTGCTTGCTGAAACTGAAGAGGGCTTGAAGCACTTACTGATGAAGATCAAAGACTACAGCTTTAAGTGTGGATTACATCTCAACATAAAGAATACAAAAATCCTCACAACCGGACCAAGAAGCAACATTATGATAAATGGAGAAAAGATTGAGGTTGTCAAGGATTTCATTTTCCTTGGATCCACAATCAACACCCATGGAAGCAGCAGCCAAGAAATCAAAAGATGCGTTGCATTGGGCAAATCGGCTGCATATGACCTCTTCAAAGTGTTCAAAAACAAAGATGTCACCTTGACGACTATGGTGCACCTGACCCAAGCCATGGTGTTTTCAATTGCCTCATGTGCATGTCAAAGTTGGACAATTAATAAGGAAGATCGAAGAATTGATGCCTTGGAATTGTGGTGTTGGCAAAGGATATTGAATATACCATGGACTGCCAAAAGAACAAAAAAAATCGTCTTGGAAGAAGTACAGCCAGAATGCTCCTGACAAGCAAGGATGGCAAGACTACGTCTCACATACTTTGGACATGTTATCAGGAGGGATCAGTCCCGGGAGAAGGACATTATGCTTGGTCAAGAAGAGGGTCAGCAAAAAAGAGGAATGCCCTCAACGAGATGGATTGACACAGTGGCTACAATAATGCACTCAAGCATAGCAAGGATTGTGAGGTTGGCGCAAGACCAGGCAGTGTTTCATTCTGTTGTACATAGGGTCGCTATGAGTCAGAACCGACTCAACAGCACCTAACAGCAGCAACATAGAACTGGAATTTGGGAGATGCCTGGAGCTACAGAGACCCCAGAAGGCTTCCTCCTTCCCTTTCCACTTTAGTCATTCACTTGTAACCCTGGAATTACAGTTTCTTCTAAGTGTTCCAATCTCATCTGACAAAGCATCCTTCTCTGTATGTACACTGCATGGTAGTCAATCTTCTCTGAGGCTGAACACAATATAAAAGACCCAACAACAGTCAAGGTGAGAACGCAGTGCAAAGTATTAGTTTCTAACATAGTCTCCTCTAAGTCCTACCCTTCCCCACAAGTTTGAGTCTACATTCACTTGAATTCACTCTCTGTAAATTTCTGAAACCTAAACAATCAGCAGGTCCACAGAAGGCCCCCCTTCTTATTTACTACTCTCTGCAACTTAGCTACCTACTAAATCGGAGAAGCTTTTCACATTTAAAACTGACTTCTTTGGTTCGAGATGAACAAAGGATACTCCACTTGTGGGTTAAGGAAGCCACATGAACACTTCCTAACTCGTAGTCAGGAGAGATTATCTGTACTTGGAAATTTAACAGAAAGGGTGGCAATCTGGTTTTGGTTATGAGTGCAATGCTGGATTCACAGAATAAGTTGGAAAGTATTCCCTCCACTTCAATTTGCGGGGGAGAGTTAGTGTGGAAGTGGCAATATTTCCTCCTTAAATAAATGTTAGGTAGAGTTTACCAGTGAAGTCATCTAGGCCAGAAGTTTCCTTTGTGGGTATGTTTTTAATTATAAATTCTATTTCATTAATAGAGATGGGGTAATCACATTACCTGTTTCTTCTCAGGTGAGCTTTTGTAGTTTGGGTATTTCAAGGCATTTGTCCATTTCATCTAAGTTGTCAAATTTATTGACATGAAGTTTTTCATATTTCCTAATTATCCCTTTAATATATGCAGAATCTGTAATGATGTCACTTCTCTCTTCCCTAATATTTGTAATTTGTGTGTTTTCTCTTTTTTCCTAATCAGAATGGCTAGAGTCAATTGTGTTGATCTTCTCAAAGAACAAACTTTGGTTTCATTGATTTTCTCTATTGTTTTCCTGTTTCCATTTCACTGATTTCCAGTTTGTTTTTTATTATTTGTTTTTATACTTTGAGGTTTTTTGTTATTATTATTGCGCTTTAATGAATATTTATAGAGCAAATTAGTTTCTCAATAATCAGTTAATACACATATTGTTTTGTGACCCAACCCCATGACATGTCAACACTCTCGCATTCTCAGCCTTGGGTTCCCATTTCCATTTGTCCAGATTTCCTGTCCTCTTCTCCCTTCCCTTTCTTGCCCCTGGGCTTGTGTGCCAATTTAGCCTTGAATACGTGGTTGAGATAGCTACGTGTATTATTGTTTGTTTTATGGGCCTGTCTGATCTTTGGCTGAAGGGTGAACCTCAGGAGTGAGTTCAGTACTGAGTTAAAAGGGTGTCCAGGGGCCATACTCTCAGGATTTTTCCTGTGTCTGCCAGACCAGCAAGTCCGGTCTTTTTTTGTGAGTTTCAATTTTGTTCTACATTTTTCTCCAGCTCCGACTGGGACCCTCTATTGTGATCTCTGTCAGAGCAGTCAGTGGTGGTAGCCGGGCACCATCTAGATGTGCTGGACTCAGTCTGGTAGAGGCTGTGGTAGTTGTGGTCCCTTAGTCTTTTGGACTAATCTTTCCCTTATGTCTTTGGTTTTCTTCATTCTCCCTTGCTCCAGACAGGGTGGGACCAGTGGAGTATCTTTGATGGTCACTCCCAAGCTTTTAAGACCCCAGAGTCTACTCACCAAAGTAGGATGTAAAACATTTTCTTTATAAACTATGTTATGCCAATTGAGCTAGATGTCCCCCGAGACCGTGGTCTCCAGCCCTCAGCCCAGTAATTCAGTCCCTCAGGGAGTTTGGATATGTCTATGGAGCTTCCATGACCTTGCCTTGGTCAGGTTGTATTGAGTTCTCCAGTATTGTGAACTGTCTTACCCTTCACCAAAGTTAGCACTTATCTATTGTCTAGGTAGTATTTTTTCCTCCTCACCCTTCCCCCACCTTGCAACCATCAAAGATTGTTTCTTTCTGTGTGTCAACCTTTTCATGAGTTTTTATAATAACGGTCTCATACAGTATTTGTCCTTTTGTGATTGACTTATTTCACTCAGCATAATGCCCTCCAGATTCATCCCTGTTGTGAGATGTTTTGCAGATTCATCATTGTCCTTTATTGTTGTGTAGTATTCCATTGTGTGTTTGTACCATAGTTTGTTTATCCATTCATCTGTTGACGGGCACCTAGGGTGTTTCCATCTTTCTGATACTGTGAATAATGCTGCAATGAATATGGGTGTGCATATGTCTATTTGTGTGACAACTCTTTTTTCTCTAGGACATATTCCTAGGAGTGGAATTGCTGGATCATATGGTATTTCTATTTCTAGCTTTTTAAGGAAGCACCATATCGTTTTCCAAAGTAGTTGAACCATTTTGCATACCCACCAACAGTGCATAAGAGTCCCAATCTTCCCACAGCCTCTCCAACATTTGTTATTTTCTGGTTTTTTTTATTTGTGCCAGTAACGTTGGGATGTTTTTACACTTACTTTGAGTTTTATTTTCTTTCTTTTTTTGTTTACTGAAGTGAAACTAAATATAGGTCATTGCATTGATATGAGACCCTTCTGTTCTAATATAAGAATTTAGTGCTTTGAATTACCCCAAAATACTGCTTTATCAGCATCTCATAAAATATGATATTTGTATGTTCATTTTCATTCAAGCAAAAGTATTTTTTAACTTCCGTTTTGATTTCTTCTTTGACTCATCAGTTAGTTAGTAGTAGATTAGTTTCCAAATATTTGGGACAATTTCCAGAAATCTTTCTGTTACTGGTTTCTAATTTAATTCCATTGTGCGCAGAGAACATATGTATTTTTTTTCAGAGAAAATATTTTGTAAGACTTGACTCCTTTTGAATTTATCAAGACTTGCTTTGTGGCACAGAGTATTGTCTACCTTGGTAATCGAAGGTTCAAATCCACCCAGAAGTGCCAAGGAAGAAATGCCTGGTGATCCACTTCCAAAAAATCAGCAATTAAAAACCCTATGGAGCACAATTCTACTCTGATACATGTGGAAATGCCATGAGTCAGAATCAACTCAATGGCAACTGGTTTGGTTTTGGAAAACACTGCATGTGCACTTGAAAGGAATGTGTATTTTGCTGTTATTGGGTAGTGTTCTATAAATGTCAACCAGCTCAATTTGACTGATAGTGTTGTTCACATTGTTCACATCTTCCATATCCTTGCTGATTTTATGCCTACTTGTTCTATTAAGACAGGGGTATGGAAATCTCTGACTAGAATTGTTGATTTGTATATTTCTTGCTGTTTTATCAGTTTTTACTTCATTTAATTTGAAGCTCTTTTACTAGGTGTATAAACATTTAGGATTGTTATGTCCTCTTCATTGATTGACCCCTTTAGCATTATGAAATTACCTCTGTATCCCTGGTATCTTTGCTCTGATATATATTTTGCCTGATATTGATATAGTCACTCCAGCATTCTTTTGGCTAGTTTTAGCATGGAATTTCATCTTACATCCTTTTACTTTTAACCAATTTGTGTCTTTATATTTAAAGAACATTTCCTGTAGGCAGCATATGGTTGGGTCTTGCTTTTTCATTCAATCTGATAATCTCTGCCCTTTGTTTGAGGTATTTATACCATTTACATTAATGTGATTGTTGATATGGTTAAGTTCGAGTCTATCATCTGGCTAATTGTTTTCTATTTTCCTATCTGTTTGTCTTAGGTTGGGTTCTCTAAGGAAGCAATACCAGTGAAGCATAAATAAATAAATATATATATATATCTCTGCCAGGCGCTCCTTGGAAACTGTGTGGGGCAGTTCTACTCTGTCCTATAGGGTCGCTATGAGTCGGAATCGACTCGATGGCACTGGGTTTTTTCTGGGTATGAGAAAGAGAGACCATATAACACGTGGTCTTTTGTGTTTGGGTATGATGTTAATGAGGCAGGACTCGATCTACAAGATTAGGTTGTATCTTGAGTCAATATCTTCTGAGATATAAAAGGTAGGATCAAGCAGAGAGACGGGGGACCTCCCACTACCAAGAAAGCAGAGCCAGGAGTGAATCACTTCCTTAGGACCTGGGGTCCCTGCACTGAAATGCTCTCAGATCCGGGGAAGATTGATGACAGGGACCTTCCCCAGAACCAAGAAAGAAAGCCTTCACCTGGAGCTGGTGCCCCGAATTTGGACTTCTAGCATCCTAGACTATGAGAGAGTAAATCTGCTTGTTAAAGCCATCCACTTTTGATATTTCTGTTGTAGCGGCACTAGATAACTAAGACAGTTCCCTCGTGCCTCTTTGCAATCAATCCGTTTCTCCCCTAATCCCAGATGACCACTGACCTGCTTTCTGTCACTGAATATTAGCTAAGCCTTTCTAGAATTTCATATAAATGAAATCATACAGCATATACTCTTTTCTGTCTACATCTTTTGCTCAACATGTTTCTGAAATTCATTTATGTTGTTGTGCATATCAGTAGTTCATTCATTTTTAGAGCTTATAATATTCCATTAAGGAGCGCTGGTGGCACAGTGGCTAAGTGCTCAGGCTGCTAACCAAAAGGTCAGCAGTTCAAATCCACCAGCTGCCCCTTGGAAACCCTACGCGGCAGCTCTACTCTGTCCTACAGGGTTGCTGTGAGTTGGAATCAACTTGATGGCAACGGTTTTGGTTTGGGGGTTGGTGGTGCAATGGTTAAGTGCTTGGCTGCTAACTAAAAGATTGGTGGTTCAAACCCATCAGCGGCTCTATGGGAGAAAAGACCTGGCAATCTGCTCCCATAAAGATTACAGCCTAGGAAACCCTATGAGGCAGTTCTACTGTGTCATACAGGTCAGTATAGTCACCATTGACTCGATGACACACAATATTCCATTGCAAGGATATATAACAATTTGTTTCCACTTTTTGGCCATTATGGACAAAGCTGCTATGCATATTTGTATTGAAGTCTTGTGGACGTTATGTTTTAATTTCTCTTCAGTAAATACCTAGGAGTGGAATTGTTGGGTCATTGGATAGGTGTATGTGCAACCTTGTATATTAAACTTTATAAGAAACTCCAAAGTGGTTGTATCACTGTACACTTTAATGTATTAAAGTTTCAGTGGTTCCACATCTTCACAATAATTTATTATTGTCAGTCTTTTTAATTTTAGAAATTCCAATGGGTGTGTAGTGGTATTTCACTTTGGTTTTTATTTGTATTTCCCTGATAACTAATGATGTTGAGAAAATTTTCATTTGCTTATTGGCTATCAGAATATCTTCCTTTGTGAAGTGTCTGTTGAAATCTTTTGACCATTTTGTTATTAGATTGTTTTCTTATTTTGAGTTGTAAAAGTTCTTTATATGTTCTGGATACAAGTCTGTTGTCAGATATATGTATTGTGAACATTTTCTTCCAGTCTGTGGCTTGCCTTTCATTTTCTTACACAAAATAGCAGAAATTTTTAGTTTTGATGAGGTTCAATCAAATTTTTCTTTTATAATTAATGCTTTTTTTTTTGGCACTGTCTTGTATAAGGAATTTTTTGCCTATATTTTTATATATTTGTAACTTTTGTTACTGTTTTAAGTGGAATTTCTTTTCTAAAATATATTCTTTTCAGTTATTGCTTATATTTAAGAAAGTTATTGCTTTTGATTATTATATTTTATAAATGGCCATCTTGCATATTAAACATCTCTTTTTTGTTTAATTATTTGTAAGTTGATTCTCTTGGATTTCCATACAAACTGCAAATAATGATAGTTTTGCCTTTCCCTTGCCAATATTTATACATTTTATTTTGATTTCTCATTTCATTGCATTGGTTGAGACTTCCAGCATAATGTTAAATGGTTGCTATGTTACCTATGAGAGTCTATGATTAGGTTTCAGGGAATAAGATTGGATGGAGAAGAGACTAAAGTTAGAGAAACCCCAAAGGAAGAATCAACAGAACTTGGTAGCTAACTGGATAAAGGGAATAAAAGAGAACTACATTTTAGAAATAACTAGGATTTCAAGCTTAAGAACAGGGAGACTTAAGTTGCCATAATAAGAAATGAGGAAGTTAAGAGAGTTGTTCTCGGGAAAAAGATAGTAAGTTCAATTTTAGACATTTTTCACTCTAAGTTTATGATGGGAATTTCATGCAGAAGTGTTTTGCAGGCAGTTAGAGAACTAGAGTTTGGGTGAGAGGCCTAGGCTGGAGATAAAGATTTTAGAGTCATCAGCAAAGGTGATAGTTGAATCAATGATGTGAATTAGTTATCTGGGTATTATGTGATATTAAGAAATTATAAATTTTATTGGGTGTGATAATGGTATCGTGATTGTATTTTTTAAGTATCTTTTTAAAGACACAAACAATATTTATAAGTGAAATAATATGATATCTGGGGTTTGCTTTGAAATACTCCAACAAAATAATAATACTAAGTGGGAGAAATAGATAAAACAAGAATAGCAGGGTGTTGATGATTATTTAACTGGGTGATAGGTACAAGTGGTTCATTACTCTGTTATCTCTACTTTTGTATATGTTTTATAATTTCCATAATAAAAGGTTTAAAAATGCGTAGGTTAAAACCATCTCCAAGATATATTTTTGAGACAAAAGTAAGGTTCGTAACAATGTGAATGGTATGCTTAGCATTTGTATAAGAAAAACACGCAAAGGAAGATTTTATGGAAATATTTGCTTGTATATGCATAGAATATCTCTGATAAGATACACAAGAAACCGATAATATGAGTTATTTCTTAGGAGGAGAACTGAGTCGTTTGGGGACAAGAGTGAAGGGAGACTTTCTATTGTATGTACTCTTATGCCTTTTGAAATTTTGGAAACCATACAAATATTCAGTAAGTAAAAATAAATAAGTTAGTAGAGGATTTGAATAACACTATAAACCAACTAAACCTAACAGACATATATAGAACATTCCAATGCATAACAGCAGAATACATATTCTTCTCTAGTATACATGAATCATTTCCCAGGATAGACCATATGTTAAGGTCACAAAATAAATCTCAATAAATTTTAAAAGACTGAAATCATACGAGTATCTTCTCCAACCACAATGGAATGAAACTAGAATTCAGTAACAAAAGGAAAACTGGAAATGTCACAAATATGTGTAAATTAAATCACACACTATTAAACAACCAATGGGGCAAGGAAGAAAGCAAGAGAAAATTTTTTTAAAAATTAGAGCTGAATGAAAATGAAAGCACAGCAGACCAAAACTTATGGGGTGCAGTGAAGGTAGTGCCCAGAGGGAAATTTATAGCAGTAAACACCAACATTAAGAAAGAAGATCTCAAATCAATAACCAAACTTTACAACTTGAGGAACTACAAAAAGAAAAGAAAACTAACCCCAAAAGTACCAGAAGAAGGAAATAACAAAGATCAGCAGAAACAAATGAAACAGAGAATAGAAAAACAGTAGAATCAATGAAACCAGAATTTGCTTCTTTGAAAAGATCAATAAAATTGACAAAACATTCACAAGATTGACCAAAAAAAGAAGATGCAAATAACTAAAATCAGATAAAAGTAGGGGCATTACTGCCAACCTTACAGAAATAAAAAAGATCATATGAGAATAATAATGAACAATTGTACACCAACAAATTATATAACTTCCAGGAAATGGAAAAATCCTAAAAACACATAAACTACCAGAATTGACTCAAGAAGAAATAGAAATTCTCAACAGACCAACGAGTGAAGAGATTGAATCAGTACTCAAAAACCTCTGAACAAAAAGAATCCTGGACCAGATGGCTACACAGGAGAATTCTACCAAACATTTAAAGACGCAATTTCCATCCTTCTTAAACTCTTCCCAAAACATAGAAGAGGAAAGAACACGTCCTAACTCATTCTACAAAGCCAGCATTACCCTGATACCAAAGCCAGACAAAGACACCAAAAGAAAACTACAAACAAATATCCCTAATGAACATACATGCAAAAGTACTTAACAAAATACTAGCAAATTGAATTAAAAAACATATTAAAGGGATTAGAGTCATGATCAAGTGGGATTTATCCCAGCAATGCAAGGGTGGTTCAACATTAGAAAATCAACCAACATAATATGCAACATTAATAGAATAAAGAAAAAGAGCTACGTGATCATCTCAATTGATGCAAAAAAGGCACTTGACAAAATTCAACACACGCTCATGATAAAAACACTCAATAAGATAGGAATGGGAGGAAATTCCTCAATATAAAAAAGGGCATTTATGAAAATTGGAAAAGGATAGAGATAATGGTGGAACAACATGAAAAATGTGATCAATGTTATTAAATTGTAAATGTGGAAGTTTTTGTACTGGTGAATGTTTTGGTGTATATCTTTTCACCACAGTGAAATTTAAATGGTTTAAATGTCAAATAAATAAATAAAGGGCAAAAGGGGGGCTAAATAAAAAACAATTTTTAAATTAAATAGGTGTTTTCTGATAATGTGGCTGTGACTTTTGTACACTTAAGAAAGAATTTGTAAAATAAAAGAGGTATAATGAATCCAAGAATTTTAATAAGTCTAGAAGCAAATTTTCAAATAATATTACAAAAACAATGGATGTGCATGAGAACAAGACAGGAAAAGTAAAAGCAAGTAAAAGTCTTATCTGGGAAATACAATGATTACAGACATTGAAAAATTATTGTTATATACACAAAAAGTATAAGTTTAAATTCATGTCTTAAAAAAATAAGGTTAACTACTAGTTGACTAGAAATAAGATCTAGAACTAGACGGGAAAAACGAACAATGACAATTTGATCAGTCAAAAGAAGTCAGAAGGTAAAAATAAAAGAAACAAGAAAGTTCCATACATAGAAAACGTGAAATAAGATAGCAGAATAAAACCTAAGATATTAGTGATCACAATAAATGAGAATTCCTCCATTTAATAAGAGTCTACTGAATCCATTCTATGAAGACAGCATAACCCTGATGCCAAAGCCAAGCAAAGATACCACAAAAAAAAGAAAATTACAGACCAATATCTCTCCTGAACATAGATGCAAAAATTCTCAACAAAATTCTAGCCAGTAGAATTCAGCATCATATCAAAAAAATAATGCACCACAACCAAGTAGGATTCATACAAGGTATGCAAGGATGTTTCAACATTAGAAAATCAATCGACGTAATCCACCACATAAATAAAAGGAAAGAAAAGAATCACAGGATCATCTCAATAGATGCAGAAAAGGCATTCGACAAAGTCCAACAGCCATTTCTGATAAAAACTCTCAATAAAATAGGTATAGAAGGGAAATTCCTCAACATAATAAAGAACATCTATGCAAAGCCAACGGCCAACATCATTCTTAACTGAGAGAGGCTGAAAACATTCCCCTTGAGAACAGGAACAAGACAAGGATCCCTTTACCAGCACTCCTATTTAACATTGTGCTGGAAGTTCTAGCTAGAGCAATAAGGCAAGAAAAAGAAAAAAGGGCATCCAAATTTGTAAGGAAGAAGTTAAACTATCCCTATTTGCAGATGGTACTATACATAAACCAAAACCAAACACAGTGCCATCGAGTCGATTCCGACTCATAGGAAACCCTGGTGGCATAGTGGTTAAGTGCTACAGCTGCTAACCAAAGGGTCAGCAGTTCAAATCTGCCAGGCGCTCCTTGGAAACTCTATGGGGCAGTTCTACTCTGTCCTATAGGATTGCTATGAATACTATACATAGAACACCCAAAAGACTCCATGAGAAAACTACTGGAACTAATAGAAAGATTCAGCAGATTAGCAGGATACAAGATAAACATACAAAAATCAGTTGGATTCCTATATACCAATAAAGAGAACAATGAAAAGGAAATCAGGAAAACAATACCATTTATAATAGCCCCTAAAAAAGAAAATACCTCGGAATAAAACTAAACAGGGATGTAAAGGACCTATACAAAGAAAACTACAAAACACTACTGTGAGAAACCAAAAGAGATCTACATAAATGGAAAAACATACCATGCTCATAGATAGGTAGACTCAACATTGTGAAAATGACAACTCTACCCAAAGCAATTTACAAATACAATGAAATCCCTATCCAAATGCCAACAACATTCTTTAAAGAAATGGAAAAAACTTATCATTAACTTTATATGGAAAGGGAAGAAGCCCCGGATAAGAAAAGCACTGTTGAAGAAGAAAAATAAAGTAGGAGGACTTGCACTACATGACTTCAGAACCTACTATACAGCTACGGTAGTCAAAATAGCCTGGTACTGGTACAACGACAGATACACTGACCAGTGGAACAGAATTGAGAACCAAGATATAAATACATCCACCTTTATGGTCACCTGATCTTTGACAAGGGCCCAACGTCCATCAAATGGGGAAGACAGTCTTTTTAACAAATAGTGCTGGCAAAATTGGATGTCCATCTGCAAAAAAATGAAACAGGACCCATACCTCACACCAAATATAAAAACTAACTCAAAATGGATCAAAGACCTAAATATAAAGCCCAAAACTATGAAGTTCTTAGAAGAAAAAGAAGATCAACACTAGCGGCCCTAATACATGGCATTAACAGGATACAAACCACAACCAGCAACACACAAACTCTAGAAAATAAGCTAGATAACTGGGATCGTCTAAAAATTAAATACTTATGCTCATCAAAAGACTTCACCAATCCTGAGACCAGAAGAACTAGTTGGTGCCCGGCCACAATCGATGACTGCCCTGACAGGGAGCACAACAGAGAACCCCTGAGGGAGCAGGAGAACAGTGGGATGCAGACCCCAAATTCTCATAAAAAGACCAGACTTAATGGTCTGACTGAGACAAGAGGGATCCCGGCGGCCATGGTCCCCAGACCTTCTTTTGGCCCAGGACAGGAACCACTCCCGAAGACAACTCATCAGACATGAAAGGGACTGGACAGTGGGTGGGAGAGAGATGCTGATGAAGAGTGAGCTAATTATACCAGGTGGACACTTGAGATTGTGTTGGCATCTCCTGTCTGGAGGGGTGATGGGAGGATAGAGAGAGTGGGAAGCTGGCAAAATTGTCAGGAAAGGAGAGACTGGAAGGGCTGACTCATTAGGGGGAGAGCAAGTGGGAGTACGGAGTAAGATGTATGTAAACTTATATGTGACAGACTGACTTGATTTGTAAACGTTCACTTGAAGCTCAATAAAAGTTAATAAAAAAATATTAAAAAAAAATACTTCACCAAAAGAGTAAAAAGAGAACCTACAGACTGGGAAAAAAAAATTTGGCTATGACAAATCAAAGGTCTAATCTCTAAAATCTACAAGAAAACGCAATACCTGTACAACAAAAAGACAAATAATCCAATTAAAAATGGGCAAAAGAAATGAATATGAACACTTCACCAAAAAGGACATTCAAGCGGCCAACAGACACATGAGGAAATGCTCCCGATCACTAGCCATTAAAAAAAAAAAAAAAAAGCCATTAGAGAAATACAAATCAAAACCACAATGAGATACCATCTCACCCCAGCATTACTGGTGGGAATCAAAAAACAGGAAATAACAAATGTAGGAGAGGTTTCTGGGAGATCGGAACTCTTATGCACTTCTGGTGGAAATGCAAAATGATACAACCATATTGGAAAACAATACGATGCTTCCTTAGAAAGCTAGAAATAGAAACACCATATGACCCAGCAATCCCACTCCTAGGAATATATCCTAGAGAAATAAGAGTCATCACACTAATAGACATATGCACACCCATATTCACTGCAGCATTGTTCACAATAGCAAAAAGATGGAAACAACCCAGATGCCCATCAACAGAGGAATGGATAAACTGTGGTGCATACACACAATGGAGTATTACACAACCATAAAGAACAACAATGAATCTATGAAGAATCTCATAGCATGGATGAATCTGGAGGGCATTATGCTGAGTGAAATAAGTCAGTCACAAAAGGACAAACATTGTATGAGACTACTGTAAAACTCATGAAAAGGTTTAAACACAAAAAGAAACAATCTTTGATGGTTACAAGGGAAGGCAGGGGTGTGGATGGAAAAACACTAAATAGACAATAGACAAGTGGTAACTTTGGTGAAGGGCAAAACAGTACACGATACGGGGAAGCCAGCACAACTTGTACAAGGCAAGGTCATGGAAGCTCCATAGACACATCCAAACTCCCCGGGGAACTGAATTGCTGGGCTGAGGGCTGTGGGGACCATGGTCTCAGGGAACATCTAGCTCAATTGGCATAACAGAGTTTATAAAGAATATGTTCTATATTCTACTTTGGTGAGTAGCATCTGGGGTCTTAAAAGCCTGTGAGCAGCCATCTAGGATATTCCACTGGTTTCATCCCTTCGGGAGCAAGGAAGAATGAAGAAAACTAAAGACACAAGGGAAAGATTAGTCCAAAGGACTAATGGACTGCATCTACCACAGCCTCCACCAGACTGAGTCCAGCACACCTAGATGGTGCGCGGCTACCACTACCAACTGCTCTGACAGGGATCACAACAGAGGGTCCCAGACAGAGCTGGAGAAAAAATGGAACAAAATTCTAACTCAGAAAGAAAGACCAAACTTGCTGGCCTGACAGAGGCTTGGGAAACCTGAGAATATGGGCCCCAGACACCCTTTCAGCTCAGTAATGCAGTCACTCCTGAGGTTCAACTTTCAGCCAAAGATTGGACAGGCTCATAAAATAAAACGAGACTGAAGGAGCACACCAGCCCAGGGGCAAGGACTAGAAGGCAGGAGGGAACAGGAAAGCTGGTAATAGGGAACCCAAGTTTGAGAAGGAGGGCTGTTAACATGTAGTAGGGTTGTTAACCAATGTCATAAAACAATATGTGTACTAACTGTTTAATGAGAAACTAGTTTGTTCTGTATACCTTCATCTAAAGTACAATAAAAAAAAGAAAAGAAAAAGACTCTAAACACTAAATTTTTAAAAAATCCAGTTACATATTGTTTACACAAGGCCAGCCTAAAGCAAAATGACACAGAAATGTTGAAAGTGACGTGATAGGTAAAGACACAGCAGTTATATGTGTCTTAAAAAAAAAAAAAAAGCAGGAATGGCAATATTAACATCAAATTAAAATAGGAATCTAGGCAAAAAATGTTAAATGGTACAAGAAGGGTACCTTTTTTTTTTTTAATTGGCAAAGGGTACCATTAACCCAGAAGGATGATATACCTGTCATTAGCCTTTTCATATGGAACACGTAGTGTACTATATAAAGCAAAAATTATTAGAAATGCAAGAATACAACAAAGACAAAATTGCGCTAGGAGACTAACCATTCTCAGGCTGAAAGACCTGAAGACTCAAATCAGGTAAGGATACAGAAAAATTTTTTTTAATAATTTTTATTGAGCTTGAAGTGAACGTTTACAAATCAAGTCAGTCTGTCACATATAAGCTTATATACACCTTATTCCATACTCCATACTCCCACTTACTCTCCCCCTAATGAGTAAGCCAGCTCCCTCCTTCCAGTCACTCCTTTCGTGACAATTTTGCCAGTTTCTAACCCTCTCTACCCTCCTATCTCCCCTCCAGACAGGAGATGCCAACACAGTCTCAAGTGTCCACCTCATACAAGTAGCTCACTCTTCGTCAGCATCTCTCTCCAACCCATTGTCCAGTCCCTTCCATTTCTGATGAGTTGTCCTCGGGAATGGTTCCTGTCCTGGGCCAACAGAAGGTTTGGGGACCATGACCGCCGGGATTCCTCTAGTCTCAGTCAGACCATTAAGTCTGGTCTTTTTATGAGAATTTGGGGTCTGCATCCCACTGTTCTCCTGCTCCCTCAGGGGTTCTCTGTTGTGCTCCCTGTCAGGGCAGTCATCAGTTGTGGCCGGGCACCATCTAGTTCTTCTGGTCTCAGGATGATGTAAGTCTCTGGTTCATGTGGCCCTTTCTGTCTCTTGGGCTCATAGTTATCGTGTGACCTTGGTGTTCTTCATTCTCCTTTGATCCAGGTGGGTTGAGATTAATTGATGCATCTTAGATGGCCGCTTGTTAGCATTTAAGACCCCAGATGCCACATTTCAAAGTGGGATGCAGAATGTTTTCATAATAGAATTATTTTGCCAATTGACTTAGAAGTCCCCTTAAGCCATAGTCCCCAAACCCCGGCCCTTGCTCCGCTGACCTTCGAAGCATTCAGTTTATCCCGGAAACTGCTTTTGGTCCAGTCCAGCTGAGCTGACCTTCCGTGTATTGAGTATTGTCCTTCCCTTCACCTAAAGTAGTTCTTATCTACTAATCAGTAAATAACCTTCTCCCACCCTCCCTCCCTCCCCCCCGCCGCATAACCACAAAAGTATGAGTTCTTCTCAGTTTATAGTATTTCTCAAGATCTTATAATAGTGGTCTTATACAATATTTGTCCTTTTGCCTCTGACTAATTTCACTCAGCATAATGCCTTCCAGGTTCCTCCATGTTATGAAATGTTTCACAGATTCCTCACTGTTCTTTATCGATGCGTAGTATTCCATTGTGTGAATATACCACAATTTATTTAACCATTCTTCCATTAATGGACACCTTGGTTGCTTCCAGCTTTTTGCTATCGTAAACAGTCCTGCAATAAACATGGGTGTGCATATACCTGTTCGTGTGAAGGCTCTTATTTCTCTAGGGCATATTCCAAGGAGTGGGATTTCTGGGTTGTATGGTAGTTCTATTTCTGACTTTTTAAGAAAATGCCAGATAGATTTCCAAAGTGGTTGTACCATTTTACATTCCCACCAGCAGTGTGTAAGAGTTCCAATCTCTCCACAGCCTCTCCAACATTTATTATTTTGTGTTTTTTGGATTAATGCCAGCCTTGTTGGAGTGAGATGGAATCTCATCGTAGTTTTAATTTGCATTTCTCTAATGGCTAATGATCGAGAGCATTTTCTCATGTATCTGTTAGCTGCCTGAATATCTTTAGTGAAGTGTGTGTTCATATACTTTGCCCACTTCTTGATTGGGTTGTTTGTCTTTTTGTGGTTGAGTTTTAACAGAATCATATAGATTTTAGAGATCAGGCACTGGTCGGAGATGTCATAGCTGAAAATTCTTTCCCAGTCTGTAGGTGGTCTTTTTACTCTTTTGGTGAAGTCTTTAGATGAGCATAGGTGTTTGATTTTTAGGAGCTCCCAGTTATCTGGTTTCTCTTCGTCAGTTTTGGTAATGTTTTGTATTCTGTTTATGCCTTGTATTAGGGCTCCTAACGTTGTCCCTATTTTTTCTTCCATGATCTTTATCGTTTTAGTCTTTATGTTTAGGTCTTTGATCCACATGGAGTTCGTTTTTGTGCATGGTGTGAGGTATGGGTCCTGTTTCTTTTTTTTTTGCAAATGGATATCCAGTTATGCCAGCACCATTTGTTAAAAAGACTATCTTTTCCCCAATTAACTGACACTGGGCCTTTGTCAAATATCAGCTGCTCATATGTGGATGGATTTTTATCTGGGTTCTCAGTTCTGTTCCATTGGTCTATGTGTCTGTTGTTGTACCAATACCAGGCTGTTTTGACTACTGTGGCTGTATAATATGTTCTAAAATCAGGTAGAGTGAGGCCTCCCACTTTGTTCCTCTTTTTCAGTAATGCTTTACTTATCCGAGGCTTCTTTCCCTTCCATATGAAGTTGGTGATTTGTTTCTCCATCACTTTAAAAAATGTCATTGGAATTTGGATCGGAAGTGCATTGTATGTATAGATGGCTTTTGGTAGAATAGACATTTTTGCTATGTTAAGTCTTCCTATCCATGAGCAAGGTATGTTTTTCCACTTAAGTAGGTCCTTTTTAGTTTCTTGCAGTAGTACTTTGTAGTTTTCTTTGTATAGGTCTTTCCCATCTTTGGTAAGATTTATTCCTAAGTATTTTATCTTCTTGGGGGCTACTGTGAATGGTATTGATTTGGTGATTTCCTCTTCAATGTTCTTTTTCTTGATGTAGAGGAATCCAAGTGATTTTTGTATGTTTATCTTATAACCTGAGACTCTGCCAAACTCTTCTATTAGTTTCAGTAGTTTTCTGGAGGATTCCTTAGGGTTTTCTGTGTATAAGATCATGTCATCTGCAAATAGAGATAATTTTACTTCCTCCTTGCCAATCCGGATGCCCTTTATTTCTTTGTCTAGCCTAACTGCTCTGGCTAGGACATCTAGCAGAATGTTGAATAAGAGCAGTGATAAAGGGCATCCTTGTCTGGTTCCTGTTCTCAAGGGAAATGCTTTCAGGCTCTCTCCATTTAGAGTGATGTTGGCTGTTGGCTTTGTATAGATGCCCTCTATTATGTTGAGGAACTTTCCTTCAATTCCTACTTTGCTGAGAGTTTTTATCATAAATGAGTGTTGGGCTTTGTCAAATGCCTTTTCTGCATCAATTGATAAGATCATGTGGTTTTTGTCTTTTGTTTTATTTATATGGTGGATTACATGAATGCTTTTTCTAATATTAAACCAGCCTTGCATACCTAGTATAAATCCCACTCGGTCGTGGTGGATTATTTCTTTGATATGTTGTTGAATTCTATTGGCTAGAATTTTGTTGAGGATTTTTGCATGTATGTTCATGAGGGATATAGGTCTGTAATTTTCTTTTTTTGTGATGTCTTTACCTGGTTTTGGAATCAGGGATATGGTGGCTTCATAGAATGAGTTAGGTAGTATTGCGTCATTTTCTATGCTTTGAAATACTTTTAGTAGTAGTGGTGTTAACTCTTCTCTGAAAGTTTGGTAAAACCCTCCAGTAAAGCCGCCCGGGCCAGGGCTTTTTTTTGTTGGGAGTTTTTTTATTACCGTTTGAATCTCTTTTTTTGTTATGGGTCTATTTAGTTGTTCTACTTCTGATTGTGTTAGTTTAGGTAGGTAGTGTTTTTCTGGGAATTCATCCATTTCTTCTAGGTTTGCAAATTTGTTAGAGTACAATTTTTCGTAATAATCTGATATGATTTTTTTAATTTCAGTTGGGTCTGTTGTGATGTGGCCCTTCTCGTTTCTTATTTGGGTTATTTGTTTCCTTTCCTGTATTTCCTTAGTCAGTCTGGCCAATGGTTTATCAATTTTGTTATTTTTTTTCAAAGAACCAGCTTTTGGCTTTGTTAATTCTTTCAATTGTTTTTCTGTTCTCTAATTCATTTAGTTCAGCTCTAATTTTTATTATTTGTTTTCTTCTGGTGCCTGATGGATTCTTTTGTTGCTCACTTTCTATTTGTTCAGGTTGTAGGGACAGTTCTCTGATTTTGGCTCTTTCTTCTTTTTGTATGTGTGCATTTATTGATATAAATTAGGATACAGAAAATTTGAAAGCTACAAATAACCAGTTTGACTTAGTCATTTTTGTAGAACTGTGTACCCCAAAATAAATTACACATTCTTCTCAAAGGCCAAAGAACACTTAAAAAATTGATCATGTATTGGTTTACAAAGAAAATATTAAGTAAACAGTAGCAAGGAGTAAAAGAATACCAGCCACATTCTTTGTCCACAATGCAATAAACATAGAGATTTTAAAAAGAAAGGATACCCCCTTCCCTTATCTAACCATTTGTAAATTTAAATCATTCTTCTTCATAATGCCTGAATTAAAGGAATCGAAATTAAAATTACAAGCTATTTAAAAATGAATGACAATAAGAACCCTTCATATAAATTTTGCTACCCTAAATGCATTAGAAAACATGCATGAAAGACTGAAAATAAATGAAAGTCAACTAGAAAAGCAAGAGAAAAGGTAATAAGCACAATAAAATCAAATAAAATTTGTTGAATGAATGAATGAAAGCAGAAATTGATAGAAATAGGGAAAAATAGATTTTATAATTAAAATCAAGAGTTGGTCATTTGGCGGAAAATCCCCCAAACAATAAAACAAACACCTGGCACCTTAAACCACTGAGGCAGGAGGAGCAACACAAATGAATAACATTGCATACAGGAATGTATAACTACAGATACAGGGATTTTTTTTTATTATTATTATAAGGTGTCTTAGTTATCTAGTGCTGCTATAACAGAAATACCACAGTGGATAGCTTTAACAAACAGAAACTCATTGCCTCATGGTCTAGGAGGCTAAAAGTCCAAATTTAGGGTGCCAGCTCCAGGGAAATGCTTTCTCTCCCTGTGGGTTCTGGGGGAATGTCCTTGTCATCAATCTTCCCCTGGTCTAGGAGTTTCTCAGCACAGAGACCCAGTGTATAAAGGATGCGCTTCCCTCCCAGTTCTTCATTCTTGGTGGTAGGAGCTCCCTGTCCTCTCTCTTCCCTTCTCTCCTTTATATCTTAAAAGAGATTGACTCAAGATAACATCTAATCTTGAAGATTGAGTACTGCATCATTAACATAACTGCCTCTAATCCTGTCTAATTAACATCATAAAAAAAGAATTAAAAAAAATTTTTTTTAGAGGTAGGAAAATTACACAGATGACAAAATGGTAGACAATCACACAATACTGGGAATCATGGCCTAGCCAAGTCAACACACGTTTTGAGGGGACACAATTCAATCCGTAACATAAGGTAAAAGTATGATTAATTTAATACCAATAAATTTAAAAAGTCTGAATAAAACAGATGAGTTATAGGGAGATGTAAATTACCAAAATGATCCAAGAAAATATAGAAAATCTGAACCTATCAACATCATTTAAGAAATTTCAAAAGTATTGCAACTAATGTCACAAAACAATATAGTGTATAAATTTTTGTATGAGAAATTAACTTTAGCTGTAAACTGTCACTTAAAGCACAATAAAAAAAGGAAAAAGAAATTGCAAAGGTAATAAAAACTCTATGTTTCTCCTTCACCCTTCCTCACATCCAAAGCCACCAGTCCTAGATTGTACTTGAATTGAAATGTTGCTGAACATAGAAAAAGGTAAGTGTCTTCATTCTATACTTGCTAGTTAACCCTGAAAAGGATTAACATCTAAAAAAAAAAAAATTGTAAACCTAATAGACCAAATTCAGTTGTGTCCAAAGGGGAAAGAAAAGGCCTGGCAATCCATTTCCTGTTAATACATATATATAGTTAAGTTACATTTTATGAAAATTTGAATTGTGTGATTTTTAAATAGTAAAATAAACACTTTTTATGTTAAAGTCTCTTTTATGCATAAAACACAAATCACCCACATTGAAAAATTTAGTCAGAAATCATAATTTCAAAACCATTTGTTGTTAGGTGCCCTGGAGTTGCTTGTGCTTCATAGCCAGCCTAGGTACAACAGAGTGAAACACTGCCTGGTTTTGTGCCATCCTCACAACTGTTGTTATGCTTGAGCCCATTGTTGCAGCCACTGTGTCCATTCGTCTCATCGAGGGCCTTCCTCTTTTTTGCTGACCCTCTCCTTTACCAAGCACGATGTCCTCCAGGGACAGGTCTCTCCTGATAACATGTCCAAAGTATGTGAGACGCAGTCTCACCATCCTTGCTTCTAAGGAGCATTCCGGTTGTACTTCTTCCAGGGCAGGTTTGTTCATTCTTTCGGCAGTCCGTGGGATATTTGGCAGTCCATGGGTATATTGAATATTCTTCGCCAACACCACAATTCAGAACCAGTGGTCCATACCGATGCGGGGGCGAACCGTTTATCTCTGTCACCATGGCAGCACCACATTAACTGGTTAGTGGCTATACGCACGATTCTTCTTCAATATTCAGAGAACTGCGTTGTTTACCTGTATTTGAACTTTTACAAGTGATTTTGGTGATCATGGTCTTATAAAATTTCCTACAATTATGCTTTAAACCATTTTAAACATCCTGTAAAGACGCCCACCCAGCCTTTCATTAGGGGCGGGGCTAGCACTAAACAGCGCTTCCTGCAGCCCGAACTTTGGCTTGAACATTAGATGTCACTGGCCTCCGTGAGTACAGCCCGAAGACTACCGTCACGCCCTAGCCGACGCTGCTGACCTGGGGAAAGGGCTCCGTAAGACAGGGAGGACAATGCCGCTGCTAGTCGCCATCGAGTAAATTTCAACTCATGGTGACCCCACGTGTTACAGAGCACAACTGCTCCCCAGGTTTTCTTGGCTGTAACCTTAACGGAAGTGGAGGGCCAGGGCTTTCCGTCCTCAATGCTGCTGGATGACGCCAAATCGCCAACCTTTAGGTTTGCAGTCGAGCCAAATCATTGGCACTATCTAGGGACCCTGTAAAGATAATGTTAAAAAACTAAAAAGAATCTCTAAAGAAAAAAAAAGTTATAACACTTACATATTTATGCACCCCAAGAACATATGCCCCCTACTTTACATTTATTCCTGTGGAAAAATTGGCTGTGAATTATATCCATTTTGAATTATTTGAGGTTTTTAGGGAAGGGTGCCTCTCATGAAATGCAGTTGCCCTATATTACTAAATCAAATGCAGCAAGATGACCAAATAGAATTTAACCTAGTAATGTAAGAAATATTTTTGCATTAAAAGACTATTGATCTAGTTCAACTATAATAACAGATTTTATAAAATCCATAATGCATGCGTATGGAAAAATTCAATGTGCAGGAAAGAGAAAACAGTAAAAAATAAGTCCCCTTCCTGCCCCATCCATAATTCTCTAGTTTCCCTTAACGCAGGTGTCTTAGTTACCTAGTGCTGCAATAACAGAAATACTACAAGTAGATGACTTTAATAAACAGAAATCTATTCCCGCACACTTTAGGGGGCAAGATGTCTGAATTCAGGGCACCAGCTCCAGGGGACGGCTTTCTCTCTCTGTCAGCTCTGGGGGAAAGTCCTTGTCATCAATCTTCGCCTGGTCTAGAAGCTTCTCAGTGCAGGGTTCTCAGGCCCAAAGGATACGCTCTGCTCCTGGGGCTTCTTTCTTGGTGCTGTGAGGTCCCTCTCTTCTCTGTTTGCTTCTCTCTTTTATATCTCAAAAGAGACTGACTCAAGATACAACCTAATCCTGTAGATTAAGTCCTGCCTCTTTAACATAACTGCCTCTAATTCTGTCTCATTAACATCATAAGGTTAGGATTTATAACACATAGGATAACCATATCAGATCACACAATAATGGTAATCATGGCCTAGCCAAGTTGATACACATTTTGGGGGGACACAATTCAATCCATAACAACAGGTAACCCCATTTAACTATTTCTTGTGTATACTTTCAGAGCTATTTTCTGCAAATACAAACACACATACATACCTTTTTCATAAACACAAAAGATGGCATAATTTATTCACCTTTCTATCCCTTGCCTTTTTCACTGAAAAATAATATATTAAACAACATTCCATATCAGAACATATATATCTTTCTTATTATTAATACCTACAAAGTATTCCACTATGAATCATAATAATTTATTTAACTGAATGCTGTTCATATAAATTTAGGTAGGTCTCAATATTTTGCAGTAACATACATGTACACATATCCCAAGTATATGTGTGTATTTCTATATCACAGACTCATAAAACTGTAACTACTAAGGAAACACACATTTAAATTGTTTATTGTTGTTGTTGTTAGGTGCTGTTGAGTCAGTTCCAGCTCATAGCAACCCTATGTACAACAGACCAAAACACTGCCCAGTCCTTCACCATCCCCATGATCATTGCTATGCTTGAGCCCGCTGTTGTACCCACTGTGTTAATCCGTCTCTTGAGGGTCTTCCTCTTTTTTGCTGACCCTTTACTTTACCAAGCATGATGTCCTTCTCTGGGGACTACTCCCTCCTAATAACATGTCCAAAGTGAGAGTACGTCACTTCTAATGAACATCTGGCTGTACTTCTTCCAAGACAGATTTATCTGCTCTTTTGGCAGTCCATGGTATATTCAATATCCTTCGCCAACACCTTAATTCAAAGGCATCAATTCTTCTTTGGTCTTCCTTATTCATTGCCCAGCTTCCACATGCATACGAGGCGACTGAAAACACCGTGGCTTGGCTCAGGTGCATCTTAGTCTTCAAGGTGACATCTTTGCTTTTGAACGCTTGAAAGAGGTCTTTTGCAGCAGATTTGCTCAATGCAATGTGTCATTTCATTTCTTGACTGCTGCTTCCATGGGCGTTGATTATTGATCCAAGTAAAATGAAATACTTGACAACTTCAATCTTTTCTACATTTATCATGATGTTGCTTATTGGTCCAGTTGTGAGGACTTTTTTTTCTTTATATTGAGGTGTAATTTACTGAAGGCTGTAGTCTTTGATCTTCATCATTAAGTGCTTCAAGTCCTCTTCGTTTTCAGCAAGTAAGGTTGTACCATCTGCATATCGCAGGTTGTTAGAGTGTTTTTTATAGACATTACCAAACTGCCATTGAAAAAGGTTGGATCAATTTATAATCAAACCAACATATACATATACGTGAGAGCACCTACTATCCAGGTCTGAGAATTTGAATTCTTAACAAGTTACCTGCCGAGGATTTGCATTTCCACCCCAGATATACTGAATCAGAACGTACATTTTAACAAGATCCCCAGGTGATTTTTATGTATAACTTCCGGGGAAATTGTTAGAAATGTAAATTCTCAGCAGGGGATCGAACTGGAACAAACTGGTTTGAAGTTCTGCTATTATCCCATACACTCATCTGTACTGGACATGGTTGACTTTAAATTTTTGCCAGTTTTATAGACCAAAGCATCATTGTTTTACTCTTCAGTGTTGTTTTCAAACTTGCACATAAAAAAAAAAATTCGCCTTTGAGGCTATGACAAACGAATATCACTCTGTATAATCATATATTAAGAGATTAAAAGCAAAATAGAATCATCTCAATATATGTAAAAACAAAAGAACAACTGCTTCCTTTGCCATGAGGCCAGAAGAACTGGATGGTGCCTGATTACTATTACTGAACAATTTGACCAAAGGTTCTACAGCAAAATCCTGATCAAAAGGAGGAAAATGGAGAATAGAATTTCAAACTCTCATGGAATCCAGACACTCTGGAGCCATGAAGGCGGGGTGAACTCCTGAAACTATTGCCCTGAGATAATCTTTAAATCTTAAGCCAAAAATACCCCCTGAAGTCTTCTTAAAACCAAACAATAGTTTAACAAGAATGTCAGCCTTGAGCATTGTGCTCTTTCAAGATCTATCTATATGGGATCAGATTGGCAACAGCAACTCAAAAGATTACTTAGGAAACCTAAGGGGCAGTAAGTTTATGTTAATGGAGGAGGAACAGCACAGAAAAGGAGGGTGAGAATAGTTGCACAACTTGAAGAACGCAATCAATGTTACTGAATTGTACATGTAGAAACTTGAATTGATGTATATATTGCTGCATATATTCTCAACAACAACAAATTATTTTTTAAAAAGGGAAAAAAACTTCCTTTCCCAACTTAAAAATAAATGGCTTTGGAACAATTGGACATCCATATATATGACAAAAAAAAAGGACCTCAACCTAAACCTCACTCCTTATAAAAAATTTAACTAAAAATTGATGATGGATCTAAACGTAAAACATAAAGCTATAAAAATTTCAGAAGAAACTATGACCTAAGATTAGGCAAAGATCTCTTAGACTTGGCATCAGAAACACGATTCATAAATGAAAAAAAATAAGAAATTATACCTCAACACAATTAAAAACTTGCTCTGTGAAAGATATTGTTGAAAGAATGAAAAGACAAGCTACAGACCGGGACAAAACATTTGCAAAGCACATATGCAGCAAAGTACTAGTATGTATAATATATAAAGAACTCATACAACTCAACAACAAAAAGATAAACAACCAAATTTTAAAATGGGCCAATGACTTGAATAGACACGCCTCCAAAGAAGTTATATACATTACTCACAATAGCCAAAAGGTTGAAATAAACCAAGTGCACATCAATAGATGAATGGATAAACAAAATGTGATATACATATATGTATATACACATGCACACACACACACACACACACACACAATGGAATTATTCAGCCATAAAGAGAAATAAAGTTCTGATATATGCTATGACATGCATGAACCTTGAAGACACTATGCTAAATGAAATAAGTGAGACACAGAAGGACAAATACTTATATGAAATATCTAGGCTAGGTAAATTCACAAAGACAAAAAGTTAGAGGTTACCGGGAGCTAAGTGGAAAGAGGAAAGAGGAGCTATTGTGTAATGGGTACAGAGTTTCTGTTTGGGATGATGAAAAATTTTTGGAAATAGATAGTGGTGATGGTTGTACAACATTGTAAATGTAATTAATGCCACTGAATTATATACTTAAAAATGGTTAAAACGGCAAATTTTATGTTATATATATTTTACCACAATAAAAAAATAAAAACCACCAGACTGAGTCCAGCACAACTAGATAGTCCAGTGCCCAGCTGCCACCACCAATTGCTCTGACGGGGATCACAATAGAGGGTCCCAGACAGAGCTGCAGAAAAATGTAGAACAAAATTCAAACTAACAAAACAAACAAAAAAAGCAGACTTACTGGTCTGACAGAGACTGGGGAAACCCCAAGAGTACCGCCCCAGACACCCTTTTAACTCAGTACTGATGTCACTCCTGAGGTTCATCCTTCAGCCAAAAATTAGACAGGCCTATAAAACAAACAATAACACATACGGTTCAACCATGTATACAAGAATAAATGGGCACACCAGCCCAGAGGCAAGGACGAGAAGGCAAGAGTGGACAGGAAAGCTGGACGCATGGAAATGGGGAACCCAAGGTCAAGAAGGGAAGAGTGTTGATGCGTGGTGGGATTGGCAACCAATGTCACAAAAAGATATGCGTATTAATTGATTAATGAGAAACCAATTTGCTCTGTAAACTTTTACCTAAAGGCTTTCGCTTACTTAAAAAAAAAAAAAAACCAGAGCAGACAAAGTGACATACACATAAAAAACACATGGGGGAAGACAAATGCCACTTGAGGATTGTCTAAAAGCCAAGGGACACCAAGGAATATCTGAAGCTACCAACAACGAAAGAATCAACATGACCAAGACCCTGATTTGGACTTTTGGCCTCCAAAAATGTGAAAAATTAATGTTTGTTCTTTAAAGCCAAATAAATAAATAAAAAGTGGCTTTTAAGCATATTAAAAGGAGGTTGCTATGAGTCGGAATCGACTCGACGGCACTGGGTTCTGGGTAGCTTACTTATGATAAAGGCTGCAAGGTAAAATTACAATGAGATACCACTTTTCTCCTATCAAAATGGCAATGACAGAACATCTAGAAAGAAGATCAATAAGGAAATAGAGGACCTGAACATCACTATAAAACAACTAGACCTCACAGAAGTAGATAAAACACTCCATTCAAAAATAGCACAATACCCATTCTTCTCCATTGCCTACAGATCAATATCAAGTATAGACCAAATGTTAGATCATTGTTACGGATTGAATCATGTCCCCAAAGATACGTGTTGTAAATCCTACCCCCCCACCTGTGGTTATAATCCCATTTGGGAATGGGTTTTCTTTGTTATGTTAATCAGACAGGATTAGTGTAGGGTGTGTTTTAAGTTAATTTCTTTTAAGATATAAAACAGATTAAACAAGCAAGCAGGAGAAGCAGAGATAGAGGAAGAGAGATGCCAAGCCACATGAAGATTGTCTAGGAGCACAAGCTAAGAAGAGACAAGGAAGTATATTTCTCCAGAGCCGACAAAGAAGGAAAGACTTCCCCTAGAGCAGGCACCTTGAATTCAGACTTCTAGCCTCCTAAACTATGAAAAAATAAATTTCTGTTTGTTAAAGCCACCCGCCTGTGGTATTTCTGTTATAGCAGCACTAGATAACTAAGACAGTCATAAAGTAAGTCTCAATAAATTTAAAGATTGAAATCATACAATGTGTTTTCTCTGACCACAGTGGAGTAAAATTTGAAATTAATAACAGAAAGAAAATTGAAAATCCAAAAATACATATAAATTAAGCATCACACTGTTAAAGAACCAGTGGGTCAAGGGAGAAGTAAAAAAAAAGTTGAATGAAAATAAATACACAACATATCAAAACTCATGGGAGGCATTAAAAAGCAGTACCCGGATGGAAATTTACAGCAGTAAACATCTACATTTAAAAAGAAAAAAGATCACAAATCAATAACCTAACTTTACAACTTGGGGAATTGGAAAAAGACGAACAAAACCCAAAACAAACAAAAGGAATAAGACAAGAAAGATAAGAGCAGAGATTCATGAAATAGAGAACAGAAAAACAATAGAAGAAATCAATGAAACCAGAGGATGGTTTTTGAAAAGATCAATAAAGCAGACAAACCTTTAGCTAGATTGCCAAAGAGAAAATTAAAATATCTAAAATAAGAAATGAAAGTTGTTACATGACAACCGACCCTGCAGAAAAGAAAAGGATAAGCAAATACTATGAATAATTGTATGTCAACAAATTAGATTAGAAGAAATAAACAAATTCTAGAAATACCTAAACTACCTGAATTGACTCAAGAAGAAATAGAAATTCTCAACAGACACATAACAAGAAAGTTGATCAATAATAATAAAAAAAAACCTCCCAACAAAGAAAAGTTCTGAACTAGATAGCTTCACTGGAGAATGCTACCAAACATTTATAGAAGTGTCCCCAATCCTTCTTAAACATTTCCAAAAAATACAAGAGGAGGGAATACTTCCTAACTCATTCTATGAGGCTACCATTATTCTGATAATGAAGACAAAGACACCACAAAAAAATGATAGAACAATATTCCTTATAAATATAGATGCAGAAATCCTTAACAAAATATTAGCAGACCAAATCCAAAAGCATGTTGTCTTAGGCTAAGTTCTCTAGAGAAGCAAAACCAGTGAAATGTATGTATATATAAAGAAAGATTTATCTCAAGGAAATGGTTCACATGATTGTAGAGGCTAGCAAGTTCCAAGTCCATGGGTCAGGCATCAGGCTGCAGGCTTCTCCTGACTCACATGGCTGCAGGCGCTGACAAACCCAGGTCAGATGGCAGGTCACTGGCTCACAGGCTGCAGAGGTTGACGAATCCAAGATTGGCAGGTAAGATGGCAAGCTGCTAGCTGACAGGCTGCAGAGGCCAATGAATCCCAAGATTGGCAGACAATACAGCAGGCCACTGGCTCAAGTCCCAAGAACTGGAAGTCAGATGATGACGAGCCAGATGCAGGATCCAGAGCAAGTGAGCAAGCTCTGCCAGAACATCCATATATTTATTTTGGATACAGACCACACCCCTGCGGAAACTCCCCTTAACAGCTGATGAGCTGATCACATCAGATTACATCATGGTGGATGACTGCATCATTCCATAACTGCCAAATTACATCATTCCGTAAGTGCCAAACCACTGAGAATCATGGCCCAGACGAGTAGACACACAACCTTAACCATCACACGAATTAAATGGATTATACACTATGATTAAGTAGAATGTATCTCAGGAATGCAAGGGTAGCTCAACATTAGAAAACCAATGTAATGTGCCATATTAATAGAAAAAAGTAAAAGAACCACATAATCATCTCAACTGATACAGAAAATGCATGTGAGAAAATCCAAAATCCTTTCATATAAAAACACTCAACAACATGAGAATAGAAGGTGAATTCCTCAATTTGATAAAGGGCATTTATAAAAAGCCCACGCTGACATTATACTCAATGGAGGAAGACTGTGAACATTCCCCCCGAGATCAGGAACAAGGATGCCCGCTCTCACCACTGCTATTCAATATTGCACTGTAAGTTCTAGCCAGAGCAACTAGGCAAGAAAAAGAAATGAGAAGTATCCAAATCAGGAAGGAAGAAATAAAACTATCCCTTGTTGCAGATGACATAATCCTATATGTAGAAAACCCTAAAGAATGCACAAGAAAGTGACTAGAGCTAATAAATGAATTTGGTAAAGTGACAGGATACAAGGTCAACATACTAAATTCAGTTGAGTTTTTATACATCAGCAATGAGCAATCTGAAAAAGAAATTAACAAAACAAGTTCATTTGCAATAGCATCTAAAAGAATAAAATACCTAGGAATAAATTTAACCAAGGAAGTGGAAGACTTGTACACTGAAAACTATAAAACATTACTCAAAGAAATTAAAGAAGACCTAAATAAATGAAAGGACATTCCATGCTCATGGATTAGAAGACTTAATATTGTTAAGATATCATTACTACCTAAAATTATCTACAGATTCAATGCAATCACTATCAAAATTCCAACAGCCTACTTTGAAATGGGAAAGCCAATCTTCAAATTCATATGGAATTGCAAGGGACCCCAAATTGCTAAAGTGATTTTGGAAGAGAAGAAAGCACGAAGACTCACACTTCTCAATCTCAAAGCATACTATAAAGCTTCAGTAATCAAAACAGTCTGGTACTGGTATAATGACAGACATATAGACCAATGGAATAGAATTGAGAGTCCAGAAATAAACCCATACATCTATGGGTAATTGCTTTTCAACAAGGGTGCTAAGTCTATATAATTGGGAAAGAAGAATCTCTTTAATAAATGGTGCTGGGGCAACTGGATTTCCACAGCAAAACAATGAACCTGGGCCTACACCTCACACCATATATGAAAACTAACTTAAAATGGATCAAAGGCATAAGTGTAAGACCTGAAATCATAAAACTCTTAGAAGAAAATATAAGGGTATTGCTTCAGGACCTAGCTTTTAACTAAGGATTCTTAGATATGACAGCAAAAGACAAAATAGATAAGTGGGGCCTCATCAAAATTAAAAATTTTTGTGCATCAAAGGATGTTATCAATAAAGTAAAGAGACAACCTTCATACTAGGAGAAAAGTTCTGGAAATCATAAATGGATAAGGGTTTAATATCCAGAATATATAAAGAAGTCTTACAACTTAACAACAAAAACTCAAACAACTCAATAAAAAAATGGGCAAAAGACTTAAACAGACATTTCCCCAAAGAGAATACACGAATGGCCAGCAAGCACATGAAAAGATACTCAACATTATGAATCATTAGGGAAATGCAAAAATCAAAACCACAACGAATGGGGAACCCAAGGTCGAGAAGGCGAGAGTGTTGACATGTCTAGGGGTTGGCAACCAATGTCACAAAACAATATGTGTATTAATTGTTTAATGAAAAACTAATTTGCTCTGTAAACCTGCACCTAAAAAAAAAAATAAAGCACAACAAAAAAGAAGTGAAAAAAAAAAACAAGATATCACTTCACACACACTAGGATGACTACGATTAAAAAATGGAAAACAACAGGCATTGGCAAGGATGTGGAGAAATCAGAACTCTCATCCACTGCTGGCGGGAATGCAAAATGGTACTCCCACTGTGGAGAAGTATGGCAGTTCCTCAAAAAGTTAAACATGGAATTACCACATGATCCAGCAATTCCACTCTTAGGTATATACACAAAATAATCGAAAGCGGAAAAGCAAACAGATACTTGTACAACAATGTTCACTGTAGCACTATTCACAATAGCCAAAAAGTGGAAACAGCTTAAATGTCCATCAACAGATGAATGAATAAACAAAATGTGGTACATACGTACAATAGACTATTACTCAGCCATAAAGAGAAATGAAGTCCTGATACATGCTACAACGTGGATGAACCCTGAAAACATTATGCCAAGTGAAATAAGTCAGATAGAAAAGGACAAATATTGTATAATCTCAGTTATATGAAATATCTATAGAATAGGCAACTGTATGGAAATCAAATTTTAATAGTGGTTACCAGGGGCAGGTGTGAGGGAGGGGGAAAGGAAGATTCAAAGCTTAGGGAACACTGAGCTTCTGTTGTAGGTGATGGTATAATTTATGAACGGGTAAGGGTGATAGTTGAACAACATGATGAACACAATTAATGTCACTGATCTGTACATGTGAAGAGTGTTGCAATGTCAAATGCTTTGTTACATATATATTTACCACAATAAAAAATGGTAGTGATCAGGAAGTTTGATAATAGGTGGATCTTAAATTAGTATAACTTTGTGGGAGGCAGCTTATTAAAAACTTTTAATTCTATTGCTAGTATATACCCAAAAGAATTGAAAGCAAGAACAAAACAGACACTTGTACACCAAGGTTTATTGCAGCAGTATTCACTATAGCCAAAAGGTGGCAACAGCCCAAATGTGCATCAATAGATGAATGGATAAATAAAATGTACATACATACAATGGAATATGACTTAGCAACAAGGAGAAAAAAAGGCCTGATACACATTATGACATGGATGAGCCTTAAAGACACTATGCTGAGTAAAATAAGTCAGATACAAAAGGACAAATATTGTATGATCCCACTTATACGAAATTATCTAGAATAGGTAAACACATAGAGACAAAAGTAGATGGGGAACTATATATATAGAGAGAGAAAGAGCCCTGGTGGTACAAAGGTTAAGCACTTGGCTGCTAACTGAAAGGTCGGTGGCTTGAATCCACCAGCAACTCCATGGGAGAAAAGACTTGGTGATCTGCTCGCATAAAGATTATAGTCTAAAATAGTTCAGAAAAGAAAAAAAAAGGTTACAGCCTGGGAAACCCTATGGGGCATGTCTACTCTGTCCT
This sequence comes from Loxodonta africana, assembly GCF_030014295.1. Classification (NCBI taxonomy): domain Eukaryota; kingdom Metazoa; phylum Chordata; class Mammalia; order Proboscidea; family Elephantidae; genus Loxodonta; species Loxodonta africana. The sequence goes on along the minus strand of NC_087369.1, from coordinate 80,739,371 downwards.
GTAGGGTCGCTGTAAGTCAGAATTGACTCGACGGTACACAACACCAACGTGTATGTATGTATACAGAATGAGTATCAAGATATATGAGTGAAAAAAGGAAAGTGAAGTTGTGTTTCATCAATAGAACAGACCAGACAGATAGAGATATCACTTCTGGCACAAAATATCTAAAAATACAATACTCACACACACACATACACATAGTACGCTGGCAGTAAACTATAGGAAACAACCAAAGGAAACAATGAAAACTCAGAGTTCTCCAGGGCTAAGTGCTGGAAGACACCTTTACTCTGAGGTCATCAGACCCCTGGTGACCTACAGCCTAAAATTTAAAAGTCCCATGCTTCTAGGTGGTGTCTAGCTGCAGTTCAGAACAGAGAAAACAGTGGAGTAGCAGTATTTGAAGAGAAAATAACTGAGAATTGATGAAAGATGCCAATCTTCAGATTAAAGAATCCCAAATAGGAAAACTTAAATATATATATATAAGCCCTTGCCCAGACACACTGGGGTAAAATTTCCAAACATTGAACAGATGATCCTAAAATGAGCAAGAGAACCAAGCTTTGTGTCTACTCATGGAAGTACATAACACTGCCTATATTTTGCCAAGAAAGAAAAAATAGAATATGAATCTAGTCAGGCCTCTAGATCTAATAAAAATTCAGGAAATATAGAGAACAGGGGAACATGTTAAACAACACATGGATGTAACCAGTAAAATCCATTCTATGGAAAGCTCTATGACAACCAACCCAGTTTCTTCAACAAAGGAATCTCACAGGAGGAAAAAAAATGTGAGATGGAAGGGGAACCTATAGATCAAGAGATTTAAGAAATGTGTCAACCAAATGCAGTGTATAGTCCTTATTTGGATCCGGAGTCAAACAAATTAAAAATAGACAAACATTTATGAGATAATCAGGAAAATTTAAACAATGACGGCTCATTTGATGATACTAAAGAACTGTTAATTTTTTAGTGGTGATAATGGTTTTGTGGTAATGGTTAAAAGTCCTTATATTTTATACACATACCGAAATATTTATAGATGAAATACTATGATGTCTGAATAACCTTGGTATGGAGATGGGTGGGGCTTAGGGGACTGAAGGATCCTAGGGAGAAAATACTGAATGACAGAAGAAGCATCAAAAGAAGATGGAGGGAATATACAGAGGCACTATATCAAAATGAATAGGTCACGTTCAACCATTTCAGAAGGTAGCATATGACCAAGAACGAATGGTATTGAAGGAAGAAGTCCAAGCTGCACTGAAGGGAATGGGGAAAAGCAAGGCTTCAGGAACTGACAGAATACTATTTGAGATGTTTCAACAAGCAGATGCAACGCTGGAGGTGCTCACTCATCTATGCTAAGAAATTCGGAAGACAGCTTCCTGGCCAACCAACTGGAAGAGATCCATATTTGTGCCCATTCCAAAGAAAGGTGATCCAACCAAATGTGGAAATTATTGAACAGTAACATTAATATCACACACAAGTAAAATCTTGCTGAAGATCATTCAAAAGCTTTTGCAGCAGTACATCTACAGGTAACTGTCAGAAGTTCAAGCCAGATTCAGAAAAGGACATGGAACAAGGCATATCATTGCTGATGTCAGATGGATCTTGGCTGAAAGCAGAGAATACTAGAAAAATGTTTGTCTGTGTTTTATTGACTATGCAAGGCATTCAGCTCTGTGGATCATGACAAATTATGGATAACATTGTGGAGAATGGGAATTCCAGAATACTTACTTGTGCTCATAAGGAACATGTACATAGACCAAGAGCCAGTCATTTGAACAGAACAAAGGAACACTGCGTGGTTTAAATTCAAGAAAGGTGTGTGTCAGGGTTGTATCCCTTCACCTTACTTATTTAACCTCTATGCTGAGCAAATAATTGGAGAAGCTGGACTACATCAGGAAGAACATGGCATCAGAATTGGAGGGAGACTCTTTAACACCCTATGATAAGCAGATAACACAACCTTGCTAGCTGAAAGTGAAGAAGACTTGAAGCACTTACTGATGAAGATCAAAGACTAAGCCTTCAGTATGGATTACACCTCAACATAAAGAAAACAAAAATCCTCACAACTGGACCAATAAGCAACACCATGATAAATGGAGAAGAGATTGAAGTTGTCAAGGATTTCATTTTACTTGGATCCACAATCAATGTCCACAGGAGCAGTGGCCAGGAAATCAAACAACATATTTCATTGGGCAAATGTGCTGCAAAGACCTCTTTAAAGTGTTGAAAAGCAAAGCTGTCTCTTTAAGGACTAAGGTGTGCCTGACCCAAGACATGATATTTTCAATCGCTTTATATGCATGCAAAAGCTGGACAATGAATAAGGAAGACCAAAGAAGTGATGCCTTTGAGTTATGGTGTTGGTTAAGAATACTGACTATACTATGGACTGCCAGAAAAACAAACAAATCTGTCTGGGAAGACATACAGCCAGAATGCTCCTTAGAAGCAAGGATGGAGGAACCATCTCACATACTTTGGACATGTTATCAGGAGGGACCAATCCCTGGAGAAAGACATCATGCTTGGTAAAGTAGAGGGTCAGTGAAAAAGAGGAAGACCCTCAACAAGATAGAGTGACACAGTGGCTGCAACAATGGGCTCAAGCATAATAACAATTGTGAGGATAGCACAGGACCAGGCAATGTTTCGTTTTGTTGTACGTAGGGTCACTATGAGTCAGAACTGACTTGATGGCACCTAACAACAAAAAAATTCTGTTTTGTTTCATTTTATAGTAGCTCTCTTTATTGAGTTCTCATTTTGTTCATGCATTGGTTTCCTGATTTCCCTAGTTCTTTGTCCATGTTTTCCCTTAGTATTTTGAGCATGCTTAATACTGTTGGTTTTTTTTCTTTAAGTCTTCTACTTTGTCCATTAGCCAAGCTTCCATAGAGGCAACCTCTCTCCCTTTGTCTTGTTCTTCTGAAGGCCTATCATTTTTTATTTTATTTTAAAAATAATTTTTATTGAGCTTTAAGTGAACATTTACAAATCAAGTCAGTCTGTCACATATAAGCTTATATACACCTTACTCCGTACTCCCACTTACTCTCCCCCTAATGAGTCAGCCCTTCCAGTCTCTCCTTTCGTGACAATTTTGCCAGTTTCTAACCTCTCTACCCTTCTATCTCCCCTCCAGACAGGAGATGCCAACACAGTCTCAAGTGTCCACCTGATACAAGTAGCTCACTCTTCATCAGCATCTCTCTCCAACCCATTGTCCAGTCCTGAAGGCCCATCATTTTCAGTTTCTTTGTATGCCTTGTAATTTTTTGTTGAAACTGGGATGCTAGAATATTACAATGTGTTACCGTTCTCAATCCACTCCCCACCCCCAGCTCCACCCCTGCCACCTGGTATATGTGGTCTTTTCAAAAGTGTTAATTTCTGTAAGAAACTCTCAGGCAGTCACCACCTTTAGTCCTTACTCACTGCTCCCTCCCCTGCCCTGTGGGAGCTCTGATTCAGGTCATACTGATTCAGGTCATACTGCGGGTTTAGTCCTTCCAAGCAGCTCCTAGACAGATCAGAGCAGATTCATTGAAGAGTTTGCCAGGAAAGTCAGCCCTGCTCACTACTGAGACAGAGATTGTGGCTCCCTCTTTGAGAACATGAACAATGGGCTACTACTCTGCTGCAGCCCCCACAGCTGTTGTACCGAGAGGAGGAGCAGAAGAGAGAGTAGAAAAAAAAGTTTTCCTACTATGTAAAAATCACTTTTTTCTTGTTTCAGTTTGCAGTTAATTGCTGCAAACCCCTGCCTAATTTTCAGAGTTCTTATACAGTTGAGATTATATTTCTAGTTGCTTTTCTTGGTGTTCATGTAGGAGGGTTGGGATCTTAGATGTGCTCACACTGTCATCTTCCCAGAAGTCCCTATATGGTGCTTTTAAAAGCCTTAATTTCCACAAAAAAATGCTCTCCCCAGCCTCTCTTTCCAGTCTTTAAGCACCAATTATATGCCTTTTTTTTTTATATGCTTTAACAGCTTTCTTACTCCCAGGTGGCTATAGCCTTAAGTCATTTCCTACCGCCCCTCAGCCCTGTGTGAGCTCCACCACGTGCCAAAACAATAAGACCCCTGTTTCAGTCCTTCAGGCACACCCTAGAGAAGACAGCACGCACACGCGTGCGCACACACACGCGTTTGTGATTAGTTTTCTCTGCTCACTCTAGAGCCAGAGACAGGTTTCCTCTCCCACCACTGCTTTAAGATGGCCACACTGAGCCATGGAGAGGGTGGGGCAGAGGTGAATAAAAAACCAAAGCTTTCCTATTATTTATGTCCCCTTTTTCTTGATTCAGCATTTGCTTAGTTGCTATAACCCTTTTACTGGTTTCCAGAGTTCAGACAAAGTTGGTTCTGCAAGTTTCTGCTTAGTTTTTTTTTTTTGTTGTTGTTGTTGGTTTGTCATCATGGGGGAACAGGAGCATGAAGCTGCGCATACAACCATATTGCTCTGGACTCCTTTTACATACCCTTTTATACTACTTGAATTTTTTTACCTTATGCTTATAGTACCTTGGAACCCCTGGTGGCGTAGTGGTTAAGTGTGATGGCTGCTAAACAAAGGGTCAGCAGTTCGAATCCGCCAGGTGCTTCTTGGAATATCTGTGGGGCAGTTCTACTCTGTTCTATAGGGTCACTATGAGTTGGAATTGACTCGACGGCACTGGGTTTGGTTTTTGGGTTTTATAGTACCTTAAAAAATATTTTCTCAGTAGGCTAGGGAGAGCAGAATTTAACTTGATAAAAAGTATGTATCAGAAAGTAACTGGAATTGCCATACTCAATATCGAAATACTAGTGGCATTACCTTAACGTCAAAACAAGAAAAGAATACTGACCTGTTTTTATGCCTATTATTCAACATTATTATGCAGGTTCTATCAAAAACATTAAGACAAATGAAGAAGATTAAGACACGAATGTTGTAAACCAAAAAAAAAAAAAAAAACTAAACCCATAGCCACCGAACAGATTCCAACTCATAGCGACCCTATATAACAGAGTAGAACTGCCCCATAGAGTTTTCAAGAAGCGCCTGGTGGATTAGAACTGCCTACCTTTTGGTTAACATCTGTAGCACATAACCACTACACCACCAGGGTTTCCAAATGTTGTAAAGGAATAGTCATAATTTTTTCTTTTGATATATAGATATCCAAGAGAAATCAACTGAGATACTATTAGAATTAAACTGAAAAAGAGTTTAATAAGTTCAAAATGAATAACTTTCCTATATAAAAACAATATCCATTCATGATAAAAACTCCCAGCAAAATAGGAACAGAAGGAAAATTCCTCAACATAATAAAGGGCATTTATACAAAGCCAACAGCCAACATCATCCTAAATGGAGAGAGACTGAAAGTATTTCCCTTGAGAGCAGGAACCAGACAAGGATGCCCTTTATCACCACTCTTATTCAACATTGTGGTGGAAGCCCTAGCCAGAGAAATTAGGTTAAATAAAAAATAAAAGGCATCCAGATTGGTAAGGAAGAAGTAAAAGTATCTCTATTTGCAGATGACAAGATCTTATACACAGAAAACCCTAAAGAATCCTCAAGAAAACTACTGAAACTAATAGAAGAATTCAGCAGAGTATGAAACTAATAGAAGAATTCAGCAGAGTATCAGCATACAAGATAAACATATATAAATCAGTTCAATCCCACTACGCCAACAAAGAGAATATTGAACAGGAAATCATCAAATCAATACCATTTATAGTAGCCCCCAAGAAGATAAAATACTTAGGAATAAATCTTACCAGAGATGTAAAAGACCTGTACAAAGAAAATTACAAAACACTACTGCAAAAAACCAAGAGAGACCTACGTAAGTGGAAAAACATACCTTGCTCATGGATAGGAAGACTCAACATTGTAAAAATATCTATTCTACCCAAAGCGATCTACAGACACAATGAAATTCTGATCCAAATTCCAACGACATTTTTTAATGAGATGGAGAAACAAATCACCAACTTCATATGGAAGGGAAAGAGGCCCTGGATAAGTAAATCATTAATGAAAAAGAAGAATAAAGTGGGAGGCGTCACATTACCTGATTTCAGAACCTATTACACCGTCACAGTAGTCAAAATAGCCTGGTACTAGTACAACAAAAGATACATAGACCAATGGAACAGAATTGAGAATCCAGACATAAATCCATCCACATATGAGCAGCTGATATTTGACAAAGGCCCAAAGACAGTTAAATGGGGAAAAGACAGTCTCTTTCACAAACGGTGCTGGCATAACTGGATATCCATCTGCAAAAAAATGAAACAAGACCCATAACTCACACCATGCACAAAAACTAACTCAAAATGGATCGAAGACCTAAATATAAAACCTAAAATGATAAAAATTATGTAAGAAAAAATAGGGACAATGCTAGGAGTCCTAATACAAGGCATAAACAGTATACGAAACATTACTAACAATGTACAAACACCAGAAGAAAAACTAGATAGCTGGAAGTTCCTAAAAATCAGACACTTGTGCTTATCCAAAGACGTCACCAAAAGGGTAAAAAGCTTACCTACAGACTGGGAAAAAGTTTTTAGCTATGACATTTTTAATCAGCGCCTGATCTCTAAAATCTACATGATACTGCAAAAACTCAACTACAAAAAGACAACTAACCCAATTAAAAAATGGGCAAAAGATATGAACAGACACTTCACTAAAGAAGACATTCAGGTAGCTAATAGATACATGAGGAAATGCTCATGATCATTAGCCATTAGAGAAATGCAACTCTACAATGAGATTCCATTTCACTCCAACAAGGCTGGCATTATTGGAAAAAACACAAAATAATAAATGTTGGAGAGGTTGTGGAAAGACTGGAACACTTATGCACTGCTGGTGGGAATATAAAATGGTATAGCCACTTTGGAAATCAATTTGGCACTTCCTTAAGAAGCTAGGAAAAGAACTACCATATGATCCAGGAATCCCACGCCTTGGAATACATCCTAGAGAAATAAGAGCCTTTACATGAACAGATATATGCACACCCATGTTCATTGCAGCACTGTTTACAATAGCAAAAAGATGGAAGCAACCAAGGTGGTCATCAACAGATGAATGTATAAATAAATTATGGTATATTCACACAATGGAATACTATGCATGGATAAAGAACAGTGATGAATCTGTGAGATATTTCATAACATGGAGGAATCTGGAAGGCGTTATGCTGAGTGAAATTAATTAATCAGTTGCAACAGGACAAATATTGTATGAGACCACTATTATAAGAGCTCAAAACCATAGTTTAAAAACAGAAGAAAATATTCTTTCATGGTTACAAGGGTGGGAAGGGAGGAAATAGAGGGGTATTCACTAGACAGTGGACAAGAACTATTTTATGTGAAGGGAAAGACAACGCACAATACAGGAGAGGTCAGCACAACTGGACTAAACCAAAAGCAATGAAGTTTTTTGAATAAACTGAATGCTCCGAAGGCCAGAGTAGCAGGGGTGGGGGTTTGGGGACCATGGTTTCAGGGGACATCTAGGTCATCTGGCATAATAGAATCTATTAAGAAAATATTCTGCATCACACTTGGGTGAGTGGCGTCTGGGGTCTTAAACGCTAGCAAGCAGCCATCTAAGATGCATCAATTGGTCTTAACCCACCTGGAGCAAAGGAGAATGAAGAACACCAAAGACACTAGGTAATTATGAGCCCAAGAGACAGAAAGGGCAACATAAATCAGAGATTACGTCAGCCTGAGACCAGAAGAACTAGATGGGGCCTGGCTACAAGCGATGACTGCCCTGACAGGGAACACAACAGACAACCCCTGAGGGAGCAGGAGAGCAGCGGGATGCAGACCTCAAATTCTCATAAAAAGACCAAACTTAATGGTCTGATTGAGACTAGAAGGACCCCGGAGATCATGATCCCCAGGCCTTCTGTTAGCCCAAGACAGAAAACATTCCCAAAGCCAACTCTCTTCAGACAGGCATTGGACGGGAGTATAAGATAGAAAATGATACTGGTGAGGAGTGAGCTTCTTGGCTCAAGTAGACATAGGAGACTATGTGGGCAGCTCCTGTCTGGAGGGAAGATGAGAAGGCAGAGGGGGACAGAAGCTGGCTGAATGGACATGGGGAATACAAGGTGGAGAGAAGAGTGCTGTCTCATTAGGGGAAGAGCAACTAGGAGTACATAAAAAAAAACCCTGTGCCATCGAGTCCATTCCGACTCATAGCGACCCTATAGGACAGAGTAGAACTGCCCCATAGAGTTTCCAAGGAGTGCCTGGCGGAGTACATAGCAAGGTGTATATAAATTTTTGTATGAGGGACTGACTGGACTTGCAAATTTGCACTTAAGGCACAATAAAAATAAAAACAATATCCATTTAGAAAATATAAATGGCAGGAAAAAGATCTCACAATAATGAAAAAAAACTGACAAGAGAATAAACCTAACAAGAAATGTACGAAACATTTATATGAATAAATGTACAAAACTTTACCGAAAGCTAAAAGTATGAAGATCTGATAAGTGGAAAGAAGTAAAATATTCCTGGATAAGAAGTGTCGTAATCAAAACATTGTCAAATAACTATAATTTCCAATAACAATACCATTGGAATTTTGGGGGGCAATCTGGGGAAACTAGACAAGTTAATTCTGAAATTTATCTGGAAGAATATACAAAAAGAGCCAAGAAAGTATTAACCTGACTACCAGATAGCAAATTATTTAAAGCTGTGATTTTTTTTTATGGTTCAAGAATAGATAAATATATGCAACAATACAGAACAATAATGAATCTGCAAAACATCTCACAACATGGGTGAATCTGGAGGGCATTATGCTAAGCGAAAGAAGTCAATCATAAAACAACAAATATTTTAAAAACTCATGAAAAGGTTTACACACAGAAAGAAACAATCTTTGATGGTTACAAGAGACCAGAAGGGTGGGAGGGTAAAACACTACCTAGGCAATAGGTAAGTGGTAACTTTGGTGAAGGGTAAGACAGTACACAATATTGGGGAACTTGACACAACCTGACCAAGGCAAGGTCATGGAAGCACCATAGACACATCCAAACTCCCGGAGGGATTGAATTACTGGGCTGAGGGCTGGAGACCATGGTCTCCGGGGATATCTAGCTCAATTATAAGCTCATCTAGCTTATAAAGAAAATGTTCTACATCCTACTTTGGCAAGTAGTATCTGGGGTCTTAAAAGCTTGTAAGCAATCATTTAAGATGCTCCACTGGTCTCGCCCCATCTGGAGCAAGGCAGAATGAAGAAAACCAAAGACACAAGGGAAAGATTAGTCCAAAGGACTAATGGACCACAACTGCCACAGTCTCCACCAGACTGAGTCCAGCACAGGTAGATGGCGCCCAGCTACCACCACTGACTGTTCTGACAGGGATCACAATAGAGGGTCTTGCACAGAGCCAGAGAAAAATGCAGAGCAAAATCCTAACTCACAAAAAAAAGACTAGACTTATGGGTCCGACAGAGACTGGAGAAACCTCGAGAGCATGGCCCCCGGACACCCTTTTAACTCAGTACTAAAGTCACTCCTGAGGTTCACCCTTCAGCCAAAGACTAGACAGGCCCATAAAAGAAAATGAGACTAAATGGGCACACCAACCCAGGGGCAAGGACAAGAAGGCAGGAAGGAACAGGAAAGCTGGTAATAGGGAACCCAAGGTCAAGAAGGGGAGAGTGCTGACATGTCGTGGGGTTGGCAACCAATGTCTCAAAACAATATATGTAGTAACTGTTTAATGAGCAAATAATTTGCTCTGTAAACAGTCATCTGAAGTACAATAAAAAATTAATAAAAAGAATAGATGAATGGAAATGAAAAAGAGGCAGTTATGTGTAGAAATTAAGTATATGATAAACACAGCATTTCAAATCCCTTCTGATACACCACTAAAAGTATGCTAATAGAATATATAAAATATACATAAACCCAAAAGGACAAAAAGTTCCAGTGGTTTTATAGAGGCAGGAAAGCCATTTGAGGAATAGTAGCTGAAACAGTAGCTGGGAGGAAGACAGACGAGAAGGGGCTCCATAATCCAAGACATCAGGTAGAGCTGGAATGTGTGTGACATATGGAACTGAAAAGAGTTTAATCGAAGGTCTATTCATGAATATTTAGTAAAAAATACCGTTTGTTGTAATCAAAGGAAATGCAAAATAAAAATGAGATACCATTATTTGCATATCTGGTTGTTTTAAATACAATTTTAATTGATATAAGTATGGATGAGGGTATTGGGGAAAACGGTATCTCATACACTGTTGGGTGGCCATGTAAATTGGAACAGCCTTTGTGGATAGAAATTTAGCAGTATTTATTAAAACGTTACATGTATATGCCTTTTTACCCAGCAATCCCACTTCTAGGAATCTATCCTCAAGAAATGTTAGCATGAATACCCAAAGCTACATGTACAAAAATTTCATTGCTGCATAAATTGTAAAAATAAAAAAATAGAAACAATCTAAGTATCCTTCAATAGGGATATAGTTAAAACTATGGCACGTCCATACAAAAAAGTACTATATGGCACAAAAAAAAAGCATGTCAGGGATCTATATGTACTGACATGGAGATATCTTCAAGAACTATGAAGTGATACATTTAGCCATTAAGCAACTTACATAACAATATTACAGAATGATTTCAATTAGGCCAAAAAAAAATAAAAACTTCTCCATATGTATGTAGGTACCCTGTCAGACTTTTTCTATGCCTCTGCATGTTGTATCCCAATATAAATTTGCAAATACATAGAAAATTGTTTAGAAGGATACGTGTCAAATTGCTAACAGAGAAATCCTCTGAAGAATAAATTTGAGGGTTCAAATCTTTTTTTTTTTTATGGTACTTTAGATGAAGGTTTACAAACAAACTAGCTTCTCATCAGTTAGTACACACATTGTTCTGTGACATTGGTTAACAACCCCACAACATGTCAACACTTTCCCTTCTCATCCCTGGGTTCCCTATTACCAGCTTTCCTGTTCCCTCTTACTTTCTAGTCCTTGCCCCAAGGCTGGTGCACCCCTTTAGTCTTGTTTTGTTCCATGGGCCTGTTCAATCTTTGGCTGAAGGGTGAACCTCAGGAGTGGCCTCATTACTGAGTTGAAAGGGTGTGCGGGGGCCATAGTTTCAGGGTTTCTCTGAGGGTTCAAATCTTTTACAATTTTATTTACTTCTGCATTCGTATTTGTTGTAACTAGCATGCATTACTTTTCATAATTCAAAATAGTTAAAAGGTTTGTTTTCTAAAAATAAAGGAAGCTCATACCAGAATGTTGAACATTTAAGTGTCACATTGATGTAGATACTCAAATGTTATCTTCAGTGTTGACATTTCTCACCAATTCCAATTCTGCATTTACAGTTAACTGCCTGCTAACATTTCACTTGTAAGTTTTGCCATCACTTCAAACTCATAATATCTAAAATAAAATTCAGTACCAGAATAGTATTAGAATTACATTAGCTCTAGTTCTTGGTTTTCCTATTTCTGTTAAAAGCACTAGCCTTCTAACTGTTACTTAAGCTTGAAGCCTTGGAGAGGCTTATAACCTTCCCTCCTGTATCAGACCAAAAAAAAAATCAAGTTCAAAGGTTTTTTTTTCTCTCTCTCTCTTTAATATCTTATACGCCTCTCCTATCCATTCTGTTTCCACCCTAATTCAGGCCCTTCATTCAACAAATACTTGTTGAGTACATATTACGTAGGTACTGGACACTCTTTTAGGTGCTGGGAATAGTATACTAAGACAGACTTACATTCTAGTAAAAGAGAAATAATGTAATGGATTGACACAATAGCCACAACAACGAACTCAAACATACCAACCATCATGAAGATGGCGCAGGACCTCGGGCAATGCGTGAAGCAGACTTGACAGCAATTAATGACAAATCATTATGCAAACCATATTCTTAAGATTTTTATAATGCTTACCAGTACCTGGCACTGTGCTAAGCACTTCAAATATGTTAACTTGTTTAATACTTCTGATGACCCAATGACAAGGGCACTGTTACCACCCCCATTTTATATTTGAGAAAGCTGAGGTACGGAAATCTTAAGGAGTCCAAGGTTATACACCTAGTAAGAGGCACAGCCAAGATTTGAACCCAGGCAGCCTGACATTACAGTCTTTCCTCTTAACTATTATTATTGCTTCTCATGTAAGGAAACCTCAGCTGATAAGGGCTATGGGGAAAAATCAAACAGTAATAATGACTTAGACCAAAAAACCAAACCAAATCCACTGCCATAAAGTTGATTCCAACTCATTGAGACCCTATAGGACAGAGTAGAACCACCCCATAGTTTCCAAGGAGTGCCTGGTGGATTCAAACTGCTGACATTTTGGTTAGCAGCTGTAGCACTTAACCGCTATGCCACCAGGGTTTCTGTGACTTGGACAGTAGGTATTAATTTAGATGGTCAAGAAAGGACTCTATGAGAAGTGATATTTTTGAATTTTTAAAGATCTTTACTGTAAAATAAAGCAGATACACAGGAAACTATACAAATCGAATGTATGGTTTATTATTTTAAGTAAACACTAATCAGGTCAAGAAAGAGATCTCCACCCATCACTGAAGCCTTCCATGTGTCGTATGCCAATCACAACTCTCTTCTCCCCATAAGTAACCCCTATGCTTTTATAGTAATCACTTCCTTGCAGGGTTTAAAAAAATAGTTTTATCAACAAATAAATATGCATCCTTACCCACTACCCACGGCTGCCGAGTCAATTCTGACTCATAGAGATCCTAAAGGACAGCGTAGAATTGCCCCATAGGGTTTCCAAGGCTTTAAATCTTTATGGAAGAAGACTGCCACATCTTTCTCCCACGGAGCAGCTGGTGGGTTTGAAGTGCCAAACTTTCAGTTAGCAGCCGAGTGCTTAACTACTGCACCACCACCAAAAAAAAAAACCATTGCCATCAAGTTGATTTCGACTCATAGCGACCCTATAGGCCAGAGTAGAACTGCCCCATAGGGTTTTCAAGGCCTGAGCTCTTAACCACTGCGTCACTGGGGCTTCTTAATTTACAGGTACCCCTTATGTATCTGGAAATCCTGGTGGCGTAGTGGTTAAGTGCTACGGCTGCAAACCAAAAGGTCGGCAGTTCAAATCCACCAGGCACTCCTGGGAAACTCTATGGGACAGTTCTACTCTGTCCTGTAGGGTCACTATGAGTTGGAATGTGGATTTGGTTTTTGGTTTCTTATGTATCTTTCCTTTCCTTACAACGTATCTATGGAAGAACTCAAGCCATTTGAACTGTAGAGTTTCTCCTAGTCTGGATTTTGCTGATTTCATACTCATTGTGTAGTCCCTTTGTCCTCTGGATTCCTGCAAATTGGCAGATGGATCCAAAGACTAAATCAGACTCAGGTTCTATCCCTTTGACAAGACTAAGGAGGCACATAATGCCTGCTGTCTCTCTTTGTGATCTTAGAAGCTGTCGGTGCTTACTACCTTTATCTATTTATTGAGGGCTGCAAAATGGTGGTATTCCATTTCTTTCTTTTTATTAGTCTGAATACTTTTATAAAAAGACAAATACCTTCATCTACTATTTTGTTACCCAATTGTGCGGTTCATATAGGAAAGGCAGGATAAGTGCTTGATTCTTTTGTTTTATTGGCCAGTTTTCAAGATAATTAATTGGCTCTCTATCATGAGAAGTGGTATTTGAGCTGAGGCCTGAATGACAAGAAGCCAGCTATTCAAAGATCTAGAGGAAGCATATTCCAGGCTGGGGGATCAAATAGTATAGAAGCGCTGAGGAAGGAGTGAGCTGCATATATTCATATGCAGCATGGCATATTACTTTTAATACGGCCACATTACTTTTACTCCTCCTGTGGAACTATATCTTGAATCCATTGCCCTCCCTTCCATTCTTACTACCACACCCACTTAGTTTGGAGTCTCATCTTTCTCCCTTGGACCACTGCAATTATCTTCAACTGGTTTGACTGCCTCCAAGCTTCTCTTCTATCTTGCTGGATTAATCCCTTACTAAAAGCTTTCAGTGTAGTCTATAAGGCAAAATAAGATTCACTTAATGGAGGGAGATGATTGATTGCTAGAAAGTACTGTATTATACTCAGATCTAGACTTGGGTCCCAGCTCTGCCATTTGCAAGCTGTGTGAACTGGGAAAAATTATGTAACCTCCCTGAGATTTGGTTTTCCTATCTGTTAAACAAATGGCAATTCTAATTCTTAATACACTGTTGTAGGAATTAAATGAGAAAAATATATATGATATGTGCATATATATATACATATAGAAAACAAAAACCAAACCTATGGCTGTTGAGTAGATTCCAACTCATAGTGATTATACAGGACAGAGTAGAACTGCCCCATGGGGTTTCCAAGGAGCGGCTGGTGGATTCAAAATATATATATATATAAAATTTTGTTCAGTGCCCAGATCATAGTAAAGGCCTCAATAAATTTCTTTCTTTATTACTATTTGCCATGCCTCTTGCAGAAGCTCGAGTTTCAGAGATGAAATCCATCTGATTACAACATCAGTCATTGCTAAGAGCTGTCCTAGGGCCATTTGAGAATATCTAAAACCTAAGGACCCAACAGGGATCTTAGAAAAGGAGCCTGACACCATATCTCTCTAGCCTAGCAGAGTCCTTCTGTCAAGCCTAAATGGAGGCCAGGGAAGCCCTTGGTTGATCAATATCTTACATTGATATAAGGCTTTCCCAAACAGCTTTTACATCACTTATCACCTGAACTCTAACCTCAGTGGAACCCCTAGATACTGTCTCTCACTTCACACAGATCAGTAATTATCTCCTAGTTACACTAGATTCCTCTCTCACCCCAGTCCACGGACAGCCACTTCAGTGTTACTGTCTCCAGGACCCCCTGCCTCCACTGTCCTTTTCTACTCCCCAAATCCCAGAACATTGCTAAACCAATACAAGTTCATGCTGTCCAATTTCAGCTTAGCCCTTGCAGCTGCTCAGCAACCCTTTTATTTGTCTCATACATTCCCTGGCACTCTCCCCACAGAGGCTATCTATTCCAGACTTTTTCCTCTTCTCAAATTCCAGCTCCTCCTGTTCCCACTCATTCAGACTAATATACACACTTTAATCAGATGCTTTATAATTCAATAACATTGTTTTAAAACTTTTTATGGAGAATTCAAAACATGTATAAAAAGTAGGCAAGATAGTATATTGAACCTTCCTTTACCAAACATTCAGCTTCCACTAGTATCAACTTTTGGACAATCTTGTTTCATCTATGCCCCCAGTCACTTCTTCCCATATTATTTTAGAGCAAAACATCATTCCATACTTAAATAATTAAGTATGAATCTCTAAAAGGTAAGGATTCTTTTTTAAGAGCATAATTGCAATAGCATTAAAAAATATAGCATTAGCACACATAAAATAAGTAATAATCCCTTCATATCCAGTCAGTTTTCAAATTTCCAGTAGTCTCATAAGTGTCAATTTTTTGGTGTTTTTAAAACTTTTTTTTGTTTGGATCAGTGTTGAAATAAAGTCCATACACTGTGATTGGTGGATATGAGTTATAAATTACTTTAAGGTAGAAGTTCCCCCTCCATCTCTTTTTTTCCTTGCAAGTTTTTATTGAAGAAACCAGGTTGTTCTTTAGTAGAGTTTCACAGAGTCTGGATGTTGCTGATTCCGTCTATGCTGTATACTTTAACATGTTCCATTGACCTCTGTATGTTCTGTATATTGGTAAAATCAATAACATCTTTACAATGTTTCTTCTACACTCATTGTCCTGTTTTCAGTGGTGTGGAGAAACTGTCCATGTGACCAAGGAAATGGAAGGTATCTGGCTTGGAGAGTGACTCAGGAAGAAGCTGGGACCTCTTTAGCAGGACTGAAACAGATGGTTGGGGTCAAAGCTCAAAAAATAGTAACAGAGGTCCAGGCAAGATAAGATGGATGAGGGGCCATGTAGTGTCAGATTTCCACTCAGCTGGTATGTAGAGCAGGACAGGCAGGGAAGCAATCATCAGGCTGAAGTCTGTACTAGAAAAGGAGAAGTAGCAGTTGAGGCAGCAGCTGGGATTATTTCTCAGGGGATTGCTTCACTCACTATACGCTGTTTTCTAAATACATCTTAATTCATTCTCACTTCTGTGCCTCTGCCCAAGATGTTTCCTCTGCTTGGAATATCATCTCCTTTCTCTCTATCTATCCAAGTCCTACTTATCTCTAACAACCTGCACAAGTTCCTCCTTCTCCATATTTTGGCTTGTAGAATCATAAAATATCTCTGGAAGGATAAATAAGAAACAAATAACATTGATTTCCCTCTTAGGAAAGAAACTGAGTGGCTGGAGGACAGCACTGAAAGGAAGATATTTACTTGTTGCAGAAGGGACAGTTAATCTGATGAAAGTGTCTGATATGAAACTTGTGAAAGTAGAAGCAGGGGGAACTGGAATTAGGAGTTTGAGAAGAAAGGAAGTTCTGGGACAGTTTCTGTGGAGAGAGTGCCAGGGAAACTATGAGACAAAAAAAAAAAAAAACTTCTGAGCAGCTGCAAGGGCCAAGTTCAAATTGAACAGCATGATCTTTTATTAGTCTAGCAGTGTTCTGGGACACTGGGAGCAGAAACAGATAGTGAGAGGACAGTGGAGGCAGGAGTCCTGGAGACAGTAACACTGAACTGGCTGCCCATGGAGTATGGAGAGAGAGAGGAATCTAGTATAACTGGGAGATAATTACTCATCTGGATGAAGTGGCAGATGGAGTATCTAGGGGTCCCATTAGGTTAGAGATCAGGTGATCAGAGCTGTAAATGTTATCTGCGAAAAGCCTTACATCAATGTAAGATTGATAACCAAGGGCCTACCTAGTCAGTTAGACTTGTCAAAGGTATTCTGCTAGTCAAGAGGGGTATGATGTCAGCATTCTTCACCACAACCTGCTGTGAGTAAATGTAAAACTCCTTTAGGCTAAGCGAAAAATGAACCAATGTGTGTTTTGTGAAGATTTGGTTGATTTTGGCTTTCCTCTTTGAATCAGGAAGCGTATTTTTTTTTTTAATCAACTGTACAGTAGTATCATTTACATACAACAAAATTCATTCCTCTTAAGTACACATGTCGATAGGTTCTGGAGAATATATGCACCCACGTAACCACAAGCTCCAGGAACCCCGGTTGGCGCAGTGGTTAAAGCTCTTGGCTGTTAACTGAAAAGTCAGTGGTTCGAACCCACCAGCCACTCCTCAGAAAAAAGATGTGGCAGTCTGCTTCCGCAAAGACTGTTGTTGTTAGGTGCTGTCCAGTTGGTTCCATAGGTTTTGGATGTCCTCATGCATCTAGGACAGCTCTTAGCAATGACTGGGGCCTTAATCAGTAGCTGTGTTACCTTGGAGCCCTGGTGGCACAGTGGTTATGAGCTCAGCTGCAACCAAAAGGTCGGCAGCTCGAATCCACCAGTCACTCCTTGGAAAACCTACAGGGCAGTTCTACTCTGTCCTACAGGGTCACTATGAGCTGGAATCGACTTGACAACAATGGGTTTGATTTCGGTTTTTTTGAGTTACTTCAAGCACACTATTTCCTTCTCTGAGCCTTGGTTTCCTCAGCTGTAAAAAGTTGGAATAATACCTACCTCACAGAGCAGCTGTGAGGATTAAGTAAAATATTACAGGTAAAAGTGCCCAGCACAGTGATACTCTATACATACTTGACTCCCTTGGCAAGTGCATATGATATGCCTTAATCCTGAAGCTGATACAATGATGTGGTGGTAAATATATTATCACTTTCTCAGTTGCTGTCCAGCCGATCTCGACTCATGGCAACCCCATGTGTGTCAGAGCAGAACTGTGTTCATAGGGTTTTCAATGGCTGATTTTTTTAGAAGTAGATCACCAGGCCTTTCTTCCAAGGTGCCTGAGTGAACTCAAACCTCCAACCTTTTGGTTCACAGCTGAGCGTATTAACCGTTTGTACCACCCAGGGACTCCATTATCACTTTTCAGACTAGCAAAACCTGACGGTCAAGCAGATCCTATTTCCTTACTGAAACATTATAAAATTGGATATTAGAGATATGTCCCTCCTATCAAAAACAAACAAACAAAAATAAAACCACCCCAACTTGGTGAAAAGAGTAATAGTAGTAATGATAATAACAGCAGCAAACACATAATACTTAATCTATGCCAGATACTGTTTCAAAATACGTGTTAGGTATTATTACTTTAATACACAGATCTGGACCTCAGAGGAAAGATATAGCCTAGAGATAAAAATGTGTGAGTCATCTACATGTCATGGCATAATTGAGAGCATCTAGAAAAGTTATATAAGAAAAAGAGAGAATGCCTTGGACTAGTCCTGAGGAACTTCACCATTAAATAGCCAGGTAGAAAAAGAGGAACCTGCAGAAGACTGAAAGGAATGGCCAGATAAATAAAAAGACAACCAAGAAGAGTGATAGGTCACAGAAGCAAATGTATGAAAGTATTCCAAGGAAGAGATGACCATGAGGAGTGTCAAACTTTGCTTCTGAGGTCAAGTAAGATGAGGACTGAAAATATCCATTGGATTTAGTAACCTGGTAGTCAATGGTGACCTCATCACCATAGACTGATGGGGTTCTAAGTCAGATTGAAGTATGTTGTAAAATGAGCAGGAGGAAGGAAATGGAGAGAGAGTACAATTACTTCAAGAAGTTTGGTTATAAAGGAGAGAAGGGAGTTAAGTGGAAGCTGAAGACGGGGGATGTGAACTCAAGGCAATTTTTAAAAAATAAGATTGGAGAGGCTTAAGAATGTTTTAATGTCAATGAAAATATTCCATTGAGAGGGAAAGGTTAAATAAACGAGAGAGAAAGGATAAATTAATAGTGTATGGTTTCTGGGAAGGTGTGAGGGGATAGGATACAAAGCATGTTGTTGTTGTTAGTTGCCATCAAGTCAATTCTGACTAATGGCGACCTCATGTGTGTAGAGTAGAACTGCTCCATAGGGTTTTCAAGGCTATGACCTTTCAGAAGCAGATCGCCAGGCCTGTCTTTGGAGGTGCCTCTAGATGACTTCAAACTGTCAAGTGCTTAACCTTTTTTACCACCCAGAGACTCCATGTACACAGTTTCCCCAGTTATAAGAAATGAGAAGTATAAAAGGAAATAGGGAGAACATTTATGCTAATGTGAGCAAATTTGATGGTGGGTACTGGAGGATTAAATGAGATAATGCATGCAAAGCACTTATTGTACTGCCTGGCATGTAGTTTGTTCTAGAAATGGTTAGGTATGATTATTATTGTTATTATTAATGTGACATAGTTGCCTGAAAATTTCTTACATTTTAGGCTTTGGCTATATAAAATAAACTAGCACCCTACTTTATTAATGCTATAAGTTTGAAACTTTATATATCAAGTTTATGTACAACAATGGTTACTTAAATTTTTTGCTTCCTTATCTCTGAAATTCTGGATAATTGCTGGTCCCCCGATTTTGATAAGAAAATAGGGGAAAAAGCCCCCCGCCCCATAGTTTCCAAGGAGTGCCCGGTGGATTCAAACTGCCAACCTTTTGGTTAGCATCCGTAACACTTAACCATTACGTCACCAGGGTTTCCTCAAAGGTGGTAGGGTGGATATATATATATATACATATAAATTAATCAAGCTGTACATTTAAGATGTCTGTTTTATGTACTTTTCTACATGCAGTTTACGCCTCTAAAGAAATGTCCACCAAAGCCCCTATGCATACCAAATCTCCCTCAAGAGTAAGCTGCTGGTTCCCACTCATATGAAACATCTTTGTTGTTGTTAGCTGCCATGGTGTCAAACCCTGACTCATGGTGACCCCATGCACAATGGCATCGGACCGTTGTCATCATAGGATTTTCATTGGCTGATTTTTCAGAAATAGATGGCCAGGCCTTTCTTCCTGGTCTGTTTTAGTTTGGAAGTTCTGCTGAAAACTATTCAGCATCATAGCAACATGCAAGCCTCCAACGACAGATGAGTAGTGGCTGCTCTTGAGGTATACTGACCTGCAAAGATCTAGAATAGGAAAATGCATAATAAAATTTATTAGTGGTTATGAAGAGGGCCTGGGGGACGGGGATGGAAGTTATTGCTGATGGCTTACTGAGTTTCTATTTCAAGTGATGAAAAACTTTTGCAAATGGATAGTGGTGATGGTAGGTCAACATGGTGAATATAATTAGTATCACTGAATTACACACTTAAAAATGGCAAAGTTTTTGTTATATATATTTTACCACAATAAAAGGAGTAATCTGGTGCAGAAGTTAGGAAGTGCCCTGAAGAGTCCAGTTCAAAGGGAAAACTTTATTCGCACTTCAAATCCATAGAATGAGAACAGAGGGCAGATCCAGAATTGTTGCAATACCCTGGATGTCCAGGGAAACCCCTTTATCTCTGATCAAACTTCTCTGTAAGGTACAGGTCATACTCCTGGACGCATTCTCTTATATCCCCTAGTCTTGCCTCAACCTCCAAATTCTTAGCCATTCAATGCAGTAATCCTTCATCTTCACTGCCCGTGTCCATTTTTCCACCCGTGTATTACTCCTCGTTCCCAATGAGACCTTATGCTCCTATGAAAGTGTTATGAAAAGAACTTGAGATCATCAGAAATCTGGTAAGCTTCCTAGTTTGGTGCTTCTTGGAGTCTGATTCTCCCAGATTGTTGACACCCTCTAACTCAAGGTAGACTCAAAAAAGAGGTACAACTCCTCCGATTAAGAATCAACTTTTAGAAAGAAAAAATCCTATAATGCCTATTTTACTCTCTTTTATGTCATGTTGAAAGTTCTTGACCTTGGATTTTATGCTCCTTATAATCTAGCCAGGCCTGCTTAACTTTTCCGTCATCCCCCTTAAACATACCCTCTGATATGTTAGCAGTGGTTACAAATATCAGAGGGACTACACCTGGAGGAAGGTTAAAAATGAACATTGACTTTTTATCTACATACTTCTACATTAAGTTTTTTACAGTGACAGTGTATTACTTGTGCAATTTAAAATAAAATACCTTCTGTCCCAGTCTGGCTCTCCCTACTCTTTCATACCCATCCAAATTTCCCATTCTTCACATTTCTATTCAAAATATGCTTCTGAATCCCAACATTCATGGTCAATTGATTTTCAACTAGGGTGCCAAGGCAATTCAATGGAGGAACAATACTTTTTTCAACAAATGGGGATGGGAAAACTGGATATCCACGTGCAAAAGAACAACATTGGACCATCACACACCATATACAAAAATTAACTCAAACCAGATCAAAGACCTAAATCTAAGTGCTAAAACTATAAAACTCCTAGGAAAAAACCTAGGTATAACTCTTCATAACCTTGAATTAGGCAACCGTTTCTAAGATATGACATCAAAAGCACAAGCAACAAAAGAAAAAAAATAGATAAACTGAACTTCATCAAAATCAAAAACTTTTGTGCTTCAAAGGACACCATCAAGGAAGTAGAAAGACAACCCACAGAATGGGAGAAAATGTTTGCAAACCATATATCTGATATGGGAATTGTATACAGAATACATAAAAAAAATTCTTTCACCTAAACAATAAGAAGACAAATAACCCAATTTAAAAATGGGCAAAGAATTTGAATAGACATTTCTCCAAAGGAGATATACAAATGATAAATAAGCCTATGAAAAAATGCCCATCATTAGCCATTAACTAAAACCAGTTGCCTTTGACTCATGTGTATCAGAGTAAAACTATGTGCTCTGCAGGGATTTCAATGGCTGGTTTTTGGAAGGAGAGCACCAGGCCATTCTTCCAATGCATCTCTGGGTAGACTCAAACTTCCAGCCTTCCGGTTAGCAGCCCAGCACATTAACTGTTTGCACCACCCAAGGACTCCTATTAGCCATTAGGGAAATGCAAATCAAAACCACAATGAGACACCCACTAGGATGGTTATAATAATAAAAAACAAAAAACAAAGCAGGTAATAGCAAGTGTTGGGAAGGCCGTGGAGAAATTTGAACTCTCATACATTGCTGATAGGAATGTAAAATGGTGCAACCGCTTTAGAAAACAATCTGGCAGTTCCTCAAGAGGTTAAACAGTTACCACAAAAAAAAGTTACCACAGGACCCAACAATTCCACTCCTGGTTATATAGCCAAGAAAAATGAAAAATATGTCCATACAAAAACTTGTACACCAATGTTCACAGCAGCAGTATTCATAATATCTAAAAAGTAGAAACAGCCCAAATGTCCATCGACTGATGAATGGATAACTAAAATGTGGTATATACATATAATGGAATATTATGCAGTCATAAAAAGGAATAAAGTACTGATACATACTACAACATGGACGAACCTTGAAAACATCATGCTAAAAGAAGCCAGTCACAAAAGAACACATATTATATGATTCCATTTATATAAAATGTCCAGAATAGGCAAATCTATCGAGGCAGAAAGTAGATTAGTGGTTACCTAAGGCTACGGGTTTTGGGGGACATGAAGAGTGACTACTAATGGGTACAGGGTTTCTTTTTGGAGTTATGAAAATGTTCTAAAATTGATTGTGGCTGTACAAGTCATGAATATACAAAAAACTATTGAATATATACTTTAAGTGGATATATTGTATCACATGTGAATTATATGTCAATAAAGCTATAAAAAATGTACTTCTTCCATGAAGCCTTCCCTTAATAATCCAGTCCACATTAATCCATATTCCCTCAACTCCTACAGCTCTTAAAAACTAGACTGTACAATTTAACATTCAGTTAAATGGCCTGGTAATGTTTATTATTATTTCATGCAAAATTAGCCTTAGCTTGCCAGCCAGGTTGTAATTTCTTGAGAGGAATGAATAAATCTTGTTTTTTAGGTATCTCGAAGCCACCTAACACGTACCTGGCATATATAGCAAGTATTCAGTAAATACCTGCTGGTTGTGAAGAATGGACCAAATGTGCTTGTGCTTGTTTTCACACGTGTGCCGAACACACACAGAAGTTGGGAGGAATTAATGGGATCTTAAATAGTGAGGTGAGAGAATGACACTATGTAAATCTGCAGAATACAAGATTTATTTAAGGGAAAAACATGGTTTGGACACTTTTGTTCTCCCCTCCTTCAGCCCCCTGCTGCTTAATGACACCACATGGCCAACCATATCCTGGTCTCTGAGGTCCTAAAGGAGTCAGTGAGGTCCTATCTAGACACTCAGCTGTCTGGTGTCACTATTCCCCCATAGCTTCCTCCTCTTCCTCCTCTGTCCAGCTCAGATCATCATCTGAATCCTCAGGTTCTTCCTTATCCATTTCTAACCCACCCCCAGCCCTAGCCTTCTCAGCTAGAGCACTGGGGTGCTCAAGCTGGGCCCAGGATCCCGGGTCAGCCTTGACCAGGGAGATTTCAACCCGAGATGGCATCAAGGAGACAGAGCTCTGCTCCACGTTTATGACCTGAGGAGAAGGGAAAGATAGAGGGACACAGAAGAGAGAATGAGGAAATCAAAGGGATTTGGGGTAGGGGTGATGAATGAGACGGAGACAAGTTAGAAAAAAGAAAAATGTAAAGAGAAAAAAATACAAATGGGAGGAGTAAGACAATATAGTAAGGGAGAGACACAGAGAGAGAAAGAAAATATCTAAGCGAATGAAGAGAAAATCTCCATTTTCCCATTATAACTCCTTCCCTCGAGACATCCTTAATTCATTCCAGTCCAACCCTTCTTTTCACCCCACCTGCCTCCCCCTTTTGTACCCGCTTAACTTCACTTACCCCCCAGAGCTTCATCTGTGCTTGGAAAATACGATTATCATCAAAGACAATGTGGACATGAAGCTGAAAGAAAAGAATTACAGGGGTAGTAACAACCCCAGAAGGTCAGAACAAGTCGTTATGGCAGAGAACCAGGCCAGAGGTGTGATCCCTATATCCAAGGGTCATCCAAACAACCCTGACCTGATACTGTTACCTTCCTCTCAGGGAACTATGAAGCCTGTAGGTTAAGTACACACAGTAAGTCTGCCTCCCATCCAGCATCAGATGATTCCTCACCTCTGTTTGACTGGCCTTCACCCAGTTGAATGCAGGCAGTGGAATCCGGCCATAGACAGTCACCACTACTAAGGAATCTGTCTGGTGCCAATCATGGCGGCAAGATGCTGGCAGCTAAAGATATGATGTGAAATGAGGATAGTTGAGAAGGAACTCTTAACCCAAGGAGAGTCCTCATTGTATGGGTGGAGAAGAGACAGAAAGTCTCAGAAAGATTAATACTCCATCATATTGCAAAGCCTCTGGGTTCTTGATGGATAAGTAGCAGAATCTTATTTGGCCCGTACAAAGGGGACAAGATAGAAAGCTTGGCCATGAGGTACAGGGAGGAGAGGTTATCTCTGGGATTGGATTCTAATCAAGAGTTCAGGCAAGTTGGGGCTTACCTGCTTCCCCCAGTCATGTCTACCAACTCTGCATCCTGGCTGTGCCAGGAATGCCCCAAAATCCAGGGTCTGGATGCCACAACAGCTCCAAGACTTCATCCTGAGGCGGGAAGATTATTCAACTGAATCTTCCTTTCCCCCCCATAAACACCCACTCCCGTATTATGAACAATACTGGTTGGGAGAAACCTCTCTCACAGCCCACCCAGTCCCCTCCCTCACCCCTCATGGAACCGGGGTGCTCCTGGGTGGTAGGTACATGGAGTAACATCACTCTCAGGGCCTTGGTAAACCTAAGAAGAATAATGGAGAATCAGGAAAGGAATCAGGTCATTCTACGGTTACCCCACTCAGTCTCATATCTACACCCAGTCATCCCTCAGGTGTAGCATTTTTCAGCCACATGCTTGAGTCCCCAAACTCTCACTCACAGCATCACATCCTGGGTTCTGGCAGCAGGAACTAGTCCGGAACAGACTACTGTCAAGTCCTGTGCAAGGTAAAGTAAGTCAGGAACCTATCCATCCCCCCACCCAATGGCCACATCCACTGAACTCCAGTCTGCAATGGCTGTCCTACTAAGGACCCACCTACCTGCCCCAGGTTCCTGGTCTAGTTCCTTCTGTTCCAATGCCATTTCCAGGGCTTGGGATATATTTAGTGGCAGCAGCTTTAGAGGAAACTCTGACCTAGGAGTTATGGGTGAGGTGATTTAGTCTTGACCCATTAACCATGACCACCAGCTCCAAGACTCCCACCAGTTGTAATGGAGTCAAAGAAGTCTGGTGAAAGTGGGGCAGGACTGGAGGTATTGGGCAACAACCCCATTGCCAGTTTCCATCTCTGTGGACATCCCATAGCCCTGAACCCTGGGGAAATTCCAGGGCTTCTCTTGCCCATCCACTCAGTTGCTCTTACCACATTGCTCTTCAGAACTAGGTCATTTCCTCTTCCTCTCCAGTCCTTTAAACACTAGTATTTAACAATCCCAGATTCTTGACCTCCACTTTCCCCTCTATTCATCCTCACCTTCCTTTATAATTTAATTGTAGACTCAATATGATCTTCTTCTGTTGTTCATACTATTCTCACAAAATTATTCTCCTCTGCAGCCTCTTGGCTGCCAGTACCACATGCTTTTCTTGATGTAAGACTTAGCTTAAGGCTCTTTAAAAAAAATTACATCATTCTCAACAACCCCTCTTGTGTTACATACTAAGTATGTCTATTTGTGAGGGATTATCTACTCCACTGACTTAAATCCATCCCATCACCACCCCAAACCACCCTAGAGCAAGTAAAATTATTTCTGGACACAAATTTTCCCGAAGGCACAGAATATACACCATCCTGGCCCTCCTCACATCTCTCGTTCCCAGTTCCAAAATCTCAATGGCTCATTAATCACTCCTTAGCACTGTTTTTTTTTTTTTAGGATACATAAATGTAGGAAAAACCCGGAAACCTCCTCTTTACTTGGGCCTCTCCCGGCGCAAAGTCTCTGCTGACTTTGGACTCGTATTCAGAGCTTTTTGCTCCTGAAGTGAACTGCTTGTGGCAGGGCCCTCAGGTTGTGGGGCCTCAGGGAGCTTCTCAGCACAATGTGGTCCCATAGTACAGCCCTAGTATAGATAAGGAGATAAGGATTAGGGATAGAATCCTTCTATTATGGGCAGAATCAAAGGAAGAAAAGGATTTACCTTGATGCTTAAGAATTCAGAGAAATCTACAGTTCGCTTCCGGCAGCAGGACCAACCCTAATAAAAGACCCATTCTCAGCTTAGATTCCTGGGTATATTGCCATTGGGAAATGCTCCTGCTATCCCCCCATCACCTGCTCCTCACCTTAAGCGCATCATGAAAGATTGGGACACCAGGGTGATGGCAACAGGAATCTGGACACCAGTAGAGGGGAGGATCAAGAAAGGAAAGATAACTGTATCGAGTATCGTGTCTCACCTCTTCCCCGGGTTTATATTCTTGTAGTTTCTTCCCATCCAATGTAACAGAAGTTATCAGTGAAGGATGAAGATCATCCAGACCAAACTAAGGCAAGTACATCAAGTTTCTTTCCCTGCTCCTTTGCTGTGCTACCCTACACCTGACCGCCCAACACCCACAGAACCCCTAAGCAAGGTCAGAAATACTCACCAGAAAGGTTGGTATTGGGGTCAAAGTGCTGCCCACAGCCTTTGTTATGGCAGAGTAGAGACATAGAGGCGTTGGTAGAATTAAAGAAAGGGTATTTCAAGGAGCCTGGCTGTTGAGTGGGTAACACCTCTTAGTCTGGAGGTTTTCAGCTGCCTAGAAGGGCCAGCTGTTTCTATCTTTAGTTCAGGAGGCGTATACCTCCTAACATGGGCAAGGGAACTTCAATTGGTCTTCCCAGCCAACAGGCAAGAGCTCAAGAGCATTTTAGCTCTGAGGCTCAGGAAAAAGGATCAGGCCAGAGTAGGGCTTAGAACTTGGGTGAGGTTAGCTAATCACTTTTCAGCTTTAGATTTACCATGCCAATCCCAAGCCACTGACATATTAGCAGCTGCTCAGAAATGAATACCAACTTTGAGATACACCCCAGGCTCAATGATACCCCAATTCCTCCAGCTCATTTTCTTCCCCTTTCAAAGCAGCAGCTTTGCTCCTATTCTCACTACTTCTGTGTAGTCCCAATAGCATTGATCCTTGCCAACCATTTCAGTTATAGTATGCATCTAACCCCCCCTTTCTCCTCAGATGGATGACTAATGCTTTATTCAAAAGCTCGGTAAGAATTACCCTTATAAAGCATAGTACTCATCTCCTAAGACAGAATTACCCTCCACCCTCCCTTCCCCTTCAAAAATAGCACAGGAAATTAAAAGGCTTAAAATGTATTTTAATAAGTTGATGCTGCATTACTGCTCCATTTCTCAGGAAAATTCCAAATTTAATGTATCAAGAACAAATCAAACATGGTACACCAATAAAAAATGCACAGCATAACTACCTAAGACAGGCAGGGCTAAGAGCTACTGTCAGACCTTCAACATACAGCAACCCTGTTCCCAAGACTGTACTAGGCCTATCAAGAAAAGGTGTGAATAGCAACATCATAGACACAAAAGGGCGATTTCTGGGTTGTCCTCACCCAAGAAAAAGATGGAGGCAAGTTAACACAAGATTTTTTTAAAAGATATACTAAAATGAAAATCTATAAGAGAAAATGTCTCCTTTAGGACATGAAGGGGTAATATATGGGATATAACAGAACCGTATGTATGTTGTCTATGACCTCTGTGGACATTCGCCTAAATTCTGACCCGGGAGTGAATGGAGCAATGGGGCTAAGGTCATTGGGGGATGTTTGGTTTTTGTGGTATATGTGGCATTATCTCTGGGGTTGAATTTTTAAGTATGAGAATATGAAGAAAACAGCATGGACAAATAACGGAATGATCAAGATTGATGGGGGCACTAACTGGATCCATTTTTGCCATGACGCCCCCAAGGCCCTCAACATCCATTTTATTTAGATTTCAGGAATGCACCACAGGAAATTGATCTGTTAAACAATATACCACACAAAACTCGTGTTAAATACCACCCCTCCCTTGCCCTCTGCCTCCAGCATACTCCCTAGAGAGTAGTACAGGCAGGGAAGACCTAACTATTGGGAGGAATCCCTAACATTCTTCCAGAGTAGAATTCTGGCTAGTCCAAAAAGGGTCCTTCTTTTACGGGTTTTGGGAAACTAGACGGCAAATTTATTAGTATCGGCGACGTTTGTTTGGAGCAAATTCAGCTCCAGGAGCTGCACGATTGAATGCAGGAGGGGTTCCACCAATTGCCCCAATTCCTTCCATTGTAGCAGCTTGGCCAAAACGCTCAGTTGTTGGTGGGGTCTTAAAGAGAAAAAAGAGCAATGTTACAATAGAACCTTTGTCCTAAGCTTCACACCCATCTGTAGTCCCTCCCCTGGAGGCCAGTAAAAGCTAACTGGGAAGGAACTTTTCACTCAACTATTCAATAAGGGGAAACGCTGGTGGCGTAGTGGTTAAGTGGTATGGCTGCTAACCAAAGGGACGGCAGCTCAAAACCACCAGGCACTCCTTGGAAACTCTATGGGGCAGTTCTACTCTGTCCTATAGGGTCGCTAGGAGTCAGAATCGACTCGACGGCACTGGGTTTTTTGTCTTTATTCAATAAAGCTCCTGATGTTAGGGGTGACCAAGCCTGTATAGAACAAAATTAGTGGATAACCCTGAAAAGAAGATTACCTGAATTAGAACCCATGCAACCAACCTACCTTTAACCTTTTATCCCCAATCCTCACTATTAGGCAAAATTATGTACTAAATCCCTAGGTTGGGTAAGTTCTTAAAACACACATACACACACCTGAACTGTACATGTAGAAAGGGTGGAATTGGTGTGTGTTCTGCTGTGTATACCCTCAACAGAAAATAAAACAAATTACAAAAAAAAGGATTGCCAAGTCAATTCTGATTCATGGCAACCCCATATGTTTCAGTGTAGAACTGCACTCCATAGGTTTTTCACGGCTGTGACCTTTCAGAAGCAGGTCACCAGGCCTTTCTTTTGAGGTACCTCTGGGTAGGTTCAAACCACCAATTTTTCAGTTAGTAGTTGACTGCGTTAACCGTTTGTATGGCCCAGGGACTCGGGCTAAGTTCTAGTCAAGTCCTTTTTCCTAAGCTAGGTTATCTGGACAAGGGCAGGCCACCACTCTTCAGCAATGTAAGCATAAAAAAAAAAAAAACCCTTGTCGTCCAGTCAAATTCTGACTCATAGAGACCCTGCAGGACAGGGTAGAACTGCTATAAATCTTTATGGAAGCAGACTGCCACATCTTTCTCTCACGGAATGGCTGGTGGGTTCAAACTACCGATCTTCTGGGTTAGCAGCCAAGCACTTAACCACTGTGACACCAGGGCTCCCAGTTTTAATCCAAGCATTTTGACACTAGAACCAAAACCACTTCAAGATTTTACAAGCCATAAAGCCTTTGGATTCCCATCTATTTTATGTGATAACATCTACAGTAGCTTTTACTGTCTTCTCTCCAAAAAATAATCTGCTTACCAGGGTAGCAGCTGAACAATCAGACTGGCCAGGTAGACAGAGTCATTTGCTTAACTCCTAGACAAAGTATAGACTGGGTTTGCTCAAGATTGGAAAATAAAGATCTTGAGATTACATTTAATGGATACCACTAGTCCTGAAGATCAATACTTATCGGAAAATCAAGGTAGCTTCAGGGGCTGTGAAGGAAAAACCTTTCCTATCCTACTACCAGTTACTGTAATGCCCTACAATTTATTACCAATCCTAAGGTTCCATCTGGCATCATAGTGGCAGGTCCTGGAGGAGCTGGGGTACCAGCTGGCACAGGAGCTGGAGGCATGGCACCTCTGTTGTTTATGCCCATAGCACCTAAAGCAGAGTAATGTAATTAGTACAGGGTGTGGAGATTGTTAAGTCTCTTTCTATGCCACCAAAGGAAATAATTCAGTGAGACGTCTGCGCTAAGACATGTCACCCCCCAAAAATGACACTCCCAGAAATGTCAAGTCTCTTAAATCTGGACTAGGTTGGAGAAGCTATATAGTTCACCAGAGACCAGACAAAAAAGGAAATGACAGTCTAACCTCCTAAGTCCTTACCTCCCATAGCCATTTGGCCCATCCGTATCTCCTGCTCTCTCTGAAAAACAAAAAAAATACTCAAGACAATCCATGACAGTAGTGCACGCTACCACAATCCATTGAGGACCACACACTAAGAGGAGGAGATGGAATGGTAAGAATAGTGGGACCAACCTGAGGAACACCAACAGCTCCTTGCTAGTTATGGAGTAAGTTCAAAGTCACAAAGATACTACGACACAAGTCAGAGTCTCCTATTACAAATAGGAGACGAGAAAGAGGGAGGGAGAATTGATTTCTCCTAGGTCTCCAACCTGTACGACTGCAAGGATAGCAAAGTACTAGTCAAGGATGCTACAGGATTCGACATATCTCATCCTACAGTCACTAAGTCTAAGCAGCACAGTGGCCCCAGTTTTTCATCCTAAATTGCTTGCGAGGCAAGATGAGCCCCCTTCAAACCTTACCTCTCCTTCCTATGAATTCTTCTTTCTAAAAGCAATTTCATAATGTGGAAAAAATGGTCAGAGCCCAATGTATTTTGGAGTCCTTAGTGGAGAATTCATGATGGGTTTGTCAAGTCATGAATGGCCTGACATATGATGGACACATGGGAGATATACCGCATCAGGAAAAGTTCCCTTGAATCCTTCCTGCTGTCGCCGCATCATTTCTTCCTGTTGCCGCCGCATCTCTTCCTCACGGCGCCTGCGTTCCTCCTCCTGCCTTTAGAAAGTCATCAAGGTATTTAAGACCAGAGTCTCCAAAGTATTTAAAGAACAGGCACTCCAAAACTTGAGCAGGCTATCTTAATGAAGGACTCTGCCAAGGAGATCAAGAGTCTACTGAAAACTATCATAGCTCTCCAGGAAACTCACTGTTAACTGTGCCCGGCCCTAACTTAACCCATACGTGTTCTCTTCTCCCAAAGGGGCCTCATGAGACCAGCACTCAGCTACTTCCTCTGTAGTGTAGCCCTAGGTAATTCCTGGAGTCATGGGCAGCTAGAAAATCTCTCCATCCAAAGGGACAACCTGAGAAGAAGTCAGGAAATATTTGCCAACATATTTACAAATGCACCAGGTAGCATGGTGGTAGGAAGCAGGACTGAGATATTTCCTCTTAGAGTTGTCAGGAAAGTTGTCAAGAAAGTTACCTGAGCTCCAGTTGCTTTCGCTTTTGCACCTCTTGGTTGTGCAGCTCTTCCATCCGCCGAAGTTCTTCTTGGCGCCTCATCAAATCTAGAAAAACAACAAAATGATTCAGAATATTCTTCATTCTCCTCACACAGACCCGATAATTTTCTATAAGATCCAGAAAGTGAAGGGAGTATAATCCCTGAGTGGCTGTCTGAGGTATTCAGATTCCAAAAATAAAGTCAAACCTATATTTCCTTCTCCACAGAATCCAGTATTCTCTGTCACATCTCCAAGCTCATTTGCCTACCAAGATCAACAAAATATTTCAGAGAATAAAAGTAGAGATTTATGCCTTTCTCTACTGATTAATATAAATAAACCCCTGAAAACTGTCAATTTGTTCTTCTAGTTTTAAGACTTCATAGGCCAATACTCACCCTGCCTCATTAGCATGACCTGGTGCTCATGGCGAGCAGCCTCCATCTCCATCTCCAGCTTCTCGCGAGCTTCCTTAATGTTGCGGTCCACTTGGTCCTGCTGTTGCTTCTCCATCTCAATGAGTGCCTTCCAGCGCATGGCATACTCATACTCAAAGGAGCCAGGCTGTGCAAACCTGGGTGGCTGCTCTCGCTCCCTACAGACAAGGGTCCTGGGTCACTAACTCTGTCTAAGGGTCCCCCCAACTAAGCATCGCATTCTCTCTGAGGGCCAAGATAATGGCTATCAGCAATCACATACATCGAAGACCTGCCTCTTTTACACATCCCTTTACAAGCTTCCTTAGGATTAGGCAAACACACAACAGAGAATCTGCCAGGAACTCATACTTGTGAAATTGTTGGTTCTTTATAACCAGCTTCTCTGGAAGTCCCTCTTCATCATCTAATTGGTCCATGGGCTCAACAGTCACGGGCCGAGGAAATCTGGAGAAAAGAAGGAAGCTCAGGGTTAATCAAATCATATCCTATTAGGCTTCCCACTCTACATCTGCCACTAACTAGCACAAACTAGTTAAGGGGTCAGGGCTGGACAATTTAACATACTTCTGAAAAGGTTCTTATATCCAGCCCACAGAACCAAGTCCTTTTAATGACATGTGGAGAATCTGTGGTTGACAAAATGGAGTCAAGGCTTCAGATCTCTAAACATAGCTTCAAAAAGATCAAAGTAAATGCATTTTAAGTATCTGCTATCTGTAGAACTCCAGAAAATGATTTGGGGAAAATACTAAGATGTTATGTGCACAAAGCAACTTCTCAGAGTTCTAAAACTTCTCCAAGTGGAGATTTAACACTGATTAAACGACAGCCTACTGAAAGACTGAAAAGGTACATTTCTTAATCCTCGTATCATTTCCATTAAAATTACATTGAAAATTCTTTTTTCCCCAATTTAAAATAGAGGATTACTTTACAAACGTACTAGAAAACTGAATTAGTATCATCAAAAGTCTTCAAATGCCTGGTTACTGAAACTTCTATCTACCTCCCTTCCAAAAAAAAAAAAAGTCTTTAAAGAAACACAGGAACATAGTTCCTAGAGGCTAACTCCCCAGGCCACAACAAGGAAGTAGCAACCTAAGGTCTATTTCTGAAAACAATCCCTCACTTACGTGGTTAGCAGGAAGGAGCCCTCACTGCATCTGTCCAAAGCTTTCCGAGCAGCTGGCTTCCCTGAGAATTCAACAATGCCTTTTCCTGAGGGCCTTCCTCGATCATCCACAATCACTACAGCCCTCTCTACTTGGCCAAACACAGAAAAGGCCTCCTCCAGCAGTTCGTTGGACACATACTGAGGAAGGTTTCGGACCGTAAGGGACGCACTGTGGCAGGCAAAGCGCACGCGCAGCTGCTTTCCACGGAGTGGCATGTTGTCCAGCTCCACTTTGGCAATCTCCGCTAGAGTTCGTGTTTCCTGGCAAACGGGAAAGTCAGAATTACTCAGTTTGACAAAAACCACCCATGCATTCACCAACAGTCTAAAGTAGCATAGCTCAATAACAAAATGTCTCCCAAAAAACCTTGGCAACAAGCATATAAAGAAACATGGGTAGAACTGGAAGAACGGAATCATCTATTTCAGGCTAACTCTTTGGTTACAGCATAACTGCTCTGGTAGCCCGACAACAAATTAAATAAATGGAAATTCCAGAAGTTAACACCACTTACCTATAGTCAGTTTCTTGTTTTCTCAAGAGAAAACAGATCATTCAGAAAACAAAGACCACCCTAATATTTACCCTTAAAATACAACACCCAGAATATTTTCATCTTAGCTAGCTTAGCCAGTTTAACCAGAATTACTTACACCCTCCAAGAAGCTTCTTCAGAACCACAGACCTCGAAGGGACCTTCTTGAATCTGAACCCCGGAGAAATTGACTTGCCTACAGTGGTTAAGAGCTAGGCTGCTAACCGAAAGGTCAGCAGTTTGAATCCATCAGCTGCTCCTTGGAAACTCTATGGGGCATTCTACTCTGTCTTATAGGGTCACTATGAGCCAGAATGGACTCAATGGCAACGGGTCTGGTTTGGTTTTGAGTAACATAGTCTCATGATTTTGTGGCAGATCCAGAATGAAAACTAGTTCTGGCTACCCCATCTAGTGATCATTTTGTTCCTCATTATTTAAGGAGAAAGATAACGCCTAGAAATGGTTTTTCCCACACACTTAAAAATCTTTTCCTAAATCAAATCAAATTTCAAAATTAACACCTAACATACTAAAATAGTTTTGTTGGAGGTGGAGAACATCTAGGGGGAAAACACAGATGAAAGAAGATTAGCCGTAAGTTGGTAATTGTTGAAGCCGGGCAATGGGTATATGCAGGTTCGTTATACTATTCTGTCTACTTCTGTATGTTCAAACTGTTCCAGTTAAAAGAGTTCCAAGGGGCATACTTTAGCCCCAGTACCTTGGGCAAATAAATCTATTTTGTCCTTAAAACAAACAAAAAGCCCATGAGGAAAAATAAATTAAAATAAAATCTATATTTCTGGTCCTGTTTCATCAACTACAAGCTTTTGGGAAGTAGACTACGTGAGAATTATTTCCACTGCCTACTTTTCCGTATATATCATTTCCAGCTTCCCCATCTTTTAGAGCACATGCCCCAAAGCCCACAGTTGCTCACCAAGCGGATAAAGCCAAAGCCCTTATCCTTATGAATGAAGACCTCGCCTGCCTTCCCATATTTCTCAAATAGTTTCCTCATTTCCTCCTCAGTGATGTCAGGAGGAAGATTGCCCACAAAGAGACGGCTCCGTTGGGTGAATGTCTTCTCTCCTGGTTTCCTAAAATTCTTCAGGTCGATAGTCAAGCCTTCATCTGAGAGAAGACACAGTCACTCAAAAGACTGGGGAAACGGTTTTGTTACATACATTTCACCACAATAAAAAAAAAGAAAGACTGGGGAAAGAGAATTACAGTCACATTCCCACAGAGCGATAACTACTGCTAGATTAGGAAACATAATTGCTGTAGAGAAGGAAAACTCCGCCTTCAAATGCAACCTCTCCACTAACCACTTATCAGTAAATTGCACTTTAGAATGCAAAAGCAGTATGCAGTGATCTGGGAGGACTTCTCAATAGTTCTACTATGGGCAAGAGTCAGAAACACAATACAGAAGCCACGGGCCAAAAAGAGGATTAAGGAAGTCAAGGAGCCCTATATCAAAAGGGATCAGATTTTTAAATTTAAAATATAATTACTCCATTTCCCCAATCTTTATTCGTAACTGAAGAGTTCCCATTCTTTCAGGTTTGGGAAAATGGAATGAAAAGGAATGAGTTAGGAAATGATATTCTTTAGGAATCTCTGGAAGTAAAGAGGGTCAAGACTGGCTCTAGTCTTAGTTACGGAAACATAACAGACACACAGGCTTCACAGAATAAACAGGAATGCACGTTTAAAAATGGGTTGGCACAGGCCCCAGGTTGAAAGTATAATACTTAGTACCAGACTTCTCCATTAAGTCTTAAAGACTTGTTCTATATTCTCTTTAACTACCAATCACCTGATGACTACCTCTAAGGACAAGTTCTGAGGTAAAATGTGCAGATATCTGTTTAGAATGTGCCAACACAGCTGAACAACCTGTACTCAACTGCTGTCCTACAATATAGCTGCTTCTTGGTTTCAGGAAATTGGCCTTTTTCCATCATAAAGATATTAAGAGGGAAAAGAACAAGGGTGTACCATAAAGTCCTATCCCTTTATAATGCCTAAAGACTAATCTAAAAACCAAAGAGCCATTCCCAAGAGGAAACCTATTTCTACCCCATTACCTAGCATCTACTCACTTTGGCTGCTAGCCTGTTGCCCATTTGCAGGTACTGGCGGGGGTAGTGGCTGCTGCTGCTGTTGTTGCTGCTGGTGGTGCTGTTGATGGTGATGCTGATGATGCTTCCTTGGAGTATGGTTTTGTTTCTCCAGGTTAAAGGTTTTATTGCTCTGCATTTTTGTATCCTAAAAAAGGAAAACAGACTGTCAAATACATTCAGTGCTGAGAATGCACTAGAATCATCTTCCTGATGATTTCCTGTGTCATTTATCACTTTTAGTACCTTGGCTGTTGCCAGATCCAAACAACTGGTTATTTTGAACAAGTATGGAAAGAGTACAATTCAAAAAAATCTAAAAAACCACCAGGCATTAGCAGTTATGATACACACAGAAATTAGATAAGTACTGGATGAGAACAGCTTGGACAAGAATGACTTAAGGAAACTTCTAGTTCAATAATTCTATATATTAATAGGAAACCACTTTCCGAAAAGAATCTACCCCCTAAAAAATAGCCTATCACATATTAAAAAAGGCGGCCTAGAGGCACAATGGTTAAACCCCTTGGCTACTAACCAAAAGGTTGACAGCTCAAACCCACCAAGTGGCTCCTCAGGGGAAAGACCTGGTGATCTGCTTCTGTAAAAATTTCAGCCAAGAAAAAATAAAGAGGCAGTTCTATTCTGTCACATGCGGTCACTGTGAGTTAAAACATATTAAAGAACATTATAAAGACAATGATTGAAATGGTCTAATACCAATACAAAAGAAATACAGAGTAAATGGAATAGACTGGGCAGTTCAGAAATAAGACTAGTTATTACAAGGGTAAGGAGTAATAAGTCTTGTTCTCTGGTTCAGTTCTAGTCCATAGGAGATACTGTGGAATGAAAAATGGGAAAAGTATGGGCTGTGGAATTAGATACACTTAGGTTTGAATCATGGTCCCAACACATACTACTTAGTAAAATTCTGCTTCTCTTCTTCAGCTGTTATAGAGGGGATGATAAAAATATCTACCTCTCCGCAGCCGATTATTAATTGCTGTCAATGTACTGTGCACCTGTAAAAAGTTCAATTGGCAAAAATTCTGTAATAGGTAGTTTTCAAAAAAGAATGGCTGCTTATGTACAACCAAATACGTCATGGGATTTGGGTTCTCGGTCTGGAGGTTTAGGGTCATGGTTTCATGGGACATCCCAGTTAGTTGGCCTAATAGCCGAATAGCACTTCTGTTCTACCTCCTGGTTTGTTGCATACTGCCTGGGGTCTTAAAGCTTGCAAACAGCCATCCAAGGCATACTTGGTCTCTATTCACCTGGAGCAACAGAGGAGGAAGGAGAGTCAGGAATAGGAGGAAGACATGGAATGTGTGGCTGACTGCCCACATGAACAACTGCCTCTTTGTCATGAGGCCAGAACTGGATGGTGCCCGGTTATCATTACTGAATGTTTTGATCAAAGACTCCACAGAAGAATCCTGATCAAAAGGGAGAAAACGCAGAACACAATTTCAAATTCTCATGGACTCTAGACTTTCTGGACCCATGGAGGCTGGATGGACCCCTGAAACTACTGCCCTGAGATAATCTTTAAACCTTAAACCAAAAATACCCCCTGAAGTCTTCTAAAAACCAAACAATAGTTTAGTTTAACTAGTAAAAAAGGTTTGCCTTGAGCATTATGCTCTTTCAAGAACTATCTATAAGGGATCAAACTGATAACAGCAACTGGAAAGATTTAGACGGGAACCTTGGGGGGCACTGAGTTTATGTTAATGAGGGAAGAACAACTCAGAAAAGGAGGGTGAGAACGTAATCAATGGCACTAAATTGTACACACAGATACTGCTGAATGTTTTGCTGTGTATATTCTCAACGACAAAATAAAATTTAGAAGGAAAAACAAAAAAAAAGATCCACTGCATTGTTTCAATATACCACATGCAACTGTGACATCAAACAAAATGTCAGGTTCCCACCTTGTATAAATGTATAAATATGGGGGGAGGGAGCTTCCTCTCAAAGTGGTTATGAGGATTAAGTAAATATGCAAAAACACTATCTCAGTACTGGCATATACATGAAAGAAAAAAAAACTCGTTGCCACCAAGTTAATTCCAATTCATGGTGACCCCATGTGTGTCAGAGTAGAACTGTACTCCTCCACAGGATCTCCAATGTCTGATTTTTCTGTAGATTAACAGGCTTTCTTCCAAGTCACCTCAGGGTGGACTGGAACCCCCAACCTATCGGTTAGTATCCAAGCACATTAACAGTTTGCAGCACCCAGGGACTCCGGCATGTGGTAAACATGCAGTAGAAATTATTATTAAGCAAATCCAAAAGATAAATGACTGCCAAAGCAATATAAGAGGAAAATATAAAAAGATGAATATACAATCATAAAATGTTAAACTCCTTTAAAAATAAACATAAGATTAAAAAGATAACAAAATGAAAATTCCTGGTACAATCCAGACTGAACATTTTAAATGCCTGAATTCAAAAGTTGAAGATTTTGAAATGAAAATTTTCTCACTGATCAGGTTAACAAGCTGAGAACCATCTTCATCTTCCTCATGCAAGGATAGTTCTCCAAAAAATGACATAAAAGTGCAAAGTCAATCCTAAATCCTTTCCCCCCAAATACCAGGCCTCTTAGTCAGAATTCAGCTGAAGATACAGAAAAAGACCTTTTCATGAATACTATATTGTTAACATACACACATGTTCCCTTTAAAATAGAGAAAACTGTATTTCTCATATGAACAAAATATGACAAAGGCTTGATTAACTGCTAATTTTGCATGATAATTACATGGGATATTTTTATATGTATAAAAACTTTCCACACAATAGCCAAAAGGTAGAAACAACCAAGTGTCCATCAACACACAAATGGATAAACAAAATGTGGTATATACATACAATGGAATATTCTCCAGCCATAAAGAGAAACGAAGTTCTGGTATGGCTACGGTATGGACGGATAAACCCTGAAAACATTATGCTAAATGAAGTCAGTCAGACACAAAAGGACAAATACTGTATGATCCCACTTAAATGAAATATTTAGAATAGGCAAATGAAGAGAGACCAAAATTTATCGGTGGTCACCAAGGGCACGTGGGACTGGAAAATGGGGAGTTACTGCTTAAGGAGTACTCAGTTTGTTAAAAGTGATGAAAAAAATTGGAGACGGATAGTGGTGATGGTTGCACAACATGGTAAACATAATTAATGCCACTGAACTGTACACCCAAATAATGGCAAATATTGTCGTATGTATTTTACAGTAAAAAACTTCCTGAATAAATTTTTTAACATTATATCCCACTCAAACTGAAAGCATCAATTCAAT
This sequence comes from Loxodonta africana, assembly GCF_030014295.1. NCBI lineage: Eukaryota > Metazoa > Chordata > Mammalia > Proboscidea > Elephantidae > Loxodonta > Loxodonta africana. Next base: position 80,700,370 of record NC_087369.1, on the reverse strand, counting down.
TATCAAAATCTATATCCAAAAGTTGTTTCATAAGACTATAGGTAACAAAGGTTATTAAGGTACTCACATTCTTTCATTCAGTAACTTTACTCCTAGAAATTTATCATAAGAAGATAATTTTAAAATTAAAAGCTACTTACATGAAAATGTTCACCGTAATGGCCCTTATGGTAGTAAAACAATAAAAATGATTTAAATATCCCAAATTAGGGGAACGGTTTTTAATAAACTATGGTACATCTATACAATGGAATGTCATACAGCATGAAAAAATTATGAAGACCATGTAACATGAAAAATGTTTGATGTTTTAAGAAGAAATTTTTTGAATGCATTAATATAAACAGAAAGTAGGCAAAAATGAAAACAACTGTCTTATTTGTAGGTTACTGATAATTTTTTACTTATTCATTTAACAAATATTCACCAAATGCCTACTATTGGAGCCCTGATGGCACAGTGGCTAAGAGTTCGGCTGCTAACGACTGGCTGTTTGAATCCAATCCACCGGCCGCTCCTTGTAAAACCTACTTTGTCCTATAGGGTCTGCAGCATCGGGTTTTTTTGGTTTTTATTCTAGGGTCGCTATTAGTTGGAATTGACTTGATGGCAAAGATTCTTGCCTTCAGAAATGACCTTCTAGCCAGACAAAACAGTATATGTAATTACGCAGCACTTAAGAGGTGTTACTGGAAATGTTTAAAAAATGGGGGGAGGATGTAAAGCAGATTTGGAGTGTGGCAGGGGGGCAGATTGCAATTTTAAATACAGCTGTGACATTTGAGCCAAGACTTGAATTTTCTCATTTCATCAATTTTATGTTTTTCATTACTGTTACAAAGTCTCAGAAGTTACAATAAGGTATCTACTATGAAATACATTTTAATATAGAAAACATAAATTAAAAAAATAAAAACCCAGAGACCCACCACTAAAAAATAGCCACCGTTGATATTCTGGTATACCCTTCCAGTCATTAATTTATATATCTATATGTGTTTTTAATGGGGTATTATAAAAAGTAGTTTTTAACATGCTTTTTCTACTTTATACCGTAACAGCTTTCATGTCATTAAATCGTCTACATTAATTATTACTGGACACAGTATTCAACTACATGCATGCACAATAATTTCTTTAACCAAGTGGACACTTGGGTTGTTTCTAATTTTTGCCATTTTAATAACTCAATCTTTGGGCTCATGCATGATTATTTTTACATAATTTCCATTTTTCTTTATTTACCTTCCAAGACATGCATTATTGTTTTAATAACTGCAATCACAATGCACCACTGTATATTCAGCTTTTCCTCATTTCTGAAGTATCGACATAATTACAACTTAAAAACTTTAAGTCTATCTGGATATACACTAATTTACTAAACTACTCCCTACTATGAGATATTTGTTGTTTTCAGCTTTTTCCTATTATAATACTGCAGTAAATATCTTCTTGCTCATAACTTTCTATTTCCTTAGCATAAAGTCTTGAAAATAGGATCCCTACATCCATCTGACTCCTGCCACATAATGCAGCAGTTTTCCCAAAAAGCTGTAACTATTTTAAATGCAATGAATAGGTATAGCACTTTCAGGGCACATGGGATAACTCCCCCCCCCCGCCAAAAACAAAAACAAAATCATGTTTTCAAAAATAGGAAATTAGAACATTTAAAATCTAAAGTATACCCCAAACAGCTGAAGGTGGGATAACCTACGCAACAGACTTAGGTCTTCCTATTTGGGTCCCAAGTTTTAACCATTTCCCTTCTCCTGGTCCCAAAGTGGTCCATGGCAGAAACTTGGGTTATCTTCACAGCCATTTCTCCCACTAGTTTAGCCAAAGAACCTCTTTTTTTTTGTCCAGCCTTTAATTTAGGAGCCAGTGGGTGCATTCCACTTAGGAATCCACAACACATATTTACATGTGAATAGAAATTCCTAGAGAGATTCACTCAAAATTTAAATATCCAAAACCCTGCATTTACATCTTAACAGACACTCTATTTCTTTAATTTAAAAGGCCACCTTAACACAACTTTCTCGTAAAAACAATCTACCTCCTACAGGATAAAACGCTGAGTGCCAAATTTCAAGGACCATTTAAGATTGTTTCAAGGGAGGTTATTTTTGTTCATACAATTTTATTACAGAAATAAAAGGATATTACCCCAAATCTCATAATCCTAGAAAATAATTATTTTCATTTGCCACCCTTTGTTCATGTTACAAAGCTGTAATCCTAACATAAATGTTTTTGCATTGCTACTTTTATTTTTGCAAATTTTATATATCTATATAAAACAACATTTGCCGATCCAACTTCTTTCAGGTGTACAATTTAATGATATCAACTGCATTAATCATACTGTGGTACAACCACCACCCATAATCACTGCCAAATTTCCCATCATCATAAACACCAAACTAAAACCCTCAAGGGAGGTTATTTTTGACTTCTGAAAGTGCAGCCTGGTAGTTAAGATGATAATACTAGATATTTATTGACCATTATATGCCAGGCACTGTGCCATGCCCGTATTATCTCATTTAGTGCTCAACTTTTACTCATCTGGATAAGCAAAATCATGCCTAAAGTACTTTGCCCATCCAAGGTCACAGGCTAAGTGTGATGGAGCAGAGCATGGAGTAGAACCCAGGTCTGTTGAACTCTAAAGTTCATATTTATCACTATGCTATACGCTTTGTAGTCAAATGCACCTTGATTTCAGTTTACAGTCCAATAAATTTACTAGCCAGTGAGCCTCACTGTCAAATGGGGTAATAATATCCACCTCACAAGGCTGGCTATTTTAAGGCCTAAAATGAGATAATGTACATAAAGCACTTAGCTCCCATCCAGGAACATAGCAGGCAGGCGCTTGTTCCTGCTGACAACCACCACCCCTATTTATACATATGGCGGATGCTCCAGTTAGGCAAATGTCATCAATTACATTCTTCCTTCCCCTTTTCTGGATTTTAGCAAAAATCATTTTTTATAACCAAATTGCCTGGTTTTATGTTTTTGAATTGTCTCCCTAATGCTAGTCTTTACAATCTTTCCCTTTGGTTTCTTTCCCAAGCAGGCGATAACTAAATATTACATGAAGCACCTAAACCAGTGCCTACAAAGTAGCAATTTTAAGTATTTGTTCCTATCATCTACTTTTGATGATTACCACCAATATAATTTGGAAATATACGCAAAAATCTCTTCTGAGTAGTAAATCCACTGCCACCTAACAATTAGGCTCTGAGAACAAAGCACTAAGTGGCAGCAGCAAAGATTTCTGTCTGTCTTGAAGACTAACCCCGATGAAGAACTTCCTTGAGAGAAAATATGTACTGCTAGATTATAAACACTGTGGCTACTGGGCATGATACAACTTGGACAGTTGCACAAATGTTAGTTTAGATACAGGACCCAACACTACACCACACTGACATGGCAAGGTCTTTCTTTCTAAGTTTCTTACGATTTTCATTTAATAAACAAATTGGTCAAAGACTTTCTATAAATCTAATCATTAGCCCCCTACTAGAGTTGCCAGATTTAACAAATAGAAATACACGACATACCTAAATTTAAACCTCAGATTTTTTAAAATGAATATTTTGGTATAAGTATGTCCAATGAAACATATTTATACCAAAAAGTACTGCGCTGGGGATCTGAAATTCAAATTTAACCAGACATCCGGTATTTATCTGGCAACTCTATCCCCTCCACCTACCTCAACTTCGACTTAGACAGCAAAGTGTTCCCCAGTCCTCTCTACCCTCGACTGTTAAGAACACAAAGGTGTCAGCTTACGATAACAGTTTCTCAAAGTGGAAAATAACCAATAGGAAATCCATAAAATTGAGTTTAATTTAGAAAAGTGATGCTATAAATGGGTAGAGTAGATAGGCAACAAGACGAGAAAAAGGGCACATAGAAACCTGACTATGAAAGCGCTGAGGTCTGGGACTAGCATAACTTCCCAGCTAAGAGTTTTGACAAAGAAATATCGCTTGGGTGGTGGGCCCGCTTTCCCATTCTGAATTAATGGCCTCGCTGGGCTGAGAGGAGGAGCGCCTGACAAAGCGCCTCCTCCTACAACAACGACTTCAGTGCTCTCGGATAATAGACCCCACATCCTCAGGCCCTGGGCGGCTAAAGACCTGGGAACTTACTGACAGGGCTAAGACTCGAAGATGAGTCTTACAAGAGAGGAGGCAGGAGAGAAAACGGGAGACACGTTAACCAGAAAGCGAGTCAAGACCGATGGGCCACCGCGGGTGGGCTGAGGCCGCCACACTGACGGCAGGGACAAGGCCTCAAGCGGCTCTGGAACGGCCATCCTCCCTCTAAACCTAGCCTCGCCCTAGTCTTGTCCTTCACCTATTAGAGCAAGAAATCCCACTTCCCTCCCAGACAATAACAAAACCTTTCGAAAACTTACCCTCCACCGACTGTTCTCTCCTCAGAGTAACGGCGACGCTGCACGGCCTCTACCGTCCGGAGAAAAGAGCGCGCGACCGCCGGAAACGAGACGACGGAGCTCGGTGCCTCCCGAGGGTTCCAAAGTGGCGTCTTCGATTGGTTATCATAACTGCCAATCAAGGTTTATCTCCAAAGGCGGACTCATTTTTCCGCCATTTCTTCGATTCTATTGGCTACCAAATGCCAAGGCCATGAGTTCGTGTGAACGACAGATGGGGACAAAGAGTGAGGCTTTGTACGTAGTGCGCATGCACAAGTGGCCAAGCGTGTGAGACGGAAAAGGAAAGCGGAGGAAGGGTAATAAAGAGGTGGGGGGGGGGATGGAGCGTCAGAAGGAGAGACATAAATGGACTAAACGAAGAAAGACTGAAAGTAGAGGGGAAAAAAGGGAGAGGAAAGTAGAAAGAGCACGTAGGCGTGCTCTGAGAATTCATGCAATGGGCCTGTGAAAGAACTAGAGTAACATTGTATTCAAGGTAGTAGATCTAGGCTTTTTCTACTGAAATAAAGCCCGGCCATGTTTCTTTTTTCGCACTTCCTCATTAGGACATGCACCCTGACATCCCATACTTAATCAAATTTCTAGTTGCTTCTTCCGCTGCCATGGCTACTCACCAAGCCAGACCATGGTTATCTCTATGGTTATAGAAAGGAATGGAGGTGGGGGTGGAGAAGGAGGCTTGACACCTTAGTCTCTGTGTGATTACACAGAATTGTAACCAGCACGCTCATTACCATGGTAACCAGCGAACCCAGCAGTCCGAACATTACTATTGTTCCTTTGATTTACGGAAAGATTCAACAGGTGTCATCTTGTCGCGAATACATAGTAGGCCTCCAGATAAGAGTGATTCTATGTGCTGAAGGACACCAATAAGGTAATCACCTTCGTTATTTCAGTAATGCCTAACTAGCCCCTGTGGTTAACCAAGGGCTTCAAGACTCAACTGATAGATGCCCTCTTTGTAAGATTAATTCCACTAATTAACCAAATCAAGTTTCAGGCTATCCCAACTGGTACCACCTTATGTGAGAACACAATGATCTAGACCTGGCTGTTTAGTGGAACTCTCCACAATGTGGAAATGTTCTATATCTGCTCTGTCCATCACAGTAGCTATTAGCTATATGTGGCCATTGAGGACTTGAAATAGGACAAGTGCGACTGAGGAACTAAATTTTTAATTCTATTTCCTTTTAATTAAATAGCCACATATGGCTATCATATTAGGCAGCTGCCATATTGGACATAGCTAGACCAATGAGTCCCAAACTTTTTGGGAATAAATGACACTTTGTTTTGGTGGCGAAATATATATATATATATATATATAACAAAGCATTTGCCATTTCAACCATTTTTACATGTACAATTCAGTGACGTTATTTATGTTCCTTTTGAATAACCCATTGCTATCAAGTTGATTCCAACTCATGGCAACCCCGTGTGTTACAGAGTAGAACTGCTCCATAGAGTTTTCTTGGCTGTAATCTTTACAGAAACAGAGTGCCAGGCCTTTCTTCTGTGGCACTACTGGGTGGGTTCAAACTGCCAACCTTTAGAAGTCATGCACAAACCGTATGTACCACCTAGGGAACTGCCCCATGAATAACACCTTTTTTATTAAAACAAACAACCCAAAACTTGCTCATGGAAAAAAGTCAAGCAATACCCGACAGTATAAACAGAAAAGTCTCCCCTTCTACTCATCCCCCATTCCCTCTCCAGAGATAACAATTACGGCAATTTTCTTGCATTTCTATTTTCTATGTATGATGTATGTAGTGTCCTGGTCGACATATATTTTATACTTTTTTACACATGTAGGAGTAAGCTATACATACTTTCCTGAGCCATGAATTTCTCACTTTAAAAAAATACTTTAGCTATCTTTCCATATAAGCACAAAAGATCTGTGAAAACCCCTTTTTAATATCAAATATTTCATAGACTCTCACATGATGATTTTTAGCATCTGTTAATAGTGGTTAAGTGCTACAGCTGCTAACCAAAAAGTCAGCAGTTTGAATCCATCAGGTGCTCCTTGGAAGCTCTATGGGGCAGTTCTACTCTGTCCTATAGGGTTGCTATGAGCCGGAATTGACTCGACGGCAACAGGTTTGCCTTTTTTGTTTTTTTTGGTTTAGTGAAAAAATACATGATTATAAAAAAGCTACTATGAAAAGAAAGCTACTATGGATTCAATAACATTTTTATTTAATTAATATTTATATTTAATTAATTAGAACTGTTTATATACTCTGGAAAAACTGAAGTAACAGAATCAAAGAAAAATTGTATGTGTGTATATGTGTGCGTAGCTCTTTAAGGCACTCACAGTGTACGCAGAGAGATGATCCTGTAAACAATATTTACAATAGGGTAGGCAAATGCAATAATAGAAGTATATAGGAGATCCATTGGTAACTCTAAGTCTGCTTGAGTGGATCAGGAATGGCTTCACAGGAAAGGACACCCCTGAATTGGGTCTTAACCAAATGGATGATGTCAGAGAGGTCAATGTGCAAAGGGTCAGAGGCATAATGATTTATGTGTTAGGTAGTTTTTCATAACTGAAGAGAAGCGAAGAGACTGAGTAATAGGAAATTAGGCTGGAGAGCTCGGCATAGGTCAAATAATTAAGGGCCTGTGCCATGCTTAGGTCCCTGGATGGCACAGATGCTTTGAGCTGGGCTACTAACCGAAAGGCTGGTGGTTCGAATCCACCTAGGAGTGCTGCAGAAAAGATGCCTGGTCATCTGCTTCTGTAAAGATTACAGCCAAGAAAACGCTACAGAGCACTTCCACTCTGTAACACGTGGGGTTGCCATGAGTCGGAATTGCCTCAACTGCAATGGGTTTGGTTTGGTTTTTGGTCCCATGCTTAGAAGTTTGTACTTTAGTCTGTAGGAGATGGGGAGCCATGGAAGAGTTTTTTTTTAAATAACGTATGTTGCTTTTTCCGATTATAAAAGTAATATATACTTGTTGAGGAAAAAATTGGAAAATACACAGAAATAAAACTATCTTAATCCCACTACCCAGAAATAACTGTTCACATTTTGGCATATTTTCTTCCAGACCATCTATCACAGATATAAATACATAATACACACACACACACACACACACACTTATATATATATATATATATATATATATACACACACATACACATATATACACGTACACATACATACAGGTAGTCCCCAGCTTACAATGGGGTCCTGTTCCAACAGCTCTGTTGGAGAAAAATGGTTCTGACATAAATCGAATACCCCTTTTTTTTTTTGTTTTCATTATTATTGCCTTTTATTATCAATATCTTTATAAATCTGATCTTTGTCTTTGGAGGCTGGAAATATTACATATAAATTTATAGTATATACAGTATGTACGTACTTTAATATACATACATACTAAAAAATACACAAATCATAAAAATTTACTCCAACGATGAATAATTGGCTTACATTTGCATTTTTTCAGTTGTGCTAATAACTCCACTTATGTAAGGTTCTGGATCATCTAGAATATCCCTGGGAATGGGGAAGGCATTTTTAGTCAGAAAAGTAGCGAGAGTTGTCTGTATGGTGCTTTTCTTTTTTTCTTCACATATTTCACAGTAACATCTCCCTGCTTCCTGAATCTGCCTGTTGACTTTAGCAAAGTGATCAGCATTTAGATCCATGTTTTCAACCAATCAAAGGCCCTAATTTAGTTTAGAAAAAACTTCAGCTAATTCTTTCACCATAAAATTTTTTGACAACTTCTCTCCTTCCTCTTCCTCATTCTTTCTTTCTTCTTCAGCATTTCTTTCCTCTTCAGAACCCATTAAGTCCTGGACCGCTCTGACAAGGATCACAATTGAGGGTTCCAGACAGAGCAGGAGAAAAATGTAGAACAAAATTCAAATTCACGAAAAAAGACCAGACTTACTGGTCTGACAGAGACGGGAGGAACCCCTGATGCTATGGCCCCCAGACACCCTGCTAACTCAGAACTGAAGCCACTCCCAAGGTCCACCTTTCAGCCAAAGATTAGACAGGCCTAGAAAACAAACAATAGCACACGTGAGGAACATGCTTCTTAGTTCAATCTCATATATATGAGACCAAATGGGCAACACCAGCCCAAAAGCAAAGAAGGCAGGAAGGGATAGGAAACCTGGACACAGGAAACCCAGGATGTAAAGGGAAAGGATGAGAGTACTGACACATTGAGGGGATTGTAACCAATGTCACAAAACAATTTGTGGATAAATTTTTGAATGAGAAAATAATTTGCGCTGTAAATTTTCACCTAAAACAGAATAATAAAAAAAAATTCATTAAGTCCTGATCTGTCGATTCCCCTTCTTCGAGATCAACGAGCTGTTCCACATTGGTAATACCAAGTTCTAAATTCAACTTTCTTGCCTTATGGTTGACTCCCCCACTAACCTCTTTCATTGTATTGTTGTTGTTAGGTGCCCTCGAGTCAGTTCTGACTCATGGTGACCCTATGTACCACAAAAAGAAACACTGCCCAGTCCTGCGCTATCCTTACAATCCTTGTTATGCTTGAGCCCATTGTTGCAGCCACTTCGTCAATCCATCTTGTTGAGGGCCTTCCTCTTTTCCGCTGACCCTGTACTTTACCAAGCATGATGTTCTTCTCCAGGGACTGATCCCTCCTGATGACACGTCCAAACTAAGCAAGACACAGTCTCACCATTCTTGCTTCTAAGGAGCATTCTGGTTATACTTCTTCCGAGACAGATTTGTTCGTTCTCTTGGCAGTCTATGGTATGTTCAATATTCTTTGCCAACACCACAATTCAAAGGCATCAATTCTTCTTTGATCTTCCTTATTCATTGTCCAGCTTTCACATGCGATCGAAAATGCCATGGCTTGGGTCAGGCACACGTTAGTCTTCAAGGTGACATCTTTGCTTTTCAACACTTTAAAGAGGTCCTTTGTAGCAGATTTGCCCAGTGCAATGTGTATTTTGATTTCTTGACTGCTGCTTCATGGATGTCCTATAGAATCTGTCTATGAATCAGAATCAACAACTTTCATCATATTATCCTGATCAAATGCCTGGAGCATGTTCACATAACTCAGCAATTTTTTCCATATCCCTTGCATGCATTTTCCTGTAACTTCCTCTCAAAAAAAAAAAAACAAAAACCAAACCCGTTGCCATCGAGTCAATTCCGCCTCATAGCGACCCTGTACGACAGAGCAGAACTTCCCCATAGAGTTTCCAAGGAGCACCTGGTGGATTCGAACTGCAGACTTTTGGTTAGCAGCCATAGCTCTTAACCACTATGCTACCAGGGTTTCCACCTTTCTCCCAGGGAGATGCAATGTTCCAGATACCTGAAGAATATTATAATTCTTCCAGAAATCGCACGTTACCATACCTCCATCTTTTGCAGCTATTGTCTGAGCAAATGTAGTCCATGGGTAGTATGCCTTGAAAGTCGTGATTGCTCCTTGATCCATAAGTTGAATCATAGCTGTCATATTGGGAAGTAGGTAGATACACTGGCTTCATTGTAGAACAGTCCATAGCCTGCTATATGCAGTGTTTTGAACAGTAAATCAATCACAAAATTGAACGTCTGCGAGTGAATATCTGACAATGATAACATCAGTAAATTACGTGTTACAACACTGTATATAGCGCATATTACTAATGATAAAATATACCAAAAAAAAGGACAGTCATAAGTGTGGTTCCTCATAACTCAAATACTAGGTTTGAACTTTAGAAAGATTGTTGTATTAGTTTCCTGAATCTGCTGCAATAAATTATTACAAACTTAAAACAACAAAAATTTATTCTCTCACAGTTCTGGAGGCCAGAAGTCTGAAATCAGTATCACTGGGCCAAGTGCCAGCAAGGCCACATTCCCTCCAGAGGCTCTACGGGAGAATCATTGTTCCTTGCCTTTTCATTTATGGTGGCTGCCAGCATTCCTTGGCTTGTGGCTGCATCACTCCAATCTCTGCCTCTATAGTAATATGGCCTCCTCTGCTCCTCTGTGTATCAAATCTCCCACAGCCTCTCTCATAAGGACACTTGTGATTGCATTTAGGGCCTACCTGGATAATCTCCCCATCTCAAAATTCTTAATCATACTGCAAAGTTGTTTGCTTTTTGTTTGTTTTTTTTGCCATATAAAGTAACATCTACAGGTTCCAGGGATTAGGACATGGATATTTTTTGGGTCCATTATTCCATCTGCCACAGTCACACTGGCAACAGTATGTAAAATAGATTGGAGGAGATGAGTTAGGAGATAGGGATGCCAGTTAGGATAAAATAAAGATAATTCAGGTGAGAGATGAGGAGGGCCTGAACTAAGGGTAGAAAAGAAGTAAATCCAAATATTTAGGTTATCAAGTTAATAACCAATGAAATGTAGAGAGTAAGGAATGGAAAAGATAAGAAAAATTCCCAGGTTTCTGGTTTGGGTGCCTGGTTGTGCCACTAACCAGGGTAGAAAATAGAGGAGGAAGAGCAAGATCTGGGGGAAATCAATTAGTGCACTTTTGGTTATGTTGAATTTGAGGTGTATGTGGAATGTTCAGGTGGAGATAACATAAAATCGGTTATTAACCAATTGCACCTGTAGACCTAAAGCTCAAAAAAGAAAAAAAAAGGGTCTGGATTGGAGATTCAGATAACTGAGCTGTCAGCCTCACAAGTTAGTAGTGGAAGCTGAGGGTATGAATGAAAACAGCAAAGTGAAAAGAAAAGATGACCTAGGACAGAAACCTGGAAATCATCTACAGTTTGGAGGCAGGTGAAAGACAGGAGCTAGCCAAAGCAACAGAGAAAAAGGGTCCAAACGAGGCTTGGAGAGGCCCATTTTTTTCTAATTATCATTATCAATTTTACATAGTATTTCAAGGTACTGAACATAATAATTTGGGGTTTAGGTATATACCCAGAAGAAGGAAAAACAGGAACACAAACAGAAACTTGTACACTAATCAATGTTCATTGCAGAACTTTACAATAGCCAAAAAGCGGAAACAACAGAAATGTCCGTGAACAGATGAATGGATAAGCAAAATGTGGTATATACATACAGCGGAATATTTCTCAGCCATAAAGGGAAATGAAGTCCTGATGCATGCCATAACATGAATGAACCTAGCAAACATTATGCTGAACAAAATATGTCAGTTGCAAAAGGACAAATACTGTATGATCTCACTCATACGAAATAAGCAAATATATAGAAACCAAAGATTATTAGTGGTTACCAGGGGTAGGAGGGAAAGGGAAAAAGGGAGTTTTTGCTTAGGGGGCATTGAGTTAAAGGTGGTGGAATAATTTGGAAAAGGATAGCAATAAAGGTTGCACACAACATTAAGAACGTAATCAATATAATTGAATTGTACATGTGGAAATTGTTGAATCAGTGAAGGTTTTGTTGTGTGTATTTTCAGCACCAAAAAAATGTAGGTAGAAATTAGCTATACAATGACAGATTAAAAGCTTATAAATAAAAATCATGAAGATTAAAAAACGTAATTTGGGGTTTATCAGTTCTAAGAATGATTTCTGTCCTCAATAAGAATTACTGAGTAACTGGATAAACAGGAAATACCAATCAAGAAAAAGTGAATGTCCTCACTGTGCAAGACTCTGTCTTAAGAACTATAAGTAGATGCTACTTCTGTTCAACATCATACTAGAGGTTCTAGCCAGGACAGTTAGAGAAGAAAAGGAAATAAAAGATATCCAGACTGGAAAAGGAGAAGTAAAACTATCTGTTATGGGATGAATTGTGTCCACCCAAAAGATATGTTGAAGTCCTAACCCCTGTACCTATGAATATGACCTTATTTGGATATAGGGTTTTTGATGTAAACAAGTTAAGATGAAGTCATCCTGGATTAAGGTGGGTCCTAATCCAATGTGACTAGTGTCTTTATAAGAAGAAGAGAACACACACATACACAAGGAGAATACCATGTGAAGACAAAAGCAGAGATTGGAGTGATGCATCTACGAGCCAAGGAACATCAAGGATTGCCGACAACCACCGAAAGCTAGGAAGAATCAGGGAAGGATCCTCCCCTAGAGCCTTCAGAGAGAGCATGGCCCTGTCAACACCTTGAGTTCAGACTTCTAGCCTCCAGAACCGTCAAAGAATAAATTTTGTTGCTTTAAACCATTCAGTTTATGGCAATTTATTACAGCAGCCCTAGGAAACTAACACACTAGCTGTATTTGCAGATGACATGATCATGTATATAAAAAATCTTAAAAAATAATACATTAAAAAACTATTAGAACTAATAACTGAGTTCACCAAGGTTGCAGGATATAAGATCAATATACAAGAATCCATTGCATTTCTATACATTTACAATACACAATACAAAAATGAAATTAAGAAGACAATTTACAATAGCATCAAAATAGAATAAAATACTTAGAAATAAATTTAACAAGAGTGCAAAAATTGTACGCTGAAAACCAAACATTGTAAAGAAATTAAAGAAGATCTAGATAAATGGGGGAAAAAAATCCCAGGTTCATGGATCAGAAGACTTGATATTGTTAAGACAGCAGTACTCCCCAAATTGATCTACAGGTTCAGTGCAATCCCCATCAGAATTCCAGCTCGTTTTTTATAGAAATCGATAAACTGATTCTAAAATTCATATGGAATCGCAAGAAATTCAGAATAGCCAAAACAATCTTGAAAAAGAATAAAGTTGAAAGACCCACACTTCCCAATTTCAAAACTTACTACAAGGCAATAATAATCAAGACAGAGTGGTACTAGCATAAGGACAGACATATGGATTATTGGAACAGAATTGAGAGTCCAGAAGTAAACCCAAGTGTCTATGATCAACTGACTTTCCACAAGGGTGCCAAGACCATATAATGGGGAAATAATTGTTTTTCAACAAATGAGTCTGGGACAACTGGATCTCCATATGCAAAAGAATGAAATTGGACCCTTACCTCATACCATATATATATAAAAAAGTAACTCAAAATGGATGAAAGACCCAAATGTAAAAGTTAAAACTATAAAACTCTTAGAAGAAAACATAGGGGTAAGTCTTCAAGACCTAGTTTTTGGCAATAGGTTCTTAGATATGACACCAAAAGAATAAGCAACAATAGAAAAAATAGATAAACTGGACTTCATCAAAATTAAAAAAAAAATTTTTTCTTCAAAGGCCACTATCAAGAAAGTTAAAAGACCCTTAATGGGAGAAAATATTTGCAAATCATATATCTAATAAGGAACTTGTATGTAGAATATATAAAGAGCCCTTGCAACTCAGTAATAAAAGACAACTAGATCTGAATAGACACTTATCCAAGGAAGATATAAAAATGGCCAACAAGCACATGAAAAGATATGCAATATCATTCATCATCAGTGAAATGCAAATCAAAACTACAATGAGATACCACTTCACACCCACTAGGATGGCTAGAATAAAAAAATCAGATAATTTAACAAGTGTTGGTGATGATGTGGAGAAATTGGAACCCTCATATGCTGCTGGTGGGAATGTAAAATGGTGCAGCCACTTTGGAAAACAGTTTCTCAAATGATTAAACATAGAGCTATCATATGACCCAGCAATTCCACTCCTAGGTATCTACCCAAGAGAAATGAAAACATACATCCACACAAAAACATGTGCACGCACAAAACAAAAACCTATACGTAAATGTTTACAGCAGCATTATTCATAATAGTCAAAAGGTAGAGACAACCTAAATGTCCATCAACTGATGAATGGATAAACAAAATGTGGTATATATACACAATGCAATATTATTCCACCATAAAGAGATATGAAATTCTGATACATGCTACGACGTGGATGAACCTCGAAAACATTATACTAAGCGAAAGAAGGCAGTCACAAAAGACCACATATTATATGATTCCATTTATATGAAATGTCCAATTCTATAGACACAAGTAGATTGGTGGTTGCTTAGTGCTCAGAGGATAGGGGCATAGGGGAGTGATAGCTAAAGGGTACAGGATTTCTTTTTGAGGTGATAAAATGTTCTAAAATTGATTGTGGTGATGGTTGCATATTTCTGTGAATATACTAAAAACCAATGAATTGTACACTTTAAATAAGTAAATCGTATGGCTTGTGAATTATAGCTCAACAAAGCTGTCATAAAAAAACAAAAAGAACTATAAGTGGAATCCAAGAAAGTAGTTTTAATCTAAGCTGATTTCCTAAAGGACAATGCCATACCAAAAAATCCTATAGAGGCCTTGGTACCCACATAGACCCTAGGGCCATGTGTCTTATAAAGTCAGTTGACCTTCTGTGGAGTAGACTGGGATATGTTGCCTCCAAAATTGGGACAGATGTTTGGACAGCATAAAGTGAATGTTAAAGAATGGAGTATATCGAGTGGCCATCTAAGATAACATCAATTGGTCCCATCCCACTTGGAGCAAAGGAGAATGAAGAATACCAAAGACATAGGGAATATACTAGCCCAAAGGACTAAAGGACCAAATGAACCAGAGACTCCAACAGCCTGAGACTAGAATAACTAGATAATGCCCAGCTACCACCAACGACTGCCCTAACAGGGACACAACAGAGAGTCCCAGACAGAGCAAGAGAAAAATGTAAAAGTCAAATTCACATAAAAAGACCAGACTTCATGGTCTGACAGAGACTGAAGGAACCCCCAAAACTATGGCCCCCAGTCGCACTGTTAACCCAGAACTGAAACCATTCCAAAAGCTCACTCTACGGACAAAGATTAGACCAAAACAAACTAACAAACAAACAAAACAACCCAGTGCCGTTAAGTCGATTCCAACTCATAGCGACCCTATAGGACAGAGTAGAACTGCCCCATAGAGTTTCCAAGGAGTGCCTGGTGGATTTGAACTGCCGACCATTTGGTTAGCAGCCATAGCGCTTAACCACTACACCACCAGGGTTTCCAAAGATTAGACAAGACTAAAAAAAAAATACACTTAAGGAATGTGCTTCTCAGTTCAATCAGATACAGGAGACCAAATGGGCAGCTCCTGTCCGGAGGCAGGATGAGAAGGCAGGAAGGGACAAGAATCAGTTAAATGGACACAGGGAACCTGGGGTGGAAAGGGAGAGTGTGTTGTCACATTGGGGATTGCAACTAATGTCACAAAATAATATGTGTGTAAATTTTTGAATGAGAAATTAACTTGAGCTGTAAACTTTCACCTAAAGCACAAAGAAAATAAAAAAGAGAGAGTGGGTATAGCTAGAATCACCCTATTAATTCTGATTCACATCATTGGACTCACTCTATTTCACTTATCCTTTTTAAAGGTAAAGATGAAGAATTTTTATCTTTGCCTGCCTGCTTTTGTTCCTCTCGTTTCATTCTTATCTCTTTCCTTATTACACCTTATAAAAGTATTATAATTTGAGTTCATTAGGGCTTTTCTTTCTTTCCCTTATTCATCCATCCATCAGTTCATCCAATAAACATTTGTTGAGTATCTGCCAGAGACTGTGATAAATGCTGGAGATAGAGATGAGTGAGAAGTGGCCCCTACATTTGAGGAGCTCACAGTCTAACATTTTCCCAATGTCTCCCTAAAGAGACAATATTTCTTTTTTAATTTTTTTATTGTACTTTAGATGAGAGTTTACAGAGCAAAATACTTTCTCATTAAACAATGAATACACATATTGTTTTGTGACATTGGTTGCCCAACCCCACAAGGTGTCAACACCCTCCCCTTCTCGACCCCATTACCAGCTTTCCTGTGCCCTCCTGCCTTCTCATCCTTACCCCTGAGCTGGTATGCCCATTTAGTCTCATTTTGTTTTATGGGCCTGTCTAGTCTTTGGCTGAAGGGTGAACTTCAGGAGTGACTTCAGTACTGAGTTAAAAGGGTGTCCAGGGGCCATACTTTTGGGGTTTCTTCAGTCCCTGTCAGACAAGTAAGCCTGGTCTTTTTTTGTGAGTTAGAATTTTGTTCTACATTTTTTTCCAGCTCTGTGCGGGACCCCCTATTGTGATCCCTGTCAGAGCAGTCGGTGGTGGTAGCTGGGCACCATCTAGTTGTGCTGGACTCAGTCTGGTGGAGGCTGTGGCAGTTGTGGTCCATTAGTCCTTTGGACTAACCTTTCCCTTGTGTCTTTGGTTTTCTTCATTCTCCCTTGCTCCAGATGGGGTGAGACCAGTGGTGCATCTTAGATGGCCACTCACAGGCTTTTAAGACCACAGACGCTATCCACCATAGTAGAATGTAGAATATTTTCTTTATAAACTATGTTATGCCAGTTGAGCTAGATGTTCCCCAAGACCATGGTCTCCATAGCCCTTAGCCTAGTAATTCGGCCCTTAGGGAGTTTGGATGTGTCTATGAAGCTTCTATGACCTTGCCTTGGTCAAGTTGTGCTGGCGTCCCCAGTATTGTGTACTGTAAATAGACAACATTTCTTTTTCTTCATTCCAGGGTACTCTGGAATGCTACAAAAACATTAAATAGAAATCCATGTGGTTTCAGAGTTGATTTTAAAGCGTGAACCTCAGTTTAATCAAATGACTGTTAAAGAGCCTGCAGCTTAACTTTTCTTTCACAGTTAACCCTTCAGATGCCTGTTTAGTAAAGATTCTACAGAGTGCCTTTCATCTGTGGCTGACACATGATAAAACATATCAACCGTGAGTACTCTTGGCTTAGTCAAATAAAAAAATATTTCTTTTAGGGATATGACAGCTCCAAGGTTTGAATCCCCAGTCTATGCAAGAAACCAGATGTATTTATTTTATAATGATAACAGTAACCAGTCTATTGAGCACCTGTTAGATATCAGGCAGGTATCACATCTCACTTAATAGCATCCCTTTGAGGTATTATTATTTCTATTTTACATCTGTGGACACTGAAGTTCAAAGTGGCCCCATAACTACCGAATGGCAGAATTAGGATTTGGGCCTTCATCTTTCTGACTGAAAAGGACAGGTCTTTTTACTCTGTACACTGGATCCTTAAAAAAGAAATCACTGAAAGTCTATTGTGTGCCTGGCACATTATTTCTAATTCTCACAATAACCCTGCAAATTAGGTATTAATTATTACTATTTTAAAATGTTAATATTTTTCCCTGATTATAAAAGCAATCTGTGCTCATTGAAAAAATTTAGAAAATAAAGAGAAGTAATGCAGAAAATAGGAGTCTCTTGATGGCGCAGTTATACACTGGACTACTAGCCGAAAGGTTGACGGTTGGAAGCTACTCAGAGGTGCATTGCAAGACAGGCCTGGCAATCTGCTTCCATTAAGATTACAGCCAAGAAAATCCTATGGAGCAGCTCTACTCTGCACATACGGGGTCGCCATGAATTGGAATCGACTAAATAGCAACCAACAACAACAATGCAAAAAATTATTTTTTAAATTCATGTATTCCCACTACACAGAGATAATTACTCTTAATGTTTTGAAGTATTCAGTCCTTTTCTATGTATACATGTAATATAAGATTTTTCTACAAAATTAGAATATTTCAACTCCTTTTTTCTCACTTAACATTATATCATGAGCCTTTTCGTATATCATTAGTTTCTTCAAATGTGGTTGTTAATGACTATATCCATTGTGTGAATGCACCAAAACTGATTTAATCAATTCCCTAGTATTGGACACTTAGATTGTTTCCTCATCTTTTTTTTTTTAATTGTGCTCTAAGTGAAAGTTTACAAATCAAGTCAGTCTGTCATACAAAAACTTATACCCACCTTGCTGTGTACTCCTAGCTGCTCTCCCCCAATAAGACAGCACACTCCTCCTCTCCACCCTGTATCCCCCGTGTCCATTCAACCAGTTCCTGTCCTCCTCTGCCGTCTCATCTCACCTTCAGACAGAAGCTGCCCACATAGTCTCATGTAAAAATATGGAATGCTTCAGGAATTTGTGTGTCATCCTTGTGCAGGGGCCATGCTAATCTTCTCTGTATAGTTCCTATTTTAGTAAATGTATTGCCGAAGCAAGCACTCCTCATCTCTGTTTTAAAGATGTTGAAACCCAGTGACTTGACAAGTAACTTGTCCAAAGTCATCTGGCTAAAAATTGGGTAGAGTTTAGATTGCAATCCTGGTCTGACTCCAGAACCCACACACTTTTTTACCCCACCACACTGCCTCTTCCAAAACCAAAATAAAACCAAACCTGTTGCCATCGATTCCGACTCATAGCAACCCTATAAGACAGAGTAGAACTGCCCCATAGGATTTCCAAGGAGCGGCTGGTGGATTCAAACTGCCAACCTTTTGGTTAGCAGCTGTAGCACTTAATCACTGCACCACCAGGGCTCTGTACACTGCCTTTAGAATTAATACTATACCATTAACCACTCCTTAATTGTCTCCCTTCAACTTGAAAGCTAGTGACCAGTCACTCTCCACAACCACAGTAGGGAAGGATTCAAACATGTGTTAATGAGGACAAGCAATACAAAAGAACTAGGTAGCCCAACTGAGATGAAACAAGCTGAAAAGTAAAGGCGGGGCACAAGGACATAAAAAGAAGCAGAAGATGGGAGATGGGTACACAGAATACTGATTAAGATAAAAAGAAAGCTGGGTTTGGGAAACCTAAAAGGAAAAAACTCTTTTATCTTTGTATACAGGAGACAGCAAAGATAACCTCAAGGCCATGTGGGAAACTAGGAAGGATAAGGTTTCTGGGAAAGTAAATGAGAAAAGGGAGGATAAAACTCCAGAGGACTATAGGGCTAGAAGAGGCTTGGCATGAGAAGGAGGAAAGGCCCGAGGGCAAAGAGGCAGGCCAGAGTAGGCACTGGACAGAGTCTACAGGTTCCTAAACCTCTGGCCAAACTCCCTTTAGTATCTCAGCTACTAAATGCTCCCCAGCCATTAAGGGCTGGAGAAAGGAAGCTGGGAGCAGGGATCGTAAAGTACTCTAACTATAAAGACGACTGAGAAGGGAGCTTTGCACGTATTTTTAAAGCACTTAGGCCTAATGTTAGTGCCCCTCCCCCCATCCCACCTCTCTAGCCTCAACCTCAGCCACACCCACATGTTAAGGACCATCCAGGAGGGGGAGTGTGAGTGTTTGCGCGCGTGCGTGTTCGAGGTATGAGAGGCTGAGAGACAGAGACCAAGACAAAAAGAGACCAGGAGAGAGAGAGCGCGTGAGGGAGAGAAGAAAGAGACGAAGATAGAGAGAGGAAGAGGGAGAGGGGGACAGAGAGAGAGAGACAGAAAGGAAGGAGAGCTATCGGTCCCGGTGAGGAAAACCACTCAAGAGATAATGCAGTGAGCTCCTGCAGGAGGACTCAGGGAGAAGATCCCAGAACTTACCCTTAGATCTTTAAGGGGGTGGTGGGGTGTTTGTGCAGGGCCTGGTTTTGGGGTCATCAGGCAGTAACGGTTACTGCATAGGCGTTGTCACTGAGCCAGAATCATTTAACCCGCCCTGGGTGGCTGGAGAACAAGCTTAAGACGCCCCATAACTGTGACTCTCAGACAGGTTGGGGGCCCGAGGCTGCAGACAAGGAGAGGAGGGGCACGTGAAGGCTGGGTCCCTGCCTCCCCCCACTCTCTGCTGTCACTCATTACCCCAACAGTCGCCCAGGGGGCGGGCCCTGAGGAGGTGGGGATGGGGGGGAGGGTAATCTTAGGCGCCTGCTGCATGGCGTAGGTAGGGATTGCTGAGGGGGACGGACGCGGGGGGCGGTTGTTGAACACGAGTGGGAAGAGAAGAGCGACACGGGGAGGGGGAGGGGACCGGGAACCATTTGAATGAGAGGAGGGGATCACGGGTAGAGTGGGCTCCAGAAGGTAGGGCAGGCACGGGTGTGACGGGGGCCAGACTCTTGGGCCAGGTAAGGGAAGCAGGTGCGTAGATCTGTGTTTTTTGTGGGTTAGTGGACTCGGCCCTTCATTGGAAAGAGGGTGCCACCTTTCCTGGGGGCGGGCTTCAAAGCTCCAGAGGCTATCTTTTCCTCCTCAACTAACGGGGCCCTTAGCGGGGCTCAAGCTCCATCTCCAACGACTAAGCTCCATTCCGCAATTTCCAGGCGGCCACTGGGCTGGGAGTCTCGCGCCGGGGGCCGGCGCTGTCTCGCGAGCCCCCTCCTCGAGCCAGCCAATGGGGTTGGTTGCTGACGCCGCCCGCCCGCCTGGTGCAGAGCGCTGGGTGCTGTGAGCGGCGCTGCCATTTAAAGGGGCCGCGACCCCTGTCCTGGCTGCTAGGGAGGGAGGTGGAGAAGGAGCGCGGGGCCGTTGCTGTCTGCAGTTCTAGGCTTGTAGCCGTTACACTAACCCTGCCGCAGGTAGGGGTCCGGCCTGATCAAGCCGAACCGAACCTGCAGGCGGGATTTTGCTGTAGCCTTGACCGGGGGGGGGTCTAAGGAGAGATCGTAGCTCCAAAATGTCTTCCTGTAAATGCCTGAGGTGGGGGGTGGGCAACAGAAGGGAGGACTGGGGGAGCAATGGGAAAGGGTGGACGGGTCTGAGGAAGTGGGCGACCCCGAAAGGTAAGGGGGGAGGGGTTAGGAAGGGCAGTTTGTGGGGGCGGGGGAAGGGCTGAGGGAGGACTAGGCAACGTGGGGAGGGGGGTGGGGCTAGACAGGGTGGGTAAAGACTGGGGAACTGGAGGGCTTTAGGGGAGTGGGAAGGAGATAGAAACTGAGATCGCGGGGGCGGGAAAGGCTCCTGGTGGCGCCGGCCCTAGGAGACTCTAAGGGGGCGTTCAGCCCGAGTTGGGGGTGTGTGAAAGGTAAGGGGGGGAGGGGAACTGGGAGTTGCAGCCGGGGGTGGGGGGGCAGGCGGGAGGGTGGAACGACCGACTGCCTGGTTAGTGTGGGCACAGGGCCAGGGCGGGGAACGCCTCTCTCCACAGGGGGCGCTGTATTGGGGGGGGGAGTGGTCATTTGGACTAAACCCGTTGCCTTTGCGGTCGAGTCTATTCCGACTGATAGCGACCCTATAGGACAGAGTAGAACTGCCCCATAGGGTTTCCAAGGAGCGGCTGGTGGATTCGAACTGTAGACCTTTTGGTTAGCAACCTTAAAGCTTAACCACCGCGCCACCAGGGCTCCTGTTTGTTCTAAAGCCAGTAGAAATGCTTGTCGGTTGTGTGTGGGGGCTGTTAATGTGAAATCCAAGTGGAAGATGGGGTGTGTCCCAGAGCCTATATAAGAAGGAATTCTGGCTAAGACCACCTCTTTTGCCTCCTCTTCTACCCCTAATCTACAGCCCATATCCAGCCATCCTCATGGACCCCAGTGATTTCCCCAGTCCATTTGACCCCTTGACCCTGCCAGAGAAGCCCCTGGCTGGAGACCTTCCAGTAGACATGGAATTTGGAGAAGATCTGCTGGAATCCCAGACTGCCCCAACTCGGGGATGGGCCCCCCCTGGCCCTTCTCCATCCTCGGGAGCCCTAGACCTCCTTGATACCCCTGCTGGCCTGGAAAAAGACCCTGGCGTCCTGGATGGAGCCACTGAGCTGCTGGGGCTGGGGGGACTGCTCTATAAAGCCCCCTCTCCCCCGGAGGTGGACCATGGTCCTGAGGGGACCCTTGCATGGGATGCGGGGGATCAGACCCTAGAGCCTGGACCAGGGGGCCAAACCCCTGAGGTGGTGCCACCTGACCCAGGGGCTGAGGCAAATCCCTCTTCACCTGAGGGGCTCCTAGAGCCTTTGGCTCCAGATTCTCCAATAACCCTGCAGTCCCCCCGTATTGAAGAAGAGGAGACCACCTCTATAACTACAGGGAGAAGGGGCTCCCCCGGGCAGGAGGAGGAGCTTCCTCAGGGACAACCACAGAGCCCCAATGGCCCCCCCAGCCCTTCAGTGGGAGAGACTCTGGGGGATGGAATCAACGGTTCTCAGACCAAACCTGGGGTCCCTAGCCCCCCTGCACACCCTTCCTTGCCAGGTAGGTTATTTAATCAGCTGGAAAACCAAGGCTGAGGAGAGGGTAGGGGTAAGGAGAGGTGGGCATGTATTTTGGGAAAAGTAGGGGAGGAGGAGGGTGGGGAAGGAGGACTTGGGGGTGGTGAAGAAGAGAAAGGAAAGTAGGGATGGGGGGAAGCCCAGGGGCCTTGGGGGAGAAGTAGGAATGAGGTGTCAGGGTGGGTTGGGAGGAGTGAATATGGTGGGAGAGGTTCCTTTTTTCTTACCCCAGTGAGCTTTTGGTGGCAGAATTTTTCCTTTAGGATTTGAGGAGGACACCAGGTTTCTTGGTTCTAGGATCTTTCTGGCTGTTTTATTCTAGATAGGAGCGGGGTTTCTAGGTTTGGTGAATGTTAACTTGATTCAAGAGCCATCAACAGTATAATGATTTCAGGGAAATGATAGAAATGCAGGATCCAAGATTGTGTCTGTGATGGGGAAGGGGCAGTGTGGACTTGAGAGGCTCTAGTTTCTCCCGCTCTTCCTAGTGGTATGTGCCTCTCCCACATACCACTGTGACCAAGGTCTTGGGGCTTATATAACCACCGAGGCCAGGTGAACTTACCCATACATTTATGTTTCTAGGTAATTGAATTTGTTTTTGTTGGTAAAATATATACTCTAGGTGTAAAGTGTATTTGTGTTTCCTTAACTCTCAATGCCTGGGGACTGAAAGCTGGTGGGGAGGATAGGTTTTTTTCTTATGGAGAATAGCTGCACCCCCACCCCCTTAGTACAGAGTCTGAGGTAACCCTGAAAGGGACCCCAAGAAGCAACAGGCACTCTGAGTTTTTCCTTTTAGTTCTGAGTAAGTTCTTCCCCAGGAATGGAGGCAGGGGTTGGGCCAGGTGAGGGTGGTGAGGGCAGGCTCAAGAATTTAGTCTGCCTTCTGCTTCCTTTGCAGGAGATGGCCTGACTGGGAAGGCCAGTGAGAAGCCGCCTGAGAGGGTGAGGGGGGGAGGGGAATGGAAGGAGTCTGGTTCCCCTGTAGCTCTGGGAAGGACAGACCCTTCATTTTCCCTCCCAGATGTTGTTCTGTGGAAGTGTGTGTGTGTGTGTGTGTGTGTTCTGTGGAAGTGTGTGTGTGTGTGTGTGTGTTGTTCTGTGGAAGTGTGTGTGTGTGTGTGTGTGTGTGGAGTTAGGAGGGAGGGAGCTCTTGTGTCTTCTTAAGGAGAAACTCCAGCCCCCTTTTCTTCCTTCCTCCTGGGCTAAAGGTCTCTACTCTCTTTTCCCCTCCCATCTCTATATCCCCCCAAACCCTGTACTAGTACAGCTGGCCCATTAGTCTGCCTCTGGTGTCAACTTTCCTCCCCTCCCCATGTTTCCAAGGTGCAGAAGAGAAGCGAGCGCGTTCGAAGAATAGAACCTCCAAAACCTGAGGTTGTGGATTCCACTGAGAGTAGTGAGTAGGACTTGAGAAAGTGTAATCTGGGAATTCTGGATGGGAGAAGAACAGAAAGTGGGATGCATCAGGGCATGAGTCTTCTAGCTCCTTTATTTCTGCTCCATGCAGACAGAGCATGAAGTGCCTATCTCTGCTATGGGTTGGCATGGGAACCAGGGACAGTGGGGGAAATTGAAAACGAGCAGTGAGGATGGAGAGCTTCCTGTTTCAGCTATGCCATCTCTGTTCCCAAATCTTCTCACATAGAGCCCTCCCTTCTTCTCCCTGGGATATTACAACCAAGGGAGTTAGCCACCAGTGGCTGAAGATACCAACGTAATGGGGAGAGGGGGTGTAAAGGCAAGAACAACGGAGATCCCAGTATCATAAGTGAACTGATTAACTACTGGTCCTGGGATGGGTGGAGACCTGGTTGGGTAGCCTTTTTTCACTGCTCCCCGCTTCCTCAGTTCCAGTATCAGATGAGGATTCTGATGCCATGGTAGATGACCCCAATGATGAGGACTTTGTGCCATTCCGGCCCCGGCGCTCTCCTCGCATGTCCCTGCGCTCAAGTGTGGCACAAAGGGCTGGGCGCTCTGCAGTGGGCACCAAGATGACTTGTGCACATTGCCGGACACCACTGCAGAAGGGGCAGACTGCCTACCAGCGCAAGGGACTGCCTCAGCTCTTTTGCTCTTCGTCCTGTCTCACCACTTTCTCCAAGAAGCCATCAGGCAAAAAGACCTGTACCTTCTGCAAGAAGTACGTGAGGGTCCTAGGGTGTGGGGAGGGCAGGGATCAGGCTGGGAGTAATGGATTAAGTCAGGGACTATGATGGAAGGAACCTAACGGAGTGGTGCTGGGAGACAGACAATTTAGGGAGTCAGAGAGTATTTGGCTCTGTGGTCACTGATCCCAGAGGAGGGTCGGAAGCTGATAAAATGAGGCGGTGGTACCGGGTGAATATTCAAACCTGTTCCCACCTTCAGGGAGATCTGGAACACCAAGGATTCGGTTGTGGCACAGACTGGTTCGGGAGGCTCGTTCCATGAGTTCTGCACGTCTGTTTGTCTCTCCCTGTATGAGGCCCAGCAACAGCGTCCACTCCCCCAGTCTGGGGATCCTGCCGATGCCACTCGTTGCAGCATATGCCAGAAGACTGGAGAGGTGAGGAAGCTTGATGGGGGCTGATTTACAGAGCCTGGCCTTCCCTGACCTGCCCCTCGTATCCTGGGGCTGCAGGGGCCAGGCCCTGTGGAAAAGGGGGAGTGGGGAGGAAAGGCAGCCATCATGAGGGAGCATATTCAAGGATAGAGCTTCTCCAGGATGTATGCAGCTGGCCTTCCTTGCCTCCCAGGACCTCACCATCAAGTCGGCAGCCTGATGTGCAGGTTGGGGGGTCCCTGGGCCCATTGTCTGCTGTGAAGGTCTAGGGTGAGATGGGGATATGTCCTTGTGTTGGGGTGGGTGGTAGTGACCGATCCCTAGCTCAGGATATGTGTGTGTGTGTGTGGCAGGTCCTGCATGAGGTCAGCAATGGCAGCGTGGTGCACCGACTCTGCAGCGATTCTTGTTTCTCCAAATTTCGGGCCAACAAGGGACTAAAAACCAACTGTTGTGACCAGTGTGGGGCTTACATCTACACCAAGACCGGGAGCCCTGGCCCCGAGCTCCTCTTCCATGAGGGCCAGCAAAAGCGGTTCTGCAACACAACCTGCTTGGGGGCGTACAAGAAGGTGGGGCCGAGGGAGTAGTGAATTAGAGGGCTTTAGAAGGGGGTGCGGTTCTTGGGTGATAAATAAAGGTGCCTGATGGGTCGAGGGCTGGGAGAAATAAAAAAAAAATAAATAAAGGGGGTTTCAATTGTATCTGTTATGTTTTATTTTTTAAGCTGGCTGGTGGATACACAGGTCTTTGTTATATCATCATCTATACTTTTTTGTATGCCTGAATATTTCATGTTTAAAAAATTTAAAAAATAAAAGCGAAGGGACAAACCCAGCCTCAGCCTCTCCTTCCCCATCCTCACAGAAAAACACACGTGTGTACCCATGTGTCTGGTGCAAGACCCTGTGTAAGAACTTTGAGATGCTATCACATGTGGATCGTAATGGCAAGACCAGCTTGTTCTGTTCCCTGTGCTGTACCACTTCTTACAAAGTGAAGCAGGCAGGGCTCACTGGTAGGTGCAAAGCCCTCTTCTCTGAGACCCTTGCTGGCCTTCCTTCTACCTCCCGTACTCCCCTCTTCTGAAGTAATCCCTGCTGCCCAACCTCAGCCCCAACCACGTCTTCCGTGGATTTCCTGTTCCATCTCTGCACTGCCTTACACCTTCTGTGTACTCTCTCTCCTTTTCTCTCTTTCTCTCCCCCCTCTTTCTTTCTCACTATGCCCCAGGCCCTCCCCGACCCTGCAGCTTCTGCCGCCGCAGCCTCTCTGACCCCTGTTACTACAACAAGGTTGATCGCACAGTCTACCAGTTCTGCAGCCCCAGCTGCTGGACCAAGTTCCAGGTACTCGAGACCCTGGACCAGGGATAAAGGGTGTGGCAACAGAGAGAGGGTAGGAGAATTGGGGTAGGTAGGCCTGGGCAGAGCAAAGAACAAGCCGGACTCCCCCTCCCCACACACACATCTTGCCCCTCCCTTACTTGTCTTCCTTCCCTCCAGCGCACAAGCCCTGAGGGGGGCATTCACCTGAGCTGCCACTACTGCCACAGCCTCTTCAGTGGCAAGCCTGAGGTTTTGGACTGGCAGGTAAGACCCCTACCCCACCCACATCTTGCCACACAACCAGACATCTTTCTGAAGGGGTCCTTTTATTTGACTCCTGCCAGGTCCAAATGTCACAGCTCTGTCCTTCCTGCCCTGTGCCCCTACCCCAGGACCAGGTGTTCCAATTCTGCTGCCGTGATTGCTGTGAGGACTTTAAGCGGCTTCGCGGTGTGGTGTCCCAGTGTGAGCACTGCCGGCAGGAGAAACTCCTGCATGAGAAACTCCGATTCAGTGGGGTGGAAAAGAGCTTCTGCAGCGAAGGTAAGGACATGGGAATGGCAGAAGGCCCTGCACCTCATAGCTGTGGAGAAGGGAGGGGCAGGGTTTTCTGCTCAGCATGCTCTACCCCTGTCCGTCTAAGGCTTTGGGCAGAGGCAGTGTTTAGGTCTTTAGAGAGGTTTCAGGTGCAGCACCTTTAAAATGTTGGGTCTCAAACCCTCGGGTGTCTCTAGACCCTTTCCTGTGTCCCTCTTTCCAGGCTGTGTGCTGCTGTACAAACAGGACTTCACTAAGAAGCTGGGCTTGTGCTGCATCACTTGTACCTACTGCTCCCAGACCTGCCAGCGTGGAGTCACTGAGCAACTGGATGGCAGCACCTGGGACTTTTGCAGTGAGGACTGTAAGAGCAAGTACCTGTTGTGGTATTGCAAGGTAAGGAGTACCAGCAGGTTAGAAAGGAGGGAAAGGGGGCAGTAGGGAACATGGACTGTTGTACTGTCCAATTAGGGTATGGACAGATCTCTAGAGTGAGGTGAGGAGGGGGGGCGTCTAGCTGGCTCAATCTCTAGAGGGAGGAGCCTGGCTTAGGCCAGGGGAAAGGGCCCGGCATATTTTAGGAAGGTGGATCTAATCTTCCTGTCGATACCCTCAGGCTGCCCGGTGCCATGCCTGTAAACGCCAGGGGAAGCTGCTGGAGACCATCCACTGGCGTGGGCAGATCCGTCATTTCTGCAACCAGCAGTGTCTGCTGCGCTTCTAC
Organism: Loxodonta africana; assembly: GCF_030014295.1. Lineage (NCBI taxonomy): Eukaryota > Metazoa > Chordata > Mammalia > Proboscidea > Elephantidae > Loxodonta > Loxodonta africana. The sequence continues at coordinate 80,672,790 of NC_087369.1, read as the reverse complement.
AGCCAGCAGAACCAACCCAACTTGGATACCCAGAGTGGGCCTGAGAGCCTCCTGAACAGTGAGTCCAGGGCAGAGGGCACACTCTGTTAGACCTGGGCTAGAATCTTCTAATCCTAGGCCCAACACCTTTCTCCTTCCTCTATTGCTTTCACCTCATCCCTAGCCAGACCTCCTGATACTATGTTCTCATTTAGCTTGTGAAGCCTGTAAGTAGTAGAGAAGGTCTTGTTTTAAAATTCTTAAGAGTTAGATTCTTCTGGTTTTCAATAGAGGATATATTTTTAGGGAACAGTTGGCTTGCCCAGGTAGGATGGGGCATGGGGTGGGGCTGTGGTAACCGTGATTCTAGTTTTCAGAGAGAAGGAAGTATCATCATAAGCTGTACTTTTAGTGAGATTGAGGAATGTTGTTGGTTCTTGACCATTACCCCTGCTCCTCTGGAACTCTAGGAGTACCAAACTCTTGAGGGGTATCTGAATGGAAGGCCTCAAAGTGTGGGTTATTGGAAAAAATGCAATATTTTGTATTCTTCTTGGCATCCAGGAACAAAGAATCTTCTTGGCCACTATTGCTGGGGCTTAGAGAAGACTAGGCCTGGGGTGATGAGGAAGGGAAATCCTAGACTTCCATTTATATCGGGTGTACCTCTTAATGAAGCTCTCCTGGAACAGGGTTGATGAAAATGCAGAGCTAGTTCCTCAGATGTGAACATTCATTTGTTTGGATCTGCAGGTCAGTCTCCTGAGTCGAAGCCCCAGACACCCTCTCAAACCAAAGTGGAGAACAGCAACACAGTGAGGACGTCAGAGGAAAATGGGAATTTGGGCAAGGTCGTGGCAAAAGCCAAGGGTGAGGATAATCTCAGAGGAGGGTAAGGTAGTTGGCAGCACTGACAGTCCTTTATTTCTGCAGATCCCAGCTAAGACTCGATCAGCTCCAACTGCTCCCCCTCCACCTCCACCCCCACCGCCCCCAGCAACACCCCGCAAAAACAAAGCTGCCATGTGTAAGCCACTGATGCAGAATCGGGGGGTCTCCTGCAAGGTGGAGATGAAATCCAAAGGGAGTCAGACAGGTGAGCTAGGGGACCTAGACACCACAGGCTGTATTTTGTAGTCCTAGGCCTCCATCCCTGTACCTGGGAGCTAGATAGGGGGATTTTTTTAGTTGGCTGAAATGAAGTATGATGTATGTGGTTGTCCTAGAATCCCAGAGTTGTCTCTCAACCTTTGGTTCGAGGGCAGTTTTTGACACTGGGCATGTGTGGTAGAGCTTTTGGGAGTGGCCAGCAAACATCATCACGTCCTGGGTAGGGTGGCTTCAATCTAGCAGAAGCTCTGAGGAGAGCCTTTCTTGTCAGCAGAAGAGTGGAAGCCACAGGTGATCGTGTTGCCCATCCCAGTGCCCATCTTTGTGCCAGTGCCTATGCATCTGTACTGCCAGAAAGTCCCAGTGCCTTTCTCAATGCCTATCCCGGTAAGTTTCCCCGCCCTTCCAGAATTGAGACCCACCACTTCCCTCTACTCTCGTTAGCTGTCTCTCTCATCTCCTGGTATGGTCCTTGGCATTTAGTTGGGATTTGTGCCTCCAGGTCCCTGTGCCCATGTTCCTGCCCACTACTTTGGAAAGCACAGACAAGATTGTGGAGACAATTGAGGAGCTGAAGGTGAAGATCCCTTCCAACCCTTTGGAGGCCGACATCCTGGCTATGGCAGAAATGATTGCAGAGGCTGAGGAGTTAGACAAGGCCTCATCTGACCTTTGTGGTATGCCATGGACAGCGGCGTTGAGGGAGACAGGGTGATACCAGTCTGCCTCTGCCTAAGGGGGTGGAGAATGGTGATCTTGGTACCTAGCAGAATGGGGAAGTATTTGGGATCAACCCCTGGAAATCTGTGAGGGTGCTGGGAAGTAGCTGCAATGACTGTGCCAGTTTCTCTGACTCCCAGACCTTGTGAGCAACCAGAGTGCAGAGGGACTTCTAGAAGACTGTGACCTGTTTGGGCCAGCTCGAGATGATGTTTTGGCCATGGCTGTCAAGATGGCCAATGTCTTGGATGAGCCTGGGCAAGACTTGGAGGCAGACTTTCCCAAAAGTGAGTAAGATTCAAGGCCTGCTCACTGAGTACCAGTAGCATTCATGCCATCAGAAAGGGAGTATTCCTTGTGACCCTGAGCATGATCCTGAGCAGTGTTCCTTGTGACCCTGAGACAGAAGGTTCCCATAGGGAGTAGTGCCAGAGATACCAGGACAGGTCTACTGTTTTAAACTTCTGATTCTTGATTTTGTGCCTCTGAGCATGTTTTTGATGTAGCTTTCTGGTTCCTCTTGAATAAAATGAAGCTGTCTGAGAGGCTCATCTTGAGTCAAGTGGGCAAGTAGCAGGGGTGCGGAGGGAGGAGTACAGGGTTAATATATTAAGCATTGAATTTTTTTTTTTTGTTTCTCTTCTGTTAGATCCTTTGGACATTAACCCCAGTGTGGACTTCCTCTTTGACTGTGGTCTGGTGGGGCCTGAGGACGTGTCTACTGAACAAGACCTACCCCGAACCGTGAGGAAGGTGAGGGCTGGGGCTGCTGTATCCACAAAAGAAGGATGGAGGCCCAAAGGGGAGGGAGTGCTGTCTTAGCCAAGCCAGCAACCTCAGTTTGACCTTCCCTAACCACCTTTTTCCACCACCATGAGTACTGAGATATAGCCAAACTTTGCCCTCTCTCCAATTCACAACGTCCTCAAAGCTATTCCTGGGGCTCTGTGCTGTAGAAGTGTGCAGTGTTTTTCTAGCAGTCCCCTGGTGCTACATACTGTCTTGACTAGTTTCCATGGTGCCTCTGGTCTTACCCCCATGCCCCACTTCTTTCCTTTCTCCCCAGGGTCAAAAGCGGCTGGTGCTCTCAGAAAGCTGTTCCCGGGACTCTATGAGCAGCCAGCCTAGCTGTACTGGACTCAACTATTCATATGGTGTCAATGCTTGGAAGTGCTGGGTGCAGTCAAAATATGCCAATGGAGAAACCAGCAAGGGTGATGAGCTGCGCTTTGGCCGTAAGTGCCCAGGAGAGGAAGGCAGGGAGAGGGAGGAGGAGGAGGAAGGGGAAGGAGGGAGGGGCTGGAGCTGTGATTCAGCTGAAGATGCCTAGGAGTGATAAGGGTGAGATCACTTAAAGGATGCCCCGTGAAGATGGGGAGGAGTTGTAGAATGAAGGGTATGCTATCTGGTGTTTCAAAAGGCTGAGGGCTCTTTTTGTAATTGATGGGTTTGTTCAGGGAATGAAGATGAAGGGGTTAATGGTGGAGCTGAGAGAAAATCTCCCTGTGGAGTTCTCTTAATCTCATCCACCTCCACTACATATCACTGCAGCCAAACCCATGCGTATCAAAGAGGATATTCTGGCCTGCTCAGCTGCTGAGCTCAACTATGGCCTGGCCCAGTTTGTGAGAGAAATCACCCGACCCAACGGCGAACGATATGAACCTGACAGTATCTACTATCTGTGTCTTGGCATCCAGCAGGTACCTCTTGTACACCGCCTCACTTGTCCCTCACAGCAGGCAGGGTCCCACCAGAAATGATTTCTGTCCCACACCCTGTTCCTCACCTTGTCTCCTACCCTAAGCAGGCAGCTTGCCTTTAATCTCCTACCCCAAATAGGACAAGAGATGGCAATACTCTTCTAAAATCAAAGCTGCATTTCAGGACTAGTGGCCAAGGAGCAGTTTTCATTGCTATCTGGGTCCCCTTTTTAATCCCTAAACCCACTTTAAGAGGGGAGGCATGGGCAGAGTTGGGCTTCTTGAGTGGTGGGGTAATGTTTAGTTCCCACTGGGAGAAATAAGCCATGTACCAGCTGACAAGGGGGCCTGAGCTTCTGAGGAACCAGTTGTGACACATCTACAAGCCTCCTTCTCTTACAGCAAAGCCTTGCTACCTGAGAGTTGTAGGTATACCTGGGGAAAAGCACTCAGGGTCACCTAATCAGGAAACTGTTTCTCATAGTCTCCTAACTATCAAGGACACCATTCTTGGGGCCTTTGGCATCATTGCCTTTCCTCTAGGATCTCGAATCTAGCTTTATGTACATCTCTCTTTTTTTCTTTCTCCAGTACTTGCTGGAAAATAACCGAATGGTGAACATTTTCACGGACCTTTACTACCTGACTTTTGTTCAAGAACTCAACAAGTCTCTAAGTACCTGGCAACCCACACTCCTCCCCAACAGTAAGGAATAGGGACTTAGCAACCCCTACATTCTTATCTCTATTCTTACAATACACCACTTCAAAAGACCTGTACTGTTTGGTGTGCCACTCTTCACAAAGGGTCCAAGGGTAGAGGCATGTAGCTGGATGCCTCAGGATTTAGCGCTAGAGGAGCAGGAGCCCCTATCTTTGAACATGAAGAGGGGATCAAAACTTAGGCCTGAAGAGCTGTTTCTGGGACTGAAAAAGATGGCCTGGGGCTGGGTGGTAAAGTAAAGAAAGAAAGCAAGAAGTTGTGGGACTCCTCAAGGTTTACATCTACCTACCTGTGATGAGAGGGAAGCTCCAAATGCAGTTGGAAACCGTAAGGAAAAATCCAGTCCTTGTATATAGTCAACTGTAGCAGGGTGTCAGGGTTTTCTGTACAGTGGTCACTCACTGAGTGAGTAATGTGTAGTAGATGCTTGTGAGGAGAAACATCTGGGATGAGAAGTGGTTGGGCTTGTGTAGTAAGTAGATCACTCCTGACTGGTCCCTTCTCTTTCACCCTTGCAGATACAGTGTTCTCCCGAGTGGAGGAAGAGCACCTCTGGGAGTGTAAGCAGCTGGGGGTCTACTCACCCTTTGTCCTTCTCAATACCCTCATGTTCTTCAACACTAAGTTCTTCGGGCTGCAGACAGCTGAGGAACATATGCAGCTCTCTTTCACCAATGTGGTGCGGCAGTCCCGCAAGTGTACCACCCCTCGGGGCACCACCAAGGTGGTGAGCATCCGCTACTACGCTCCAGTCCGCCAGAGGAAAGGGCGAGGTAGGAGACTGCCCTCCTCGCCTTTACTTTTTTACCCTTCTCTGCTTTTACCTTCTGTGCCCCACCATAACTGCCTGGTTGGCCTTCTCCATTGCCACTACTTTCCCTATCCTTCCATTTCTGCATTTGCAGAAAAGCTGAAAAACTCCAGTCCTTCAATCTGATGGGCAGCAGCTGTTGCATAAACAGGAGGTCACTCGGCTGCCTGTTTTCCTTCTTTTTTCATTTCAAGGCAATTTACTTGCTTGCCTACTTGTTTTTTTAGGTGGTGGTCAGGTAGGAAGCTGTTGGGTATGTTTGCCTGTGGGGGAGAGTTGACAGAGTGGATGACAGGCTTTCTGTATTTCTTTGCTATTAGGAAACCCTGGTGGCATACTGGCTAAGTGCTATGGCTGTTAACCAAGAGGTTGGTGGTTGGAATCTGCCAGGCGCTCCTTGGAAATTCTACAGTGCAGTTCTACTCTGTCCTATAGGGTCGCTATGAGTTGGAATCGACCCGACGGCAGTGGGTTTTGTTTATTAGGCATAACAGGAAGTGCAGCTTGCTTTCTGTTCTTTCTGGCCCAGGAATCCTTGTCCTATCTGTGTGCAGCTCCCAAGGTCCCTTCTATGTACCTGAGCCTCTACCTCGACTGAGGTACAGAGGGCTGGGACCAATACTGTGTCTTTATCCCAGAAAGCAAGCCCAGCCTTACCATAGGGTCTGTTTTTGTCAGCTGGTCTAAGTTCTGTGATCAGCTCTTCAGGAAATCAACTTGAGGAAAATTATAGACATATTGGCAGCCAGAACCAGGGAGGGTTGTAGAGCAACACAGCTACAAGATGTTTGGTTGGTGTGGAGGAGAGACAACTGACTCATCTTCTGCCTTAATTTCTTTATGAGACTGTGTTTTATGTCCCGAGGCCCTCTCCCTGTGTCCTGGATTGAGCTCTTGGAGGTGACTCCTCGAGACTCTGCTCTTCTGAGTCTGAGTCACTTGCCTCCTCTACAGACACTGGTCCCGGGAAACGGAAGAGAGAAGATGAAGCCCCCGTCTTAGAGCAGCGTGAGAACCGTATGAATCCCCTTCGCTGCCCTGTCAAGTTCTATGAATTTTATCTCTCAAAATGGTGAGTTGGTGGGTTTGCAGGAATGTCATTAGCATGGGACCCAAAGGATCTACTTTGCCTTGATACTCATCTTCTGTACTACCACCCCCAACCCCACCCCCACCTCCACCATTGCAGTCCTGAAAGCCTCCGGACTCGCAACGATGTGTTCTACCTGCAACCTGAGCGGTCCTGCATCGCCGAGTCACCTCTCTGGTATTCTGTGATCCCCATGGACCGAAGCATGTTGGAGAGCATGCTTAATCGCATTCTGGCTGTGCGTGAGATTTATGAGGAGTTGAGTCGTCCTGGGGAGGAAGACCTGGACTGAGCCCATGTGCCATCCATATCCATCTTTCATACCAATGTTTGTCCTGTGGCTACATCCCTCAAGATGACTGGCCCAGGAGCCAATGCTACTCATTCTGAAGGGCCCTGACTACTCCTTTCTACTCACCCGTTCCCTGCCTTTCCTAGGAGCCCCTGGCTTTTACCTTCTTCCATACCACTGGACAACCTTGGGGCCTCAGTCTTCTGTACTCAGGGGCTGGTTTCCCAGTGATGGGCAAAAAACCAGCTCACTTAATTTTCTTTATGTTCAGAGTAAACCCCTCCTCCTGAGGCCAGACCCTGGGTAGAGTATTAATAGCTCTGGTGATCCTGTTGGCTTTGGGTTTCCTAACCCATCCCATGTAGGTCAAGCCCCTTGTTCCTAGGTTTGGCCCAGGGAAGAACCCAGCTGCCTTCTTTGTCCTGTGCCCACTTCCTTCCCTACTCTTCCCAAGTATCATGCTAAAAGGTCTTGTATGAAAGGTATGAAAGAAACTATGAAAGTAATGAGGGGACCATTTACCTAAAGCACAGGGCTTAGACACTTTTCTCTTCCCATGAGATACTTGGTCATGGGAACCCTCTCACCACCTTGTATCCCACCCCCTGCAAGCACCAACCCTTGGTGCTGCAATTTGAAAAACTTCCAAATGCATTTTTTTCCCCTCAAAGGCAGAAGATGACTCTAAGTATAGGCAGCAGACTCCTGGCCCCCTCAGTTTATGTATTTGTTTCTCTCGGCCATCTTAGGTTGGCATGAGCCATGGTGTCAACATGCTTAGCTCCCCTCTGTAACTGCCTCCCTTTAATTCAATGGACAGAGCTCCTAAGGCAAAAAAAACTACTTTCTGACTTGGGTTGGGGCTGGGTTCCCCACTCTTGTTCTTTCCCATCATAAGAGCCAGGCCAAGCCTGTGGGTGCCCTGGGTAATGCAAGATGGGATCTGTGGTCAAAGGTGAGGAGTTGTGGGCATGGGTCCTACCCTCATTGCCTACATCTTCCCTTTCCCATCTTGCCTTTGTAGTCCTAGAAAATGATTAGTGTCTGGTAAAGGGGGTACCCAGTTCTTTCCCTATTGGCTTTGCTGTTCCCCAGCCTTCTTTTTGTGTTTTTATAACTGTCATCAGTTTAGCCACTGTTTAAATTGTATATATTGTTCTGAGGCACCTGGCCTGTCCCTTCAGTGAGCCATGTCTGCCCTTGTGTTGTAGTGAAAAGCTGTCGTCAGGACTAATCTTCTGTCTCTGGAATTGTTCGTTTCAAATAAAGAGTTAAAATTGTCTTTTACTTTTTCTGAGGGAGGGAGAGGGGTATTGGGAGGGGTGAAGGATATAGAGGAGTAATGCTGGATAACTTCAAATCTCAAGGTGTAAAAGAGGGAAGTGTACCACCCCAGTTTGAGGATCATTTTTGCCCACATGAAACACCTCTCTGAATGACTCTGGTAGGAATATAGTCCTTTTTATGATAATTTTCTAAGCACTTAAGAAAAAAGGTATTCAACAGCCATCTATTGAGGACCTAATATGTTTAAAACCCTGAATTACATGCCTTAGAAAAGACTAAAATTGATTAGACCAGGACCCTATCCCCAGCAGGCTATGGGAGAGACAGACATAAATATCTAGTGCTATGGGACAGCAGAGATACAAGCAGTTTCAAGTATATGCGGAAGTTGAGTGAGGGTTCACTGAGGAAGGTGGCATTTAACCTGGGCCTCAGAGAGTAACAGAGGCCAGCACAAACAAAGGCATAGGGGCAAGAAAGTGCAAAGCTGAGATTTTCCAACCAGGGAGTGACAGGATTAGATCTGTTACTTTAGGGTAAAGATTCCTGGAACAATATAGAAGATAGGGGGCAGGGGCAGATCTGAAGGCTGGGAGACCAGTGGAAGGAGCGTGGCTAAAATTCCATGTGCCACAATGGGAATGTGGGGATAGGGATGGATTCAAAATTAAATTTAAGACATTTTGAAGGTCAATTTTACAGGATTTGATGAATGGGAATGGGGGTTTCAGGAGAGAGAAAAATTAAGAATGACTCCTAGGTTTCTAGCTTTGATGATGGGGAGCGTGATGGTGTCTTTAACCAAGATGAGAAACACAAAGGTAGAATTTTTTTGTTCTGTTGTTTGTTGGACCAGGGGTGGGTGGGAGGTTGATAATAAGTTCAAATTTTGATCATGTTAGGTTTATGATTTCATTGAGATACCCATGTAGTGGGCCATGCAACATGGTATAGTAGAAAGAACACCGAAACCCGAGTTTCCTATAATAGCTCTGCCACTAAAACTTGGGCAGGCCTACCTTTTTGATCCCTCACCTAAAAAGTGGATTCTTACTCTGCCCTGCTTTTCTCACAGAATTGTCGGGCAGGTCAGATGAGAAAATGGGTATGAAAGAGCAATATTGATGCTAGGCATTACCATATATACTGTTGTTATTAGTTGCCGTCAAGTTGATTTCAACTCATGGTGACCCCATGTGTGCAGGTAGAACTGCTCCATAGTTTTCTAGGCTGTGACCTTTCAGAAGCAGACTGACAGGCCTGTCTTCCGAGGCACCTCTGGGTGGGTTCGAATGACCAGCCTTTCAGCTAGTAGTCGAGGATTTAACTGGTTGTGCCACCCAGGGACCCCATATATACTAGGCAGTTGGAAATTTGAGTCTGAGGCTTGGAAGAGAGAAGAGGTGTACATTTAGACATCATCTGCAAAGGACTCCTAGCTGAAGCTCTGGAAATGCATAAGATTATTCCAAGGAAAAATAGAATGAAGAAAAAACAAAGGAAAAAAAAAACTGGCATCTTGGAGAATATCTCATTAACCAAAGAAAGGAATCAGAGAGGAGGAGGAGACCCAAATCTGCCAGATGCCAAAGGCATAACCACTTGATAAAAAGCTGTTCTCATAGCCCCAGCCAAAATGAAGTCTATTAAATTTGCCTCTACGGAAAGACACTAAATAAACAATAGATAAGTAGTAACTTTGGTGAAAGATAAGACAGTACACAATACTGGGGAAGCCAGCACAACTTGGCCAAGGCAAGGTCGCAGAAGCTCCACAGACACATCCAAACTCCCTAAGGGACCAAATTACTGGGCTGAGGGCTGGGGACCATGGTCTGAGGGGAACACCTAGCTCAATTGACATAACAGTTTATAAAGAAAATGTTCTATATCCTACTTGGGTGAGTAGTGTCTGGGATTTTAAAAGCTGGTGAGCAGCCATCTAAGATACTCCACTGGTTTCACCCCATCTGGAGCCAGGGAGAGTGAAGAAAACCAAAGATAGAAGGGAAAGATTAGTCCAAAGGACTAACGGACCACAACTACCACAGCCTCCACCAGACTGAGTCCAGCACAACTAGATGGTGCCCAGCTACCACCACTGACTGCTCTGACAGGGATCACAATAGAGGGTCCCAGACAGAGCTGGAGGAAAGTGTAGAACAAAATTGTAACTCACACACACACACACACACACACACACAAAAAGACCAGGCTTACTGGTCTGACAGAGACTGGAGAAACTTGAAGTGTGTGGCCCCCAGACATCCGTTTAACTCAGTACTGAAGTCACTTCTGAGGTTCACCGTGCAGCCAAAGATTAGACAGGCCCATAAAACAAGACTAAATGGGCACACCAGCCCAGGGACAAGGACAAGAAGGCAGGAGGGGACAGGAGAGCTGGTAACAGGGAACCAAGTTCAAGAAAGGGAGACTGTTGACATGTTGTGGGGTTGGGCAACCAATGTCACAAAGCAATATATGTATTAATTGTTTAACGAGAAACTGATTTGCTCTGTAAACCTTCCATCTAAAGTACATTAAAAAAAAAACAGTAAAAAAATTTTTGCCTCTACTTCTCCCATCCTCAACAAGGTCCAAAGCCATCTGGCTTTCTTACCTCCTTCCCCTATTGGAACAGGGAAGGAACTGATGTCATTTATTCAGCTAGATTTCTATTCTGTGTCTAGCTTTATGCTAGTTACTAAGGGTAAAAAAATGAGTACTTAGGATCTGCTCTTGAGAAGTCCCTAGTCTGATAGGGAAGACCAGGGCTAAGACCAACATAAGGTAGGCGAGGTGCCTAGGGCACAAACTGAAGAAGGCACTCACTCTTGGGATCATGCAAGTGCCAATCCTGTACTTGCACGATCTTTAAATTTTGCACCTTAGGTGCCTCAGTTGCCTCACCCTTGTACTGACCCTGGGGAAGACTCACATGTCAATAAAATAACCAGAATAGAATGTAATTGCTTCTCATTTTCCCCCAGGAAGTCAAGAAAGGCCACAGAAGCAACATGAAAGCTGGGTCTTTCATGAAGATTGGGCAATAGTTTGTCAGACCAAGTAGAGGTGCGGGGATCAATGTGTACAAAGGCATGGAGGCATAACAGAACATGGTGTGTCTTCAGGAAAGGGAGGGTGGTTGGGCTAGAGAGAAGGTGGAGAGGGCCTAGTGAAAGAGTTAGGAGTGGTAAAAGGTGTTGCTGGAAAGGTAAACAGAGATCAAGGTGTGACAGGCATTGAATGCCATGCCCTGCTCTGCCCTGCCATCCCTTGCCAGGGTGACCAACATATCTTAGTTTGCCCAGGACTCTCTCTCCCAGTTTTAGCACTGAACGTCCCGCATCCTGGGAAATCCCTCAGTCCTGGCAAACTGGGATATTGGTCCCCCTAGCCCTGTCATACGTTATCCTAGAAGCAGTAGAAAGCCATCAAAGAATTTTCACAGGGAACTGGCAGGATATGTTTCATGTTTTAAGATGACTTTAGTATGTCTGGGTGATGTGGAGGACTACGTGCTAGAGAAACCTGAGGGAGGCAGTATGGTGAAGAAACGGTTTGTGTGTGTCACCTTTTGGCAGATGTGAGTTCCAGTCCCCCAACCAGCTCCTTCTTTCCTATCTGTGCAGCCTGGGAAAGTTACTTAACCTCTCTAGGCCTCAGCTTCCTCATCTGTAAAATGGGGACAATAATGGTGCTTACCTGAAAAGAATGGTGAGGATTAAAACCCTTTCAAGAACCAGTTATTTTCTGCTTTGAATTTTTTGGTGATACCATGTGTTTTCATTAACGGAAGCATGCTGAATCATTGAGTATTGTTGAATTTTTGGTAGGTAGTATGGATTTTTTTTCTTGCCCCCTCCCACAAGCCTACCCTTAGAGTCTGGAGAGACATATATTGTCCCACTAATTCTACCCCCAGAGCTCCCCACCCCCTGAGTCCACTGGGACATATGCATCCCAAAAATTTTTTTTCAAAATTTCTATTTTTCCTACAAAAAATGCACATGCCTCATACAACACCCTGTAAAAACAGTAATTTGCAGCATATGCCCATTTTTTCAGTTTCAAACAGTCATAAAGGCCCCTTGCCTTGTGGCAGCATGCACTATCAGTGGGAAAGGAGTTTCCCAATGAATCTGAGAGGAAGAAAATTTTGTTGGGCAACCATATATCCCACCGGTCATGAAAAGGTTTAAAGGAGATGACGTTTAGCACAGTGCCAAGCAGGCGCTTAATGTTAGCTCTTATTGTCCACATTATCAGGAATTATTGCAAGGCCCGAAGTAAAGAAACAGGGACAATAGGAATGCTGAGAAGTAAAGGGATTTGTGAAAGATTTGGGAAGCAGAATTACCAGACCTTGTTGATTAACCGAACACACTGTAGTGTGAGTTTTAGTTGGTTTTAATACTCCAAGGTATCTGCATTTCAAGACATTTGTCTCTAAGGGAGGAAAGAAAGGCTTTGTCCCTTGTTCAAGGAATTTCAGGCAGGGAGGAAGGGAAGCTGGAGGAGGAACCGAAAGGAGAAAGGAGAGATTAGAGGGGAGGCTGTAATCACAGGCATGTTTCAAAAGCTTATCTTAATTTAGGCATTTGGGGGTAGGGATTCTGAATAACTGTCTCTTCCTGTCCCTGCACACCACAAATTGCCTTGCTTCCTGGGGATGGACAATTTCTGGATCCTGCTCCAGGTACAGATCCCTGGATGGGCCCTCTCCCTCCACACCGCCCTTCCCTGTCTGAGCACACGGCTTAACTTTGTTGTTGTGGTTAGGTACCATCAAGTCAATAGTGACCTCGCGTGACAGAGTAGAACTGCCCCACAGGGTTTTCTAGGCTGCTTTACAGGAGCAGGTCACCAACCAGGTCTTTCTCCCACAGTCACTGGATGGGTCTGAACTGCCAACCTTTTGGTTAGCAGCCAAATGCTTAATCATTGTGCCACGAGGCCTGTCAGCGTAGTAGTTGCCTAACTTCTAAGACCTACATGTGATAGCTGAGAGTCCAAATTCCTGTGCAAGCTTCTGTGCACAATATCTAAGACCCTTCACTGACTAGTCCAACCTACTTTGCCAGTCTCACCTCCTACTACAACCAGCCCACCCCTCACCCCATGCACTCTCTGCTGTAGTCACAGCCAACACTCTTTCAAGACACTAAACCTTTGCATATGCCTATGTCCTTTTCCTGATTGCCCTTAATTCATCAAGCTACTAAGCACCTACAATGTGTGAAGCATGCAAGTAATTACCACACTCTAATAGACATATGGAGCCCTGGCGGCACAGTGGTTAAAGCTCAGCTGCTAACTAAAAGGTCAGCAGTTCGAATCCACCAGCCGCTCCTTGGAAACACTATAGGGCAGTTTTACTCTGTCCTATGGGTCACTATGATTCAGAATTGACTCGACGGCAACAGGTTTAATAGACATATACTCCAGAGTACTATGGGAACTCAGGGTACAGGGGAAGACTCGTTCTCTCTGAGGAACCTGGTTGGAGGAAGAGAAGAGAGTTGAAGCCTTCACATAAGAAATGACATCTGAGCTGAGTCTTGAATGATGAGTTTGCCAGTCAAAGAAGGGAAAGGGAACTGCCAGATTATCTACGGCTCCTCTATCTCCCCACACTCAGACATCAAGTCTTGTTGTAGATTTTACACCCGAAGTTTTTCTCACATCTGTCCCTCTGCCAATGTCCTAGTCCTACAGTCCCCACATGGGCTATTGCCACAGCTCCATAGCTAGTCATTCTGCCTCTAATGTTTCCAATCCCCAATTCATTCTCCATGCTGCTGCCAGAGTGAGCTTCTAAACATACAAATCTGAAGGTGTCACTTCCCTCCTCAAAACTGTTAATGGTTTCCCTCTACCTACTGACCCATCACAAGCTGGTCATAGTTTATCTTTCCCAATTCACCTTTAGCCATTCCACTCCTCAAACCCTCCATTCTAGCCACAGTAGATTATTTTCCAAACTCTGAAGATGCAGCCAGGTGAAAGATGTGGCAGTCTGCTTCTGTAAAGGTTTACAGCCTTGGAAACCCTGTGGGACAGTTCTACTCTGTCCTTTAGGGTCACTATGAGTCAGAATTGACTCATCTGCAATGGGTTTTAAAGATACACCAGGCCCTTTCAGATGTCTGTGTGTTTTTGTCCACATTATTCCCCCTTCCTAGAACACCCCAATCCTTCCCCGACTTGAATCTGCAGGTTCAGCCTAGCCTAGTCCAGGAATCAAAGGGAGCCCAGCTTGGTAGGATTTTATAGACCCTTCTCTACCATAGGTCAGGCCTGGCATTTAAGTATTGTGGAATCAGTAAATGGATGAAACATTCCCCCTCTAGTCCTCTCTGTGTGTGCCAGGCTATCTGATTGGGCATCTGAACCAGTTTGTGGTTGCCATGCCAATTCTCTATGGATACTCTAGCTTGCTTTGAAATCCCAACTCAGCTGGCTGGGGCCTTGATTGAGCTCCTAGTTCAGCCAGCCTCCTTCATCCAGGAGCTGATTCTGTCTCTTTACCCCCAGCTCCTGGCATCTCTGCAGAGACATGCCCCTGAAAGATCACACACACACACACACACAAAAACCTTTGCTGTCAATTCCGACTCATGGTGACCCCGTGTGGCAGGGTAGAACTGCTCCATAGGGTTTTCTTGTCTCTAATCTTTGTGAAAGCTGATCGCCAGGCCTTTCTCATGTGGAGCGGCTGGGTGGGCTCGAACTGCCAACCTTAGGGTTGTCAGCCACGTGCTTAACTGTTGTGACACTAGGGCTTCTTTAAAAGACCATAGATGAACCCTTCTAACTTGGATCCGAAGCTACTCCCAGAGATCATCTTTCAGCCAAATAATAGACGGGCCTATAAAATAAACAATGACACCCGTGAGTAAAATGCTCCTTAGAACAATGAACTATACGAGACCAACCGGGCAATATTTGCCCAAAAGCAAAGATGAGAAGACAGGAAGGGGTAGGAAAACCAGAGGAATGGGAACCAGGAACTCAGGGTTGCAATGGGGAGAGTGCTGACGTATTGCTGGAATTGCAACCAATGTCACGGAACACTTTGTTTATAAATTACTGAATGAGAAACTAATTTGCTCTGTAAACTTTCACCTAAAGCACAGTAAAACAAAAAGACCATAGACGTCCCTAAAAAGCTCTGATACCACGAGCGACAGTGCGCAATAACCTCTTGTGAGGCCTATTCTGCCCCCAGACCAAACCCCTGGAATATTGACCCCTAAATGGGTCATGCTCCAGTTTGCAACATCTCTTGGACTTTGCTGTTTGGACTGCTGTCCACTGCCTGGGGGGAGACAGCCCTATTGCCAAATTCTTTATAGTAGTTGAACCAGCCTCACTCCTTTCTGGCTCATCTCAAGTACCTAGCATACCTTGAGGCTATGGTCTCAGGGCTTATGATACCATCTTTCCTTTTTTTACAGCTTATAAACAGTTTTTGAGCATATTTTATTTGATCCTCTGTGAAAGAGGTAGGAAGGTTATTATTAACCTTATGTAATAGACAAGGAAACTGAGATCTGGAGAGGGTAAATATAACATGTCCAAGGGGACACCGCTAGTAAATGGAGAACCAGGTTCCCTAATTCGAATACCCTCTTTACCACCCCAGTTACTCAGCACATTGAGTGTCTACTCTGAGGCAGGTAATAAGCCCCAATTGCCTCCTTGTCTCTCTCTTTCATACTCTTGTGACAGAGCCTCAAATTAAAAAGGCAGCCCTGGGGTTAGCCTGATCCTCCCTCCTACCTCCCTGAGACATTGTGCACACTGGCTACCTTCAAGGTTCCTTTGGCCTGCCCCCCACCTGGGTCACAGGACATGAGAATAATGTGTCCTCTATTTGCAGTGACACCCATACTGGTAGCTTTATTGTCCCACCACTGCCCCCTGGGGAGGAAAGCCTCAATCTGGAGTTGGGCCCTCTTTCCAAGGGGAGTTGGTAGAATCCTTTGAAAAGAAACTAATTTCTGAGGAGATGATGGATTTAGCATCTCTCAGTGTGGGCAGGGCATGAGGCTCCCTCATGACAAGGATGGAATTTAAAAAAAAAAAAGAAAATCTTTCTCTTGATGGCCTTTTGGACTGAGGGGGGATACTCTGTGTTTGTTGTGTTGTGTTGTGGGAGGAGTCGATATATTTCAATATGAAAAGAAACCTCTCCCACCCTGAGGAGGGTGGGGACCTCTCCTCTGACAGGGTATGATGTCAGTTTCTAAGGAGAAAGGAAATCTCTTGCAGGAAAGGAATGTTTCTCCTTTAGAGAGTGGGGGAAAAGCTTTCTTTCTCAGCGGTTGTGGAGTGTGAGAGAAAGGAATACTTACTCTCTCCTTCCTTTTCTAAAGGAGAAACTTCCTTGAATGAGGAAACCTTCCATGCTTTCTGAAAAAAAAAATAACTGTTTCAAAAGGGAGAACAATTCTAATGAGATTATGCCTGAGTCTCTCTTCCTTTCTGCTATTCTCCCCACATGGAGTCAGCATATTCTGAGAGGGAGTGGCAAATAATTTTTCCTGCTTGGGAGGTTGGGAAGATGAGAAGGGAAACTTGCCATGGAGGAAACTTTTACTATGAGGGGCCATTTGTGAGGGCAGTAATTCTGAGATGTCAGGCTGAGGAAATCTTTAGGAATCCCCAAAACGCGGTGTTAAAGGAAGCTTAGAGATGCGCTAGGCCAGTCCGTATTTGCTCACAAGGAGACTGAGTTTTGGGGAAGACAGTGCCTTGCTCATAAGTGACAGAACCAGGACTTGAACCCAGCTTTGTCAAGTCCCAGCCTGGGGCTTTTCTCACCCCAGCTGCCAGGGATAGGGGAAGCTACCTCCCATTTGGGAGAGTGATATTAGCAGGAAACTACGGCTGTAAATTTTTTGACCTGTGGTGGAGGCGACTCTGGGGTGGAGAATATTGATTCCTAAGGGAAGGGAATTGAGGAGGAGGATAGAATCAGGGGCTATGTCTGGAGGAAAGCGGTCAGAGTCATTGTACAATCCCACAGGTGGGTTGCAGGACATCAGTTTGCAAGGAATGCTGAGTTCTGAGGGAGTAAGGAGAATACCTCTCCCAGGAGTGTGGGAAAGGGAGCCTTCAACAAGGTGCCCAGGGAATATTTGCAAGTCTCACTCAGATTTAAGAAATCTTTCTATCGTCTCCTACCACTCCAGAGGGAGTTCCTAATCTCTTTAAAATCAGAGGAGGGAGGTAGGTGAATTATATCTTAATAAAGCTGTTATTTTTTAAAAAATGAAACAACAACAACAACACAACACAACAAAGGAGAGAATGACTCAGGGTGTGGCTTTGCTGGGCCAGGAGTGCGGTGGTCTCTCATTTTGCAGCTTCAGTTCCTCACATCACTATTGCTTTTGCCCCATTCCTTTCTTGTTCTACAAAAAGCCAAGGCCAGCTCAACCAGGGGGCAGTCAGAGGTTACAGGAGAAAGAACTTGACAAACACACAAGCCACCTCCTCATTTACTGTAAAATCCTGTTTAATGTGTAACATTTCAGGCAGAGAGAGGCCTTGGGGACTACAGGCAAAGGCAGCCCTGACCAACCTCAGCTGCAACTTATCTGCCTGCTTCTCCCTTCCTAACTCCCCCACCCCAGGCATTCCCTCCCGCAAGCTTTTTTCTTTTTTTTTTTTTTTTTTTTGCTACCTTCCCTTCTCCTCCCACAAGTCCACAGCACCCCTTCCTTCGCTTCACTTGCCCACATCCCCTCCCCCACTGATGTGACTCCAGAAAATAGGGTATCTGACTTCACGGGGTTAAGATTAGTTTCATAATTGGAGATGCTGTCAGAGCATCTCATTTCTTGTCCCCAGTGGTCCCAGGGAAAGGGAGAGGGAAGAGGAAGGAGTATAGGCAGCAATAGTTGCCCACACCCCCATAACCTGGGGCACTGGTTCCGGTGGCCTCCAGCTCCCCACGCCATCCAGTCCCTCAGACAGAAGGCCCTGGGAGGAAGGCAGGTGGCGGGGGGAGTTTTTGATCGAATGATCCCTAGCAGGTAGAGGCCTGTGCAGCAGCAGGGGAGAAGGAGGGGCAGGCCCAGGACAGGGTGGGGGCGGGATGGGAGGTTGCCTGGTATGTGGCATCAGCAGGCCGAGCAGCGGTCGCTCTTCTCAGCCAGCCCGGCACCAGTGCCGGGGCTGCGGCGCAGTATGTCTTTCAGGGAGCCATCCTGCTCGCTCAGCAGCTTGTTGATCTCATTCTGCTTGTATTCAGGTGAGAGGCGGTGGCCAAAGCCCGAGCCCTTGCGGGAGGGCGGATTGGAGCGGCGCTGGGCTCGGCGAGCACAGGCTCGGATGATGAGGTACACCACCTCGGCCACGTTGAGGATGATGCAGATGCCCGAGGCGGCTAGCATAAAGACAGTGAAGACGGTTTTCTCCGTGGGGCGGGACACAAAGCAGTCCACTGTGTTGGGGCAGGGGTAGGCCTCACACTTGACCAATCGTACCATGGCGTAGCCAGGGTAGAGCAGATAAAAGACATACATGAAGACTGCCTCAAACAGCAGCCGGAACACTACGCTGATGACATAGGTCCACCACAGTGTCCCTGAGATGTGGACCTTGTGCCTCTTCACCTCCTCCAGGTGTAAGGGGTCCCCATGGCCCTCAAGCCGAAGCATTTTCTTCTCTATGTGCTGCTGGTGAGCCACGTGCATGGCCACGAGGAGAGCTGGGGTGGAAACCAAGATGAGCTGCAGGGACCACAGACGCACATGGGAAATGGGGAAAAAGTGGTCATAGCAGACGCTGTTACAGCCAGGCTGGAGGGTGTTGCAAATGAAGGAAGACTTCTCGTCACCCCACACACTCTCCGCAGCCACCACCAGCACCATGATTCTGAAGATGAAGATGACCGAGAGCCATACTCGGCCAATGGCCGTAGAATGCCGGTTCACACCACTGAGCAAGGTGTACAAACCTGTCCAGTTCATCCTGCCTCATTCACACCTGCAAAACATGAGCCACAAAGCAAGCTGTCAGAGAGTTGGGACAGAAGCTCAGGTCCATAACACTGCCAACCACACCCCTCCCCCAAGAGTCAGAGTCAGTGCAGGAAAGGAAGGATAGCCATAGCTTTCCTCATCACTCTATCTTCCTTGCCAGCCTCTCCTTCTCCTCACTCATCTTGACCTCCTTGAGCCCCATCCCCTTTCTTCACTTTCATTCAACATTCTTTCTTCTCCAGCCCCTCTCTTTGCCAGACCTATCTTGCTCTCCCAGCAGCCACCCCCTCTTGCTCCCCATCTCCCAGCTCCTTCGCTCTGGACCTGGGGCAAACCCAATAAAGTCCTGTTACCTTGGGGAGCGCCTATCCCTGAGGCCACTCAGACAGGTCCCCTATGGTCTCATGTCTGTGCAGGGGGAGTAGTCCCTGGGTCCGCGCCTGCGTTCCAATTCATCACCGCCCGGTGCTGGGGAGTCATATGCTGCTTTATACCCAGTGTCTGCACAATGGGACCTTTGTGGGGCTCTGAACAACGCCCTTTAGAATTCAGATCAAACGCCCTGACTTCCGCCCACCCTATACACAGAGCACTTGTGTCCCAGTGCCCGACACCCAGCCGGCACCCACCTGTTCTGTGCCCGCCCGGTCCATCGCCGCACCCGCCCCATAGCCCCATCAGAAGAACGGTCACAGGGGGTGAGGAGAGGAGGAGAGATGGAACAGGTATATGTAAGAAAGAACCCCAGGGGACCAGGAGGCTCTGGGCTGAGACCTTCCCCCAATGGCCCTACCAGAAATTTAGGATCAGCAGGGTTTTTCCTAGGTTTAGATCCCCTCCAGGGTATGGGTAGAGGGGAAAGAAAAAAAAAAGGAGTTCATATTTATCAAGCCAGGAACCATGCTAAGCATTTTCCTGTACAATTTTTTTTTAATCTGCTTAGTAAGCCTCTGGAGCCCTGGTGGTACAGTGGTTAAGAGCTCGGCTGCTAACTAAAAGGTCAGCAGTTCGAATCCACCAGCTGCTCCTTGGAAACCCTATGGGGGCAGTTCTGCTCTATCCTATAGAGTTGCTATGAGTCGGAATCGACTTGATGGCAATGGGTTTGGTTTGGTTTGAGTTTAGGAGCCATGGTAGCATAGTGGTTAAAGTGTTTGGCTGCCAACCCAAAAGTCAGAGGTTGGAAACCACTGGGAGAAAGATGTGGCAGTCTGCTTCTGTAAAGATTTACAGCCTTGGAAACCCTATGGGGCAGTTCTACTCTGTCCTATAGGGTCCGTGTGAGTCGGAATTGACCTGATGGCAGTGGGTTTGGTTTTGGTTTTAGTAAGCCTCTAAAGATTGTTACCACATTTTCCAGATGAGGAAGCTGAAGCTCGGATAAGTTAAGTAACTCATTCAAGTCACACAGCTAGGAAGCCGTAGGGTAGGATGAAACACAAAAGTGTTATCTGAAGCAGAAGTTTAGGGTCTTTCCACAGTATACTTCTTGTGCTTTTACAGATGGTATCAGCAAAAGAAAAGGCTAGTGGTGAAAAAAAAGCAAAAGCTAATGTTACTGGTAAAAGCACAAGAAGCATGGAAGCTGTGGACCTGTGAGCACATTTCAGTGCCAGCGTCATAGAGCAAACCCTGACCATCCCTCACGGAGCTTCAGGAAAGGGAACCCAGCTAGGAGGTGGTGAGGTGGGTATGCGGTAAGTACAAGACAGAAGAGAAAGCAGAGGGTCGCCACCAGACAGAAGGTTAGGAGATGGAATATGTAAGAGTCACATAGACTTGGGTTCGAATACTGATTTTTCACTTAATACAACCTTGAGTAGTTACTGAACTTCTCTGAGCCTCTTTGCTCATCTATAAATGAGGTTAGTACCCAGAGTTATTGTGAAGTTTTATGAGGCAACCTGCAGAAGTTTTTAGCTCAGCTCCAGTTTCGTAGTTGGTGATCAAGGGGGGGTGAGAATCTTCTCAGGAAGAGAAATCAATGTTGCTTTAGGGGGACCAAGTGGTCTGCTAAACCCAAGATCCCTCTTTTTTTTTAATTCCTGAAGCTGTTGTTGACCTATAGCGTCTGTCTGGGATAGAACAGACTGTTCCGGGTTCCTGCCCTGCCCCCAGTATCAAGTGCATATTGTAACATCCTGCTTTCATGAGCTTGCCAGTTGCTCTAGGGAAGAAATTCCCCTCTGCCCCTCAGGCAGGCAAAGAAGGCCTCTCCCCCACCTCCTGCTACTTATGCTATTGAGTTGCAAGGAGATCAAGCTGGAAGCAAGGAACTGGGATGTACTGAGAACACATAGGCCTGGACAGGTAGGAAATGCAGGGGCATTTCCTTCCCCCAATCATCACTCCACTTCAGTAGAAGCCCCGTACTCATCTCTGGATGGGCCTCTCTGTTGTAGGGGGAAAGGGTAGGACATCAATAACTGGAAGAGAGGGAAGGGGATGAAAGAAAATGGAAGAAGGGACAGTCCATGGGACATAGGTTACTTCTCTGAATAAAGTTTATTTATCTAAAAAAAAAAAAGGCTCAGTGAGTCCATGCTCTCTGCCCAAACCAGTGTGGGGAGGCAGGAATACAGGTGCCCCTTCTCCAAGCCTGGGATTCTGAAGGCAGAGCTGCTGCAGGAGGGACCACAGTTAGTTCTAAAGAAGTGCTTCCTTCACTGAGATGTGTTAGGCTCGAAAACAGGTGGTCAAGGAGAATTAATTACAACCGTTCACTGAGCACTTGAATGCCAGGCCCTTGCATGCACAATATCTTGTGTAATTCTCAGAACAGCCCCGTGAAGTGGGTATTTTTATCCTCATTTCACAGACGAGGACACCGAGGCAAAGGAAGGTGATAGGACTTGTCCAAGAATCACACAGTTAGTAAGTGACAGAGCTGGCCTTTGAGCCAGGCCAAACTAAGTTTAGAGCTCATACTCTTTCTCATAAACTCTACTGCCTTGGATAAAATTATAGCTTTTCTATTAGAAACAGGGAAATTCAAAACTGGTCTCTCTTCTCTTCTAGCCCCTCCTCCTCTCCTTTCCTATCAACTGACAACTCTTTTCCTCTCCTTCCTTCCCAGGGCTTTCCATTGCCTCCTGATTTATTCTTTTTTTTTCCCTTCCTTATCTTTGTCCGGCTGCTTACTCTTACACCAAAGCAAGCCCCAGCTGTTCTCTTCTCTTTGCCCCCCAGGCATGTCCCCATAGACAGCTTGGCTCCCCCTGAGTTCCTAGGTTCTTATAGCTGTCCGTTTCTCATCTTCTTCAGCCCTCTGAGACATAAGCCAGTAAGCTCCCTTTGGTGCCCCTAATGACTCTTGTGTGGGCACTGAGATCTCAATTTTTGCCTTCCACTTTGAAAGAGGAGCTGATTATTATGTCAACATCAATACCTCAAGACTTTCATTTAAGACTCCAACAACTGCAAAAACATCCAGGGCAGTGACCTGGTTTTGAAATCCAAACCATTTTAGTGACTTTGGGTTAAAGTCCAAGTGCTGATATGCTCTGTGTTACTCCAGGCATGTTTTGCCCTCCTGTTTAATTAGATAGGAACTCCCTGTTCACGTCAGGCTTTGGCCCTGTCCTCAGACTCAGATTTGCCCCAGTACTCAAGCACAGTTCAAAATCAGGGGATCCTACTTACTCCTTACAGCAATCCTGTAATATTATCCCCATTTTTCAGGCAAGGAAATTGAGGATCAGAGAGATTAAGTAATGTGTCTCAATGGCAGTTGCACTGCTGCTAAGTGGTAGAGTCAAATTTCAAATTTTTCTTCATCTGATCTCAAAGCCTTTGTATATAGCACTGCCTTTGGCTGCCTCTCTACCTTTTAAGGAGTTTGCATTCTAGCTGAGACTAGGTCCGCAACTCAAAAACTTATACTCCTTCCTGTGGGACTGTATGTGTGCACAGGTGCCACACATTATGTACACACACACACATGCACACGCACATTCATCAGGTCTGCCTCTCCCACCTTTGCTCCCATCTATTTCCTTGTCTGTCCTTCTAACCACAAGAAAACCCTTGTGTTTTTTGAGCTTGGGGAAGAGGAGCCTGGTTGGGCTGGATGAGGTCACATTTAGCCTTAGACCCCATACTCCCCCTCCTACTTCACAGGCAACCCCAGATTCTCTCAGTGGCATTCATGAACACCTCTCCACAGGCAACCCATTACCCAGCCTCTAATCAGGAAAGGACATGGGGCTTCCTTTGAGATTTCCTTCTAAGTTTCTGACCACCTTCGTCAGTTTTTGTGGCTAAGGCCAAACTTTTCAAGCTCTGTTCCTCTTCCCTTGCTTCTCTTCCTTGCCTCTACCCCGTGGTTCTACAGCATCTCATTGGACTTACCCTCTCCACCCCTGTCATACTCTGTAGCTAGGCTTGGGATGGGTCCAGTCTAGCTCATTACAACTTTTTCTTTCCCTCACTGTGCTGTGGTCTTTTCACAGAACTTCTGCTAATGTCAGTTCCTTTACCAACTGTTTGAACTATACCCCCTTACTCCTCCATCACTCATCAGACTTCCTGTTGGTCTGTACTTGGACTTATTACAACAGTAACCATTTATGGAATGCCCACTGCGTGCTAGGAGCCATATGTTCATTAACTCTCATCCTCACAACAACCCTGTGAGCCACAGGTTATTGTCTCCAATTTGCAGTTGAGAAAATGGAGGCTCAAAGAAGCTGAGAAACTTATCATACAGCTGGTAAGTGCTGGGGCTCAGGTTAGGATTCTTGGGTCTCTCACCAAAGCCTGGGTCCCTTCCCCATTGCCATGCTATATCCTCATCTATACTTCTCTCCAGTCACACCCCTCTTGTCTCCATTCTCCTTATTTCATTTTCTAAGCCCATACATTCTGCTGTGCCATTCCCAACAGCTGGAACAAGTTCCAGACAGCCAGAGGGGCACCGCTTATTCAGACCTCCAAACCATCAGCGACTCCGAGCTCAGCTTGAGTCTCCCTGCCTCCCTCAAGAAAATGGAAGTACACACTCCCAAATCTTCAATCCTGTTGGCTGACCCTCTGCTGCCCACTGAGTGCACTGTATTCCTCCACCTGCAGCCCCTATGTTGGTTGCACACCTGGTTTACCTTGTAATCATGGAAGAAAAACAGAACCTGGCTGTGCCCAACAGTTCCACCTAACCCTAACCCTGTGTGGCAGGAAATGTTGTACAGAGAAGAACTTGGCCACCCTGAGCCTAGGAAGTCCCTCAAGTCTTCCTGGGAATCTGGCCCTGTGGGAACGAGGGAAAAAACCCTTGTCTGAGAAAAAAGAGTGAGAGGAGGAGCAGCTTTGAGCATGGGAAGAGGATAAGAGTTGGGGGCTGTAGAGATAGGCTAAGCAAGCTTGGCACCTGGCAGGAGGGGCCTCACCTCAGCTCAGAGGATAAGCATGGAAGGAATCTAAGTGACTGAATGCCCAGACCAAGAGAAGGCAAGACCTGGCCCTCTCCCCAGCCCCCATTTCTGCCCCCTGCGCCACACCAACCCTCCTGGCCCACCTCCCTCAGCCCCCAGCCTTCTCACCTCCCCGACACTGCTACACCTGGCGGCTGCTGCCCTTTCCCAGGGAATGTCTGCAGGCGTGTCTGCCCTGTGCCACTAGGTATTGTCAGCCCAGCCCAGGGGAGGGACGAGTCCAGGGCTGGAGCCAGATATGGCCCACAGCCCAAGAGGAACCAAACATTAACCAGCCCCACCTCTTCCCACACACAATCATTAAACAAGATTGATCCCCTGAACTCCCAATGAGTTTGGAGAGACAGATCACATAGCCTGGAGTTAGTGCCCTGTCCCGGAGGAAGAGAGGCATCATTGTCACCTGCGTGCCCATGTTTAGTCCATCTGGTAGGCAGTTCGAACCCACCAGCTGCTCTGTGGGAGAAAGATGTGGCAATCTGCTTCTGTAAAGATTACAGTCTTGGAAACCCTATGGGGCCATTCTACTGTGTCTTATAAGGTCACTATGAGTTGGAGTCTACTGGATGGCAATGGATTTGGTTTAGAGAATTCCTTAGTGAGTGTCTGGTAAACTTGGTACAAGGCAAAACTGAACCTGAGATCGTCAACAGCTTTCAGCCTTCCCCCACGCCCTGAAGCTGGCCTCAGGTAGATCTAAGTGTGGGCAAGCTGCAGAGAGGGATCCTGCATTGGGTGCCATCCCTTCTAGCTTTGATGCTTTAAAATTACTTGACGCTCAGAAGAAAAAAAGCCGTGGGCGATGTCTACTGGCTCCTGAGGTCAAGGTGGGGAATGACAGTGCTTCCCACCCATACGGCAGTACCAAGGTACTTTGACCCCTGCTTATTGTCCATGTCCTGAACGACTGGGAATGGACCAAAGTATTTCCAATCCCATCCCAGAACCCTAACACCTCCTCAGAAATTGCCTTCCATCCTGGGGGCCAAAGCAGTTGAACCGCAAAGTGTATCTTGCGCAGTAACAAATCTTGGCAATCATTAAGGTAAACAGGGAATGTCAACCATTAACTGAGGGATCAGTCTAGTTTCAAGGTCTCCACATTGAGGGCTTAGCTGAACCTGAAGACCCTGCCATGTCTAAAGCCTGTGTGGCAGTAAACAAATAAGTGAAGTCAGCAGACACCAGTCCCTCTGCCTTCTGCTCTTCACCCAGTTTGTGTTCACTGCCGGAAAGATAGCCAGAGCCTGAGCCTCCCTTGGCCAAACTCAGGCATATCAATACATCAGCCAACAAGTCTTTACTTTCCTGGACGCCTAATGAGTATCCAGCCTAGGGCTACTGCTGGGGGTAGGTGGCAGGGGAGGGGAAAACATGCCAGCTGTTCTTAAGCAATTTGTCAATTTTCTGAGGATACAAGGCCAAGACCCAAGAAATAATCATGAAAAATATCAGTGTATGTTCAATTACGTGATTCCAACTTTGACTGCTGAGGGGGTTCAAAGAAGGGGAAGATAAGAGTACACTGAAGTAATCAGGGAAGGCTTCCTAGAAGAGGTGAGGTTTAGGTGGAGAAGTAAAGGATGGGTAGGATTTGAAAACAGGAAATATAGGGTTAGCATTCCAGGGAGGAGGAACAATGTGAGTAAAAGCACAGAGGTAGGAATGAGCAAGACATGTCTGGGAGACAATAAGGAGGCAGGACTATGTAGGGGAGCTGTAGAAGATATGATAAGTTAGGTAAGGGGCTCAGAGTATGGAAGACATTTAAAGTCAGGTAGACAATTTCTGAGGAGCCCCAGTGGTGCACTGGTTAAGCGCTTGGCTGCAAGCCGAAAGGTTGGCAGTTCGGACCCACCAGCTGCGCCGCGGGAGTAAGATATGGCAATCTGTTTCTGTAAAAGTTACAGCCTTGGAAACCCTATGAGGCCATTCTACTCTGCCTTGCAGGGTCACTATGAGTTGGAATCGACTGGATAGCAACGGACTTGCTTTAGAGAATTCCTTAGTGAGCATCTGGTGAACTTGGTAGAAGGCAAAATAGAGCTAGAGCTTGTGGAGGACAGGCTGAATGCTATTCTTTGGTATTCAGCAATTCCTGCTGAGAATAGAGCTTGGGTAGATAAGAAGGACTAACTAGCCTTTCCTGAGTACTTTAATGTGTAAAAGGCAATGTTTAAAGTGCTTCATACCTATTATCTTGTTTGATTCTCAAAATGACCTATTAAGTAGGCACTATTAATATTAATATTCCCATGTTACTGGAGAATTAAGGCACAGAGAGGTTAAGTGACATACCTGATGTCACCCAGCTAGTAAGTAACAAAGTTAGATTTGAGCCCAGAGTCCCTGGGTGGTACAAATGGTTAACATGCTCAGCCACATATTAGGCTGGAGGTTCGAGTCCACACCAAGGCACCTCAGAAGAAAGGCCTGGCAATCTACCTCCCCAAAATCAGCCATTAAAAAATAAATTAAAAAAGTTATTTGAACCCAAGCAGTCTGGCTCCAGAACTTGTTTGCTTAACCGCTGCATCACAGCTCATAAGCTCTGGTCCCACTGAGAATCTGAGTAAGGAATGATCCCTAATCCCAGAAGGTTCTGAGCTAATAGGAGAGATGAGACATGCACCTGAGTAACTACAACAAGGGAGTATGTTCTAAATGTCATATGCAGACATGAGGCACCAGAAGGAGTTCAAACATATGAGAAAAGGCTAGACTTAATGGAGGCGAAGTTGGACTTGGGTCCTTAAGAAGATGGAGGGACCAAGCATTCCAGATGACAGGAAGCTATGTGATTAGCTAATGGTAGGCAGACCTGTTTGACCAGAAGACAGAGCTCCTATATTGGAGCTCCTGGGACAGGAACTACAGGTCAATATTAGTGTGTACTCATTGTTCCTTGAAGTCCTGGCAGGGTTTCTTTGGGGTGCTTGCAATTCTAGGCTACTGGAAGTCTATTTGAGTAGTTTTTAGCTGAATAAAAAATGCTATTGCTAGAATCAACTTGTTCACTGCCTGTTTACTGCTACTTGAGCACAACTTCTGGGTAGGATGGTACTGCTGCTGCAGGAGAGAAAAGGTGAGGAGAGGGAAGACGAGGGAGGGGAGGGAAAAAGGAGAGGCAAGGAGGAAAACTGTACTATAGTGAACAAAGTAAATCTATTTGTTCCTGGTAAGCAGCTGGATTCAGCTTCCGCTTTGATTCCTGAGCAGACCTTCTTACAGTGGATGTTTTGGGAGAATATTTTAAAATTATATGTCAGTCTGTTTATTTCCTAAGATTCACTCAGGGAGATCGTCATTAGATCTTGAGACAAACAAAGTAAGAGACCCTAAACATAAGCCTGCTGCCTCCAACATGGCTCGGGCATGGAGCTCCGACATGGCTTTCACCACTCCTGTTCTACTCAAGACAAGGACAGTTGACAGAAGAAATTTAGCACATGTTCTCTAAGAGCACGTCTCGCAGGCAATATCCGTCATAGTTCAGAGGCTCAGGGCTCACAAACAGAATCAGCAACCTGGTGAGCATTGCATCATGGCGTAGTGCCGGCTGCCTCAGCACGACAATCTTGAGGCTTTCTTGGGTGGCAGGGAGCCGCACTCCCTTGACTGTGCAGTAATCCCTGGGACTCATTACCAAACAAAATGTGGCATTTTGTGTGACTTTTTATCGATGAAACAGCATTGCTGTATGGCTCAGAAATCAGAGGGGACAGCTTCCAATATAAATGTTGCTCATGCCACCCAGGTAAAAACTTCCCAAATGGGTCCATATTGGTTCGTCAATCATAACAAATGTACCCTGTAGTTGGCCTCTTCTAAAAATACGAATTCCAGGGGCACATATTCATTCATATAATTACGTGGTACTGTATTTCGCTGATGTCCCATCACTGGATTAACAGAGGGTGTGCTTGCAAAAGACTCCAGAAAGTTCCACATCCTTTCACTAGATCAGGTAGCCAGGTGAAATGGGACATTGGGCTCCTGTCTTAATGTTGCTGGTATTCAGCTCATACAGCTTGATGTCCATTTCCTGCTCTTTCTGCTCTTGAGGGTATAGTGAGGACTGTAGGTCCTATGAAGTGGCATGGGGGTATAAAGCTCCCCGGTTGAATCCAATCCTGGAATTTTACCCAAGGGGACTTAGAGGTAGTGTTCTTCTAATAGACCAAGTTTGGGCAGCCAACCAGATGAGTCGATGCTCTGTCCATTAAGCATTTAACATTTCCTTTCATTTTTTTTCTTTATATATACACCCGTGATCGAAATCATATTATATATACAGGAGATATTTTTCCCATAGGATCCTTTTCCAGGTCTTCCAGATGGATCTACTGGTTTATCATCTATTTCCTCAAACTGATGATCCAATGAAGCATGTAAACCAGGCCCTAAATAGAAGCCCTGGTGTTGTCCCTTTCTGTTGAAAAAAACTTTGGGCTCCCCTGCCCTCCCTGGCAGCCACATTTGCCAACAGTAACACCATGGATGCCTCATCCAGGATCCCCCTGCCTTGGTAATAACAACCATATACCTGCTACTTCTCCGAACCACTCAGCACTACTCAGTCTTGGGGAGTGCCAGGCTGCTGATGACACCTTGCAAGCCAAGCTTCTGCTGACAAGCACTGTTCACAGGAGGAGGGAGGGTGGGCTGTCCAGGAAATCCAGGATGTTTTCCTCCTACTGCACCTTCCCCATCCAACCCTGCTGCAAATTAGAGGACAGATTCCTAGACTCGTTCAGATCTCTAAAATCGTGAACTCCGTTGTCTTCTGCCTAAAGCTCCTCACCTCCCTGTCTATGTACATCCAACCATCCTATCAGGGTTAGGGAGCCAGAGTATGTGGTTACAGGGATTTCTGGACTCAGCCCCACCAAGGTAGATTCCAGCACCTGGTCTGTGGAGAGAACTATGGGCCAGAGGGGCATCCATAAGAGCTTAACTTTAACCCCCATCCATAATGCTTTGTTCCTTCTATAGAGCCAACTCAGCTCCATCCTCAGCCTGTAGAGTGGGGAGTGAGAGGGATTCAAAGGAAAGATGGGATCTAGTCCTGTATGCCTTCTTTAAACTGCTGTATTAGTCCCTACAACAGGCTCTGAACACCATAAGAAAAAGAGGGGCTCTAATAACCTGAGGTTCCTGAGTGGTGCAATGGCTTGTGCTCAACTACTAACCTAAAAGATTGCCAATTCAAACCCACTCAGTGGTGCCACAGAAGAAAGGCCTGGCAAGCTGCTTCCATAAAGATTACAGCCAAGAAAACCTGCAGACAGAAGAGTTCTCATGGGGTTGCCATGAGTTGGGATCCACTCGATGGCAATGGGTTTGGTTTTGGTTTTTCTAATACACCCTCATCCTTCACAGCCTTCATTCTAACCTACTCTTCTTAATCTTTTTTTTTTTTTTTACAATACGTATTTTATTTTATTTTTATTGTGCTTTAGGTGAAACTTTACAACTCAAGTTAATTTCTCATACAAAAATTTCTACACATGTTGTTTTGTGACATTAGTTGCAATCCCCACAATGTGACAGCACACTCCCCCTTTCCACCCCAGTTTCCCTGTGTCCACTCAACCAGTTCCTGTCCTTTCCTGCCTTCTCATTCTGCCTCCGGGCAGGAGCCACCCATTTGGTCTCAAGTATCTGATTGAACTAAGAAGCACACTCCTCACCTGTATTATTTTTTGTTTTATAGTCCTGTCTAACCTTTGCCTGAAGAGTGGGCTTCAGGAATGGTTTCAGTTCTGAGTTAACAGTGCGTCTGGGGGCCATAGTCTCGGGGGCTCCTCCAGTCTCTGTCAGACCATGAAGTCTGATCTTTCTGTGTGAACTTGAGTTCTGTTCTACATTTTTCTCCTGCTCTGTCCAGGGCGGTCATTGGTGGTACTCTTCTTAATCTGTTCCTTGCACCTGAACAGGACGATCCTGCTCCCAAGTCTTCCAGCCAAAGATTTTATCTTCCCTCTTCTATTTCCACCTTCTTCTTGCTGCTTAATTGAAGATTATAATTCTCCTCTATGGCTTTGTTGCCCTGGGTCTCCTCAGGTGAAAGTCTCTTCTAGTTGAACGTCTTGCCTCCCTCTGCTGACCCCAGAATAGGGACTCCACAATCTACGGGGCCCCTGCTCTGAGGAAGTCTCCATTTTGGTTATGTTTTCCTCCTACAAAAGACAAGAATTTTTGATCTACTTCATTGTCTACTAGGAAATGGGTGTTCAGTGACACAGGACTTGCCATCATGAGAGTGCTTTCCAGAATGTCAAGCAGTTATTGATTTCTGAATCTGAGCTAGTGCTTCACAATAAACATAGTATGCTCTTTCTCACTATTGACATTTCACCTCACAGTGTCAGGGCCGGGTTGAGTCACAGGATACACTGAGGTTTGGCTTATTCCTAGAGAACAATATTGTCTACAGAACTGAGCTACACACATTGATAGAGGGGCCCTCACTGTTATCACGCGAGTCACAAGAACTTCCATGACTACTTCAAAATGCAGCTATGATTAAAACTCATCACAAGCTTTTTTAGGGGCTCTTTTCCAAGGATTAACCTACACTCTCAATTATGTGGTCACATATGCAGCATTGAAGTATTTTGTTCAGTTTTAATGATAAGTCTGTCTTTAAGCCTGGAAGGGCAATTTCTGATGTTGATGCCCTAAGCTGGCTGCCACTTCCAATTCCAGACTGTGCTGTATCCCTTACACTGAAAGACTGGATGTCAGAAGACGTTCATAACCTACCTCTCCAGGGTGCTCAAAGCCACCAAACATACAGTGGGATTCCCAAATGGGATGGCATCTTTTTTTTAAATAATATTTCATTGTGTTTTCAGTGAAGGTTTGTTTACACACCAGTTTCAAACGGGATGGTATGCTAAACTGGGCTTCTGCCCTCCCTCTTTCCCTTTTTAGCTGAGTTTTTTTCCCCAAAAAATTTTATTTGATATTTAGTTGAAAGGATTATTTGAAAAAAGTAGACTTTATTTTTATTTTTTTATTGTGATTTAGGTGAAAGTTTACAGAGCAAATTAGTTTCTCATTAAACAATTAATACACGTATTGTTTTGTGACATTGGTTGCCAACTCTGAGACATGTCAACACTCTCCTCTTCTCTACCTTGGATTCTCCATTTCCATTCGTCCAGCTTTTCCTGTCCCCACCTGCTTTCTCTTCCTTGCCCAGGGGCTGGTGTGCCCATTTAGTTGCATATACATGGTTGAATTACCTGTGTCATTGTTTGTTTTATAGGCCTGTCTAATCTTTGGCTGAAGGGTGAACCTCAGGAGTGGCTTCAGTACTGAGTTGAAAAGGTGTCTGGGGGTCATACTCTAGGGGTTTCTCCAGTCTCTGTCAGACCAGTAAGTCTGGTCTTTTTGTGTGTGTGTGAGTTTGAATTTTCTTCCACATTTTTCTCCAGCTTTGTCTGGGACCCTCTATTGTGATCCCTGACTTGATTTTTTAGAGCAGTTTTAGGTTTTCAGAAGATTGATCAGACACTACAGGTGGTTCCCATACACTTTCTCTCTCCTTCACTCACAGTTTTCCCTATTATTAACATCTTACATTAGTGTGGTACATTTGTTATGATTGACGAACCAATATTGATACAAACAAACAAAAACAACAAGCCTGTTGCCAATCCTATAAGACAGAGTAGAACCTCCCCATAGGGTTTCCAAGGAGCGGCTGGTGGATTCAAACTGCCAACCTTTTGGTAAGCAGCCAAGCTCTTAACCACCGTGCCACCAGGGCTCCAATATTGATACATCATTATTAAATACAGTCTGTAGTTCCCCACACACCACATAGTTTACACTAGGATTCATTCTTTGCGTTGTATAGTTCTACAGGTTTTCACAAATGAGTAGCATACAGAATAGTTTCACTACCCTAATCTCCTGTTCTCCACCTATTCATCCCTTTCCCTCTTCTCCCTCTCCCCGACCTCCTGGCAACCACTGATCTTTTCACTGTCTCTATAGTTTTGACTTTTCCAGAATGTCATATAGTTGCAATCATGCAGTATGAAGCTTTTTCAGACTGGCTTCTTTCAATAACCAATATGCATTGAAGTTTCCTCCATGTCTTTCTGTGGCTTAATAACTCATTTTTTTGGCCGAATGATATTCCATTGTATGGATATACCACAGTTTGTTTACCCATTCACCTTCTGAAAGACATCTTGGTTGCTTCCAGTTTTTGGCAATTGTGAATAAAACCACCATAAACATTTATGTGCAGGTTTTTGTGTGGACATGAGTTTTCCATGCATGTGGGTAAATACCCAAGAGCATGATTGCTGGATCATATGGGAAGCCTATGTTTAGCTTTGTAAGAAATTGTCAAACTGTCTTCCAAAGTGACTGTACCATTTTGCATTCCCATTAGCAATGCTTGAGAATTTCTGTTGCTCCATGTCCTCACCAGCATTTGGTGTTGTCAGTGTTCTGAATTTTAGCCATTTTTTTAACAGGCTTGCAATGGTATCTCTTTGTGGTTTTTACTTGCAATTTCCTAATGACATTTGGAAGGTCCCTAGGTGTCGCAAACGGTTTGTGCTCAACTCCTAACCTAAAGGTTGGTGGTTCAAACCCAATCAGAGGTACCACAGAAGAAAGGCCTGGCAATCTGCTTCAGTTAAGATTACAACCAAGAAAACCCTACAGAGTAGTTCTACTCTGTAACACATTGGGTTGCCTGCCACGAGTGGGAGTCGATCCGACAGCAGTGAGTTTGATTTGGTTTTGGTTTAAAGATCTTTGATGCTGTTAGCTAAGTTTTTTGAAAGCTGTTTCTACACTTGCTATCTACATGTCTTCCTCTCCCATTCATGCTTAGATTCCACCTTCGACCTGCCCTCTGCCTCCACTCCTCACTTCACTGAAACAATTTTCATGAGGTCACTTTGTTGCTAAATCCAATGGACGCCCTTCAGAACTAGTCTTACTGCACCTTTCTGAGGTGTTTGATCCAGCTGACCACTCCCACATTCTTGAAACGTTCTTCTCCTTTGATTTTTTTCTTTTTATATTAACATTTTAATTTGCTGATTATACGAGTAATGTGTGTTCTTTATAGAAAAAAACTGGAAAATACAAACAAAATCCTACGGATAAAAATAAAAGTGGTTTGTAACTCTACCACCGAGAGATATTCATTACTAACAGTGAAACCTTACAGTAGTCTTCCAATGAAAAATATATACATGTATTTTTAAAATAAAATTGTCATAATACAATATATAATTTTTTGTATTCTGCTCTTTTCATTTGCCATTATATCATGATCATTTTAGAATGTCAATGAATATTCCTCTAAAACGCAATTTTTAATGGCTGCATGGTCTGTTTTGATTTTTGTTACATTTTTCCTACTGGTCACTCTCTTATCTCTCAGACTGCTCCATGCTTTCCTTTACTTTTCTCCTTCAATAATGATGTTCTTCAGGGTTCCATTTTTTGTTCTCTGTTCTTCTCACTTTTCAAACTCTTCCTGAGCAGTGTCATCCACTCCCGTGGCCTTGATAATTGACAGCTCCAAGTCTGTATCTTTAGGCAAGACCTCACTTCTGGTCTCCAAATATATATATTGGATGTCCATCTCCTTTCTTCTGCTTCTGAATCTGCTTCTCCTTCAGTGCTCCCTTATCCCATTGAACGGTATCACATCCATTCAATTACCCAAGTCAAGAATCTGGGGAGTCAGCATTGGTTGCCCCCTCTTGCTTACCTTTCCACCACTCTATATTCAATAAATAACCATATCCTTTAGGTTCTATCTCCTTATATCTTTTGACTCCTTCCCTTCATTTCTACTCACTTCCACCACCTTAGTGTAAACTCCAATAATTTTTCAACTGGATTAGTAAATCTGCTTCCTGTCTCCCACCTCCATTCATGGACCCTTCCAATCCATTCTCCAAACTATCTTCAGAGTCATCTTTCTAAAATGTTTATATGATCAAGTCACTCCCCTGCTCAAAATCCTTCATTGGCCCCTCATTGCCTTTAGAATAAAATCTATCTATAACAACTTTTTCCAGTTTCTTTTCCAACTCTTATTCGTTCTTCAAAACTCAGCTTACGTGCTCTGCCCTTCACATACAAAGGCTGAAGAATGGTAAGAAGTAGCCAGTTGCCTTTTGCACTAAATTCAAGAGTTTAAGTTTTATTCCCCTCACTTTCTTGACTCTTCTTTTTCTCTTCTGCCCTGTATATCTCTATGATAGCATGTATCATAGCCCACTGTATTGTCTTTACTTGTGCGTCTCCTACATTATACAAGATATTTCTTTATTTTATAATTTATTTTGTTGCTGTCATGATTGAGAATATACACACCAAAACATACACCAATTCAACAGTTTCTACATGCACAATTCAGTGGACAAGATACTTCTTAAGGGCAGGGACCATTCATCTCTGTATCAGTACTTATGTACCTGGCACATAGTAGGTGTTTAGAAAAAGCTTGATGAATGATGAATGGATGAATGAATGAAGGTGGCCAACAAGGAAATGACTTGAGGCCTTCAAGTTGTCCTTGACCTATCAACATGAGAATGCAGTCCTTTTTTTTTTCTTTTTAATCTTGGCCATACCCCAGATAGCACTTCCAGAATTGGAATGATCTTCACAGTAGCCTCAGCTAAAAAGCTGTGTTCAGAGTGGCCTGGAACAGACCCTGCTAGTGAGAGACCATAAAGGTGTGTCACACATGCCAACCTACTTGTCCTGGATCACCCATCACAGTTACCCACTCTTCCAAGGGAAATGATCCTGGGACTTCGGTCAAGAATCCCTTGCCAGGGAAAGATTAATTTCTGGATCATGGTAGCTTTCTTTCATAAATGGCTCCAAAGAGCTTCCGCTTCCACTTCCTTGCCTTTTCAGCACCAGTCACTGCTCTCTCCAGCTACTCATAATCCACTGGCTGGAGACAATTGGTCTGTATTGACCTTAGCTGATTTTAAAGGGTGTGTAGACGAGACTCTTATCTGAGCTGTCACCATTCCTACTTTACCACCCTCAGGAAGCAAACTGTGAAGTTGAAAGGGCAGTGAAAATTACCAAGGTTGGAAATTCACCAACAAACTTTCCCAGGTTTCTCTTCTCTCAACAGGTCACTCCACGTTGAGCAACAGGAGTCGGTCTTGCTGAATTACTAATGAGACGATATCTTAAGGCTTGGCCCCACAGCTTTCATTCCATTTCATTTCAACAAATATTTGTTAAGGACCTGTTTTGTGCCAAGATCTGTGATAGAGGCTTTGGAGGATACAAAGATGAATGAGATAAGTTTCAATAGTTGTTCAAATAACTGGCCCCAGTGCAAGGTAAGTGAAAAAAGTGTTCAACAGAGGTATAAGCAATATGCTGTGGGAACACAAGGTGAAAAAAGGAAGGAAGATGGGAACTCATGTTTACTAAACACCTACCTATGGCAAAGAGGAGCCCTGGTGGTGCAGTGGTTAAAGCACTTGGCTCCTAACCTAAAGGTCTGCAGTTGGAATCCGCCACCTGCTCCACGGGATAAAAATGTGGCAGTCTGCTTCTGTAAAGATTTATAGCCTTGGAAACTCTATGGAGCACTTCTACTCTGTCCTACAGTGTTGCTATGAGTCAGAATCGACTTGAAGGCCATGGGTTTGGTTTTTTCGGTTTATCTATGGCAAGTCCTGTCACATATATTATCACAGAAATTAATTTTGACTGGGGAAATCTGAGAAGTCTTCGTGCACTAGGACATTTGATTTGGGCCTTAAAAGGTAAATAAGAATTGGATAGGAGGGAAATCAAAGGGAGAATATTCAAAGTTGAGAAAACAGTATGTAAAAAGGCAACAGGCCATGAAAGTACATAAGCCTTGTTCTTTGTGTGCAAGGAACACAAAATATTGGGCATGGCTGGACCATGGGGTATAAAATGGTAGTATGGGAAAGGAGGCATGCAAATGGGTGCTGGTGCCAGATTTGGGAGTTTTAAAGTCTGACGTGGATATTTGAATTTTATTTAGCAGGCAACGAGGAACCACTGAAAGCTTTTCAATGAGGGGAATGACAAGATAGAAATGATGCTTTAGGAGGGTTAACTTGACAGAATGAACTGGGGATGGAATAGACTAAAGGTAGCAAAGTAGGTAGGAGGCTGTGTTAAAAATCAGGCATTAATTATTTGATCTAGGTAATGGTGATGAAAAAGAGGTGACAGTTTCAACAAGTCTGCAAGAGGCAATATGGCATAGTTACAAAATACGTCAGACTGGGGCTCCAATAACCCTGGGTTTCAGTCCTGATTTCCACTTACAGTCTGCGTGGCTTTACCTTTCAAGGGCACATTTTCTTTTCAGAAAAAGGTGCAGCTCTCCTAGGAATATGTCCTAGAGAAATAAGAGCCTTCACATGAATAGGCATATGCATTCTCATGTTCATTGCAGCATTGTTCCCAATAGCAAAAAGATGGAAACAACCTAAGTGCCCATCAACAGATGAATGGATAAACAAATTATGATGCATACACACAATGGAATACTATGCAACAACAAAGAACACTGATGAACCCCCGAAACTTCTCACACCGTGGATGAACCTGGAGGGCGTTATGCTGAGTGAAATAAGTCAATCACAAAAAAGCCTGACACCTCTACAGCATTGGATGCAAATGACCCCTTATAACCTTCTTTTAGAAACTCCTTCAGTTTCCAGGGTGTCTGATCTCGTCTATCTCCTCTCATTACGCACACAGTGTCAGAGCTAAATATTGTATAAGGCCACTATTATAAAAAATCATGAAAAGGTTTACACAGAGAAAGAAACAATCTTCGATAGTTACAAGGGAGGTGAGAGGTAGGGAAGGAAAAACACTAGACACTAGATAAACGGTGAAGGGTAAGAGTACACAATACTGGGAAAGTCAGCACAACTCGACTAAGGCAAAGTCGTCATAGAAGCTTCACAGACACATCCAAACTCCCTGAGGGACCGAATTACTGGACTGAGGGCCAGGGACCATGGTCTCGGAGGACATCTAGCTCAATTGGCATAATATAGTTTATAAAGAAAATGTTCTACATCTGACTGTGGTAAGTAGCATCGGTCTTAAAAGCCTGCGAGCAGCCATCTAAGATACATCTACTGGTCCCATCCCAGCTGGAGCAAAGGAGAATGAAAACCAAAAACACAAGGTAAAGATTAGTCCAAAGGATTAATGAACCACCACTACCACAGCCTCTACCAGACTGAGCCCAGAACACCTAGATTGTGCCCGGCTACCACCACCAACTGCTTTGACAGGGATCACAGTAGAGGGTCCCAGACAGAGTGGGAGAAAAACGTAGAACAAAACTCAAATTCACACACAGAAAAGACCAGGCTTGCTAGTCTGTCGGAGACTGGAGAAACCCTGAGAGTGTGGCCCCGGACACCCTTTTAACTCAGTACTGAAGTCAGTTCCGAGGTTCACCCTTCAGCTAAAGATTTAGACAGGTCGATAGGGCCAACAGTAACACGTGAAGAACGTGCTTCATAGTTCGATCATGTATATGAGACTGATGGGCGCACCAGCCCAAAAGCAAAGATGAGAAGGCAGGAAGGGACAAGAAAATTGGGCACATGGAAATGGGGAACCTGGGGTGGAGAAGGGGAGAGTGTTGGCACATCGAGGGGTTCGCAGCCAATGCCACAAAACAATTTGTGTATTAATTGTTTAATGAAAAACTAATTTGCTCTGTAAACTTTCACCTAAAGCACAGTTAAAAAAAAAAAAAAAAGGAGAGGTGAAGCTTGGAGAAATAAGTATCTTTAAGGACTCTCACAGCTCTGTTAGTCTCTGATTCAGGCTAAGTCACTTGCCCAAGATCACAGAGCCAGGATTTGGGCCCAATCAGTCACATCTTTAGGGTCAGGGTGCTTAACCACTGCACTACATTGACATTTACATAGGAATTATTGACCAGTAGGGAGTCCTGGTGGAGCAATCGTTAAGAGCTAGCCTGCTAAGTGAAAGATTAGCAGTTTGAACCCACCAGCAGCTCCAGGGGAGAAAAGACCTGGCGATTTGCTTCAGCCTAGGAAATCCTGTGGGGCAGTTCTACTCCATCATATAGGGTCACTCGATGGCACACAGCAACAATTGACCAGTGGAGTCCCTGGGTGGTGCAAACAGTTAATGCACTCAGCTGCTAACTGGAAGGTTGGAGGTTCGAGTCAACCCAGAGGTGCCTCAGAAGAAAGGCCTGGTGATCT
Organism: Loxodonta africana; assembly: GCF_030014295.1. Taxonomy (NCBI): domain Eukaryota; kingdom Metazoa; phylum Chordata; class Mammalia; order Proboscidea; family Elephantidae; genus Loxodonta; species Loxodonta africana. The sequence goes on along the minus strand of NC_087369.1, from coordinate 80,634,378 downwards.
ACTTCCGAAAAATCAGCCATTGAAAACCCTATGGAGCACAGTTTTACTCTGACACACATGGGGTTGCCATGAGTTGGAATTGACTCGATTGCAAGTGATAATTGGTCAGACTTGGTAAGGGATTAGCTGACTAGGAGAATGGACTTCCTACTAATAGCAATAGTGGAGTCAAAGAGGGAAGCTGGCCTTGTGGGGAAAAGATGATGTTTCAGACACGCTGAGTGTGAGGTGTTAGTGAGATAGCTAGTGAATTATTGGAAGGGTGGGATAGACGTTCTGGAGAGAGGCAAGGGTGGGGGATTTCAATTTGGCTGCCAAAAGCCTGGAGCCCTGGTGGTGCAGTGGTTAAGAGCTCAGGCTGCTAATCAAAAGGCTGGCAGTCTGAATCCACCAGCCGTTCCTTGGAAACCCTATGTGGTAGTTCTCTACTCTGTCCTACAGTCTCGCTATGAGTCGGAACTGACTCGAGGGCACCTAACAACAACATCAGAAGCCTAAAGGCTATACTTAAAGCTATGCAGAAAGAGGAAGCGAGTATAAGAGAGCAAAGAGAAAAGAACCATGGGAAGTGAAAAAAGGAAAAAAAGACAAGGAAGGAACAACTGCCTGTGAACCTTAAACAAGCTACTTCCATTTTCTGGCTCTTTAGTCTCCTTGTTTGTCAAATGAGGGGGTTGGAATAAGTGAGCTCTGTAAGGCTTTTAGCTATGACATTGTATGCATAATGAGAGAAGATAGCAGAGATCAGACACCATGGAAACTGAAGGAGAAGTTTCTAAAAGAAGGTTTTAAGGGGTCATTTGCATCCAATGCTGTAGAGGTGTCAGGGGCTGAGAACTTAGATGAAACCAGTGCGTTTAGCAATTCAAAGATCATCTCTCAGGTAGGACTCTCTCCCTGCCTCTCATGCCGCTAATTTTCTGTGCCCTTTAAATGTGAACATTCTGTAAGATTCAAATCTCTGCCCCTCACGGAAACTCAGTCACTCTCCCAGATCAACTGTTATCTCTTAAGATGAATCAGAAGTCTCTGGTCCCTACCTTCCTTTTGCACTTCAATTCACATGTCCAGCTGCCTACTGAACATTTCCAGGAGCCCTGGTTAAGCACTCGACTGCTAAGCAAAAGGTTGGCGGTTTGAACCTGCCAGCCGCTCCACGTGAGAAAGATGTGGGGAGAATGATTTAGCAATCTGCTTCTGTAAAGATGACTACGGCCTTGGGAACCCTATGGGGTAGCTGAATTCTGCTCCTACGGGGTCGCTATGAGTCAGAATCTACTCAGCGGCGCACAACAACAGTAACTGGGCATTTCCACCAGTCACTGGAATTTAGCTTACAGTAAAAACAATATTAATAATAATAGCTAACATTTAATTGAATACTTACTCTGTTCTAGGTCCTTCCTGTGCTAAGCATATCACATGGTTTATCTTCTTTACATCTTACGAGGTGTTTTATTACTCCCATTTTGCAGAAAAGAAACTGAGACTCAGAGATGTTAGATAATGTGCCCAAGGTAACACAACTGGGGTGCTGCAGAACGAAGATTCTTCCTGATTCCAGAGCCCAAGAGCTTAATAGTTTCACTATGATCAATGTAAAATGAAGTGATCATCTTTATTTCCTAAACCAGCTCATCTCCCTTTTCTCTACTTTTGTTTCATTCTCCTCCAACATCTTGCCACGGTCTTAGAACAGCCTCCCAGCCCCTCATGCTCAGACAATTATGGAAGTCTCTCATCTGGTCTCTCTACTTGCAGTTTTACCCTTCCTATTCTGGACATGAGACCAACCTGGCTTAAAAACAACTCTGAAGGCTTCTCATTATCTACATCGCAGAATAAAGTCCAAACTCCCAACATGACTAAAAGATCCCCTTCACAATCTAGCCCCAAGCACCCAGCACTTTAGCTGCACAGAACCATTAAAGAGCCAAAAGCCATTGCTGTCTAGTCAATTCCGACTCATAGCGACCCCTATAGGACAGAGTAAAACTGCCCCATAGGGTTTCCAAGGCTGTAATCTTTACGGAAGCAGACCACCACATCTTCCTCGCTTGGAGAAGCTGGCAGGTTCCAACTGCCGACCTTTTGATTAGCAGCCAAGTGCTTTAACCACTGCGCACCAGAGCTCTTACTGAGCCATTAGTCATCCCCAAACAGGACATAGGCATTCACATCTGCATGCTTTTGCTCACGCGTTCCTCTACCTGGAATGCCTTCCCCAGCCTTCATCAAGGAATGTCTACTCATCTTTCAAATCCCAGCTCCATTGTCATTTATTCTGTGAAGACTTTTCAGATTCCCAATCCCTTCTGACAGAAATGATGCTCCCTCCTCTGTGCTCCCAGATCTCTATGTCTGTCTCCTACTACACTATGATCACCTTGGGGATAGTGACCATGTCATGTTCCTCTTCGAATCCCCAACAGCCGAGGCACCCATTAAATGTTTGCTGGAATTAAATTTTTTTTTCTGTTTTATTATTTATTTATTTTGTTGTTGTTGAGAATATACAAGCAAAATATACACCAATTCAAACAGTTTCTACATGTACAATTTAGTGACACTTCGAGCTGTGCAACCATTCTCACCCTCCTTTTCTGAGTTATTCCTCCCCATTAACACACTGCCCATAACTTACTGCCTCCTAAGGTTCCTATCTAATCTTTCGAGTTGCTGTTGTCAATTTGATCCTTTAGAGATAGTTTTTAAAAGAGCATAATGCTCAAGGCAGACCTTTTTTACTAGTTAAGCTAAACTATTGTTTGGTTTTAAGAAGACTTCAGGGGGATATTTTTGGTTTAAGGTTTAAAGGTTATCTCAGGGCAATAGTTTCAGGGGTTTATCCGTTCTCTGTGGCTCCAGAAAGTCTGGAGCTCAGAAGAATTTGAAATTCTGTTCTGCATTCCTACTCCTCCCTTTTGATCAGGATTCGTCTATGGGATCTGCTCTAAATGTTCAGTAACAGTGGCCAGGCACCATCCAGTTCTTCTGGTCTCATGCATGGCAAAGGAGGCAGTTGTTCATGGAGGCAATTAGCCACACATTCCATATCCTCCTTCATCTTCCTCAGGTGAATAGAGACTAGTTGTGTCTTAGAGGGCCATTTGTAAGCTTTTAAGACTCCAGGCACTATGCAAAGAACTAGGAGGTAGAACAGAAGCACTAAACACATTATTAGGCTAATTAACTGGTATGTCCCATGAAACCATGACCTTAAACCTTCCAACCAAGGAACCAACTCCACTGAGGTATTTGGTTGTCCATAAGCAGCCACAGCAGCTACTCTTTTTTTGTGTGTGTGTGCCATGGTTGTAAATATAACTATCACATAACTTTTGCCAGTTCAGCTTTTTACAGGTGTAAAACTTATTGACAGTAATTACAATAATTGACTATGCAAACCTACCCTTAATCAATGTGATTTTTCCATGACTGTTAGCTGCCCTTTTCCCCCTCCCTCCTGTCCCTGGTAATGACTGATAAATTTTGGTCTCTATACATTTGCCTTTTCTTGTCTTTTTGTGTAAGTGAGGTCATACAATATTTGTCCTTTTGAGATTGGCTTATTTCACTCAGCATGATGTCTTTAAGCTCCATCCATACTGTAGCAGGTATCAAGACTTCATTTTTCCTACTGGCTGAGTAGTATTCTATCGTATGTATGTAGCACATTTTGTTTATCCATTCATCTGTTGATGGGCATTCATGTTGTTTCCACTTTTTGGCTCTTGTGAATAGTGCTGCGGTGAACACTGGTGTACAAGTTTCTGAGTCTCTGCTTTCAAGTCTTTGGGTGTATACCTAGGAATAGAAATGCTGGGTCATATGGTAGTTCTATTTTTAGTTTTTTGGGGAACCCCCACACTGTTTTCCTCAATGGCTGTACCATTTTGCATTCCCACCAGTGATTTTTCCACATCCTCGCCAAAATTTGTTATTTTCTGTTTTTTTAATCTTAGCCATTCTAGTGGGAGTGAAATGATATCTCACTGTGGTTTTGATTTGTATTTCTGTGATGGCTAATGATGCTGAGCATCTTTTCCTGTGTTTGATGGCCATTTGAAAGTCCTCTTTGGTGAAATGTCAATTCAAGTCCTTTGAATTTGAGTTATTCCGTTTTTGTTCTTAAGTTGTCAAAGTTATATGTATAGGTTATTAGATTCTTGTTGGATATTTGGTCTCCGAAGATAGTCTCCCAGTTAGCAGCTTGTCTTTTCATTTTTTTGTTAGTCTTTTGATGAACAAAAGTTTTTAATTTTTATGAGGTCCCATTTATTTATTTTATCTTCTGCTGTTTGTGCTTTTGTTATTATATTCAGTAATCCATTGTGGAAAGCTAGGCCTGACAGAATTGCCCCTGCTTGTACTTATAAGAATTTTATGGTTTCATTTTGCACATTTAGGTCCTTAATCCATTTTGATTTTGTTTTTTGTATATAGTTTGAGGCATACATCCTGTTCCATTTTTCTGCATGTGGAAATCCAATTTTCCCAGCACCATTTATTAAAGAGACTCTTTTCCCCCATGGAATAGACTTAGCACCCTTATAAAAAATCGGTTGACTGTAAGATGTATGGGTTTATTTCTGGACTCTCAATTCAATTCCGTTGGCCTATGGGTCTATTGTTATACCAGGACCAGGCTGTTTTGATTACTATAGCTGTATAAAATGTTTTAAAATCAGGAAGTGTTAGTCCTCCTACTTTGTTCTTCTCTTTCAACATTGCTTTTGAGCTATTTGGTGCCTTTTGCCATTCTGTATAAAGCCGAGGATTGGTTTTTCCATTTCTGTAAAGAACTCTGTTGGAATTTTGGTTGGGATTGTGCTGAATCCATAGATCATTTTGGGTAGTATTGACATCTTAACAATATTAAGTCTTCCAACCCACGGACATGGAACATCTTTCCACTCATTTAAGTCTTCTTTAATCTCTCTCAGCAGTGTTTTATAGTTTTCATTGTACAAGTCCTTCACATTCCTGGTTAGACTTATTCCTCGGCATTTAACTCTCTTGGATGCTATTGTAAATGGAATTGTTGCCCTAATTTCTCTTTGAGATTTCTCATTGCTAGTGTATAGAAACTCAATTGATTTTTTTTGAGCGTGTGTGTGTGAATTTTTTTTTTTTTACTTTAGATGAAGGTTTACAGAACGAACTAGTTTCTCATTAAACAGTACACATTTTTACTTTGGTTATTTGCACTTTTTCTCTTCTTTGTCAGTCTAGCTAAAAGCTTGTCAAGGCTTGTCAATTTTATTGATCTTTTCAAAGAACCAACTTCTGGTTTTATTTACCTTTTTTTTTATGTGTTCAATATTATTTATTTCTGCTCTGATCCTTGTTATTTCTTTTCTGGCATGTTTAGGCTTAGTTTGCACTTCTCTTTCTGGTTCCTGGAGTTGTCGAAGTTAGGCTGTTAATTTGAGATCTTTCTTCTTTTTTCATGTAGACATTTATTGCTATAAGTTTCCCTCTGAGTACTGCCTTTGCTGCATTCCATAAGTTTTGGTATGTTATGCTTTTATTTTCATTTGACTCTAAGACATTTGTGATTTCTCTTTTGATTTCTCCCTTGTTGTCTGATGTCCATGTGTTTGTGTATTTTTCAGTTTTTTTTTAATTGATTCCCAGCTTCACTCCTCTGTGGTCAGAGAAAATACCTGATATAATTTCAACCTTTTTAAATTTACTAAGACTTGCTTTGTGACCTAAAATGCCCTCTATTCTGGAGAATGATCCCTGTGCACTGGAGTAGAATGTATATTGTGCTGTTTTGGGATGGAGTGCCTGTTAAGTCTAGTTGGTTTATAGTGTCATTCGTCCTCTGTTTCCTTCTTTTTTAATTGTACTTTAGATGACGGTTTACAGAACAAACTAGTTTCTCATCAGTTAGTACACACATTGTTCTATGACATTGGTTAACAACCCCACGACATGTCAACACTCTTGCTTCTCAACCCTGGGTTCCCTATTACCAGCTTTCCTGTTCCCTCCTGCCTTCCAGACCCTGCCCCAGGGCTTCTGTTTCCTTGTTGATCTTCTTTCTGGATGTGGAATTGAAATTTTAATATTCACTTTCTGTACATTTGTTATTTAACACATGGTAACTGGTATTGCTACTTTTTAAAGAAATGGCCAGATTTTGATCTCCCTGTAATAACCCACCAGGGTCCTTGCTCTCTTACCTCTCCAATCATTGAGCAAGAATCATTAAGCATCCACCCACAAGCTTAGTCCTGTCTGGGATTCCAGACCAGGCCTGTACCTACTCATGGAGAATTTTAAGTAATTTGGCAGCTGGGCATGAAGTCTGCTCTGCATTTGTACTTTCTCCTCTTCTAGAGACCTTGTCCTATCAGTTATCTTCTCTCTCTTGCAACCTCTTCCTTTACATCCTTTTCTATCAGCCTGCACAGTGCTCAATTCTCCAGAACACTCCAAAACACATTTTTTAAAAAAGATCCCCCTCTAGCTACTGACCTATCTTCTTCCTTCTTTTCCCAGCTAGGTTTCCAGAAAAAGTAGTCCTTGCTCACTATCTCTACTTTCTTACCCCCATCAAGATTCAGTCTACTGCCATCTGGCCTGTGCTCCCACCATCGGTTGAAAGTGCTTTCATTATGCTCATAAGCGACTTCCATATTGCCAAAACCAATAGACATACTTCAAGGGGAACTTCTCTGTAGTATTCCATGCTAAGAACAAACCTCGCTTCCAGAAAATTTCTCCTCCTTTGGCTTCCATGATGTCATGCTCATGATTCAACTCCTCACTCTCCTTCCCTGGCTTCTTCTCCTCTCTATGTGTTCCCCAGAATTCTAGCCTCAGTCCTCTTCTTACTCCAACATTCTTACTGAGTGACTTACTTGACTCTCTTGATTTCAAGTACAGTCTGTATGTCGATGATGCCTACATCTCTATTTCAGGTTTTGAAAGTTCCTTCCCACTCTCAACCCTCCAGCCCATTACAGCTTTCCCAGTGTGAGCATCCATTTATCTGCAGACTTCCCCACTCCTCTCCTGGAACCTGTGCGAGGTCAGTAAATAACTATGTCAGGAGTCTTTGCCTCACATATGAGAAGATTTTTAATCCATTTATATGATGTTCTATGGTGAAGGACGAAGGTGCAGGGCACTCCTGTGAATGTATCAGAGAGCTGCCATTTGTGGACAGGGTAATGTCCATCATAAGCACGTTAAACTGAGATGAATCAATCTACGTAAAGATTTTTAGACAGAACAAAAGATATTTAAATAGTGCAAATCTGGGAAACCTCCCACTACTATACCCTATCAGTGAATGTGTAGTCTGGAGTAAGTACCATAGGATATGTGGATCTGTTGTTTTCTCCTAATTGATCTCCAGCCCCAAGGGAATCTCATGAGACAAAGTGGGCCTCAAATTTAAGGCTTTTTCAACAACATGGCTCCTAACTGCATGCCTACAACTTCATCAGGGGCTTAACTTGAGAAACAACAATCTGTCCTAAGATGGCTATGTTGAATTTCTTGAAAGGAAAGTATGTCGGTCTCCAGGGTGACATCTTCCTCATGAATTTTTTAGGGTGAGTTTAAGTACTGTTGCTTGGGAAGAAGCAAAAACACAAAAATGGGGAAGGAGTTGACTTAAAGGCAGTTTAAAGAAAAATATTAAGTAAGTAACAGTACAAGTAGTCACATGGATATGGCAAAAATTGTGAAGGTGATATTTGCGTGATTAAAGTTTGAGAAATATTGCCAGAGTATTCAGGGAGGGTGGAGGGGAGAGAACTGGGTTAAACTGTGTTCTGGGAGAGTCTAACAAGACACTCTTGCACTGAGTTGCAAAAAGATTAAATCACAATCCAATTGGTTTGTAGAGGGTGGATTCCTGATCCTGACCTGCTGCTCTCTCTGGTTCTAGGAGAAGGCTGAGGGGCAGACTCATCTGGAATAGCTGGGGCAGAGCAAAGATCACGGTAAGGGCAGATTAGCCTCAACCTTGTTGGCTCTAGACCTGCATTTCCAATGGCCTTCTAAACATCTCCTGTATGTTCCTTGGGCACCTCTACTCGTACGCTGGAGCCTGCGTGTCCCAGCAGCTGATTGTGAAATTTTCAGTAATTTTGTGAGTGACTTGGTATCACATCGGTGAGACTATTCACACCACAGAAGCTGGTAAATCGATGCTCTCCCTACCCCCAGGGCTGGTTGTTAAACATTTACCACTGGGCATCTCCAACTCAACATGTCCCAAACTGAACTCCTTATCTCCTCCTATAAAACCTGCTCCCCATCCTAGATTCCCAATCTCTGTATGAATGCTATCACCATAGACCCAGTTTCTCAAGCAAGAAATCTTTGGAGTTGTTCACGATTCCTCTCTTCCCCTCACTACATCAATCACAGTCTTGTCAACTCTCCCTCAAAAATGTTTTCCTGAACTAATATTCTCTGTCACTATCTTAGTTCAAGTTCCCATCATTTTTCTTTTTTGCCTGGATAATTGCAATAAGGTCTTGAGTGATCTGCCTGCCTCCAGTGTATCTGGACACTACTTCCCATGTGGTCTTCCTAAAATAAAAATCCCGTTGCCGTTGAGTTGATTCTGACTCACAGCGACACTATGGGACAGAGTAGAACTGCCCCATAGTGTTTCCAAGGCTGGAAATCTTTATGGAAACAGACCGCCACATCTTTCTCCTGCGGAGTGGCTGTTAGGTTCGAACCACTGACCTTTCAGTTAGCAGCTGAGCATTTTAACCACTGGCCACCAGGGTTCCTCTTTCTAAAATATCCTAATACAATCCAGTCACTTGCAGGCTGAAAGACCTCAGCTGGCTTCACTTTTCCTAGGGGAGAATGTCCAAGATCTTCAGCAGTACCCACAAAAGGCTTCGTAATCTGGCCTCGGGTCTTCTTCAGACTCATGTTCCCTACCCCTCCCTACCATGTACCCCATGGTTCAGTATCAGTTGCTTACTGTTCCCCAAAAGTGCCTTACTCTTTCAAAACTTTCGGCCTTCGCCCATGTTATTCCCTCTGGCTGAAATTCTCCCTACGACTCTGAGCCCAGGAAATTTCTCCTCTTCTTTAAAGACCCAGCTTAGAGTTAATACTCCTGTGAACTCTCCCAAGAAAAGTTACTCTCCCTCCACTGCACACAATTTGTGCCTCTAATATACAACTCATGACACAGTATTGTAGCTATCTGTTTTACAAGCCTCGCTCCTCTACTAGGGTGTGTCTTACTTTTCTCTGTGACCCAGAGCCTAGCATCCCACTTGGAACATAGTCAGAGCTCAAAAGAGGGCGAATGAATGGAGTTGGTCCCTAGCTCTAATAACTGGCTGCTTCTTGGTTCACTGAATAAAAACCTCTGCCTTAAGCCCCTATTCTGATACCTCCAGCTCCTGAGTCCTACTTTGGTGCTCTGTCTGGCACCTTAGTCTTCACAGGAATAGTACTTCATTTAGCTCTTGCCAGTCCTTTTGACACCTGGCACCCTGCTCTGGAAGCCCAGGCCTCATGACAGGGCCTTTGTCACTGGTTGCCAGACTCTCTGGCTGCCAACCACCTGCCTGCCTGGGCTTCCTCCTAGTGTCAGCTGCCTCCTGGTTACCCAGATGCTTGCTCTACCTGCCTGTTTAAATAGCTAGTTAAGGGGTCTTGTTATGGATTGGATTGTGTCCCCCCAAAATGTGTGTCAACTTGGCTAGGCCATGATTTCCAGTATTGTGTGGTTGTCCACCATTTCATCATCAGATGTGATTTTCCTATGTGTTGTAAATCCCACCTCTATGATGTCAATGAGGCAGAACTCAATCTACAAGATTAGGTTGTATCTTGAGTCAATCTCTTTTGAGATGTAAAAGAGAGAAGCCAACAGAGAGGCATAAGGACCTCCTACCACCAAAAACGAAGAACCAGGAGGGGAGTGTGTCCTTTGGAGCCAGGGTCCCTGTGCTGAGAAGCTCCTAAACCAGGGGAAGATTGAGGATAAGGACCTTCCCCCAGAACCAGCAGAGAGAGAAAGCCTTCCTCTGGGGCTGGCACCCTGAATTTGGATCTCTAGCTTTCTAAACTGTGAGAGGATAAATTTCTCTTTGCTAAAGGCATCTGCTTGTGGTATTTCTGTTATAGCAGCACTAGATAACCAAGGCAGGTCTGTTGCTGGTTCTGCTGTGATCTTCCAGGATATTTGCTTTACCCTGTTCCATCTGTCTGCTCTCAAAGTTCTCGCCCTCCCTCTTCTAGCTTCCCCTGCCACCAAAGGAGTCCCATTTTTATCATTGTTCAATTAGAAGACAGAGATTGGGTAGAGCATGTTGGTTAAATTGATGAGCTCTAGACTCTAACTGCTTCGATTCAAATCCCACTTCTTACACTTACAGCTGGTTGTATGATCTTGGGGCAAGTCACCTCATCTCTTTGAAGCATGGTTGGCTTATCTGCAAAATGGGCATAATAATGAGAGCTACCATATTTTACACAAATAATGTGTGCATTATATGTTTCAACCATGCCCCCCACCCACAAAAAATTAGCATAGCATGCTTAGGAAAATACCTCACAGGGGGAGGGCTCGGTTGGGAAAAAAATGTATAACGTGTGTTATTTGTGTAAAAATACAGTAACATCATAAGGTTAATGTGAAATTTAAGTAATATAATGTGCTTAGCATAGTACCTAAAAACCAAACCAAAACTCGCTGCTGTGGAGTTGATTCTGACTCATAGTGACCCTACAGGACAGAGTTGAACTGTCCTGTACAGTTTCCAGGGAGCACCTGGTGGATTTGAACTGCCGACCTTTTGGTTAGCAGCCGTAGCACTTAACCGCTACACCACCAGGATTTCCAACACAGTACCTAGCACATTGTGAATACTCTCAATACCTATTTGCTATCATTATTATTTTTATGTTCCCAGTATCCAGGGCAGAGTTGGCACTCAATAAATGTGTGTTGAGAGGGGAGGAGGAGGAATATCAATTACTGGAGATTCAAAGTTTCCTGATCAAAATCTACTCCATCTGCTAATCCCACTCTCACCTCAGGTTGCAAATACCTTATGGCCATTTGGTTCAGTCACTTAGATATTTTTGAAATCCCACCTCCTCTAGGAATCCCTTGCAGTAGAGAGCTAATAGCTTTCCTGGTCCCAATCTGCTTAGATCTAAAGTTCTCGCAATTGCCCATGCCCACTTCCCACCACAAGTGCATGTGTTTACCCTGATTTCTTAGGCCCAGATTGCATGGACCCCCAGAGGTGTGGCTGATGTGAACATTTTTGGATTACACATTTTTACGTGTTAGCCCACTCCTTTCCCCCCACGTGAATGCACTTCTGCATTTTCTGTGTCACTCAGCGTTTGCTGTCTCTGATGGTCAGGGCAAAGCCCATGTATAAGCTAACTAGGGCAGAGCCTTGGACAGAGAAATGTTTCCAAACTGTTTTGTGATAAAGACGAAGAAGAGGATCTGGAAGCAGAAGCTGGAAAGTAGGATTTGAGTTTCCACTTACTCTTCACCTCAGCAGGGGCAGAAAGTTCCCTCTTTCCTGTTCTTTGGCAACATTCCTCTCAGAGACCAGAGGGGCAAGCCTGGACGATGCAAATGAGCCCTAGATGGTACTCAGCCAAGGGGCCTTCAGAGGGAAATCAGGGGGGCTGGCAAGGAAGGAATAGAAAAGGAAGGTGCCCATGTTTTTCTTAGTACCTTCTTTGTTTTCCCAAGCAGCAAACTCCTCTCTTCTGCAGACACAATACTAAAGTGAAAAAGTTCCCTCAGAATGTATGCCTGAGTCAGAGCATTTTGCAGACTGTGTGGTCCCTGAGTCTCTAGCCTTTGGTATGATACTGATACGCAGGGGAATTTATCGGGCACCCACCGTGTACAAAGTCCTACGTGGTATCAAAACTAGGTAGAAATGGAAACGTTGAATCACCGGCATTCGCTGTGGGATGAGAGTCATATCAGAGAAGTGGTGATGACTGTGTGAGTGTAAAGGAGCGGCCCAAAGGGAACAAATTTAGCCAGTTCCTTGCCAACTTCCCGCTATAGGTCTTCTACCGACTTCACCTGACCCTACAAAGCAAATCATGCTGGGAGGATGTGCATGGGCATGGCATGGCTAGGGTCCCTAATCCAGGTGAGAGACCATTCATTAATCTTTTCAAGCAGAGTGGGTAGGAGTTGAGACAGCTTAATGCAGTCTCAGCCCCTACTTCTCTGCCCCTCACCCCGCCTTCCCCCCCATTACCCTCTGACGGTGTTTCCTCCTTAGGGCTGCAGGCCCCAACAAAGTTGTCATATGTGCCTGATGCAGCTGCCCAAGAGACCTACATAAATGTTTGTAAACTTCCAACCCTAACTATGCCTCCCTCGGCTCCTCTCTCGGTGAGGCTGGCTGTTGGCGTAGGGCAGCTTGACCTTTGTAAGAAACTCAGAGCTACCTAAGGTCTGGGGTTGAACTGGCAACAGAAAGCCAGAAGCCCCGCGGTTGTTTCTCCCTTACCCACCCCCATCATATGAAAGGGAACGCTCCAAGAATGGTGACGAGTTAAGCTCCTTAAAAGGAAATGAACCTCCTCTTTCCTGGGCGGAAATTGTTTTTTTTTTTTGCTTCTATATGCTTAAGGTACTTTAACACTAAAAAGTATACCCGACAGGATTCACAAAAACCACTCCCCGAAAGAGGGAGGGGGCGACTATGAGTGGACGGAGAAACGAAGGGTGGGTATAAAGAAGGCAAGGAAGCAAGGAAGCAAAGAATTTGCAGGGTGAGTCATCAAAAAGAAACTGGGAGCTAGGAAAGAGAACGGAATTTGTAATCTGAGCTGAGAAAAAGACGATCATTCATTAGACAAAGCTTGTGTCAATCACGTCTGCTCTGCAAATGACCTGAGAGCCTCTGGGGCCTCTCAGACCGGAAAAAGGGTCTTGGTGGGCGGTCTAAAGGCTTTGAAATCGGAAAAGACGCAGCGCGAGTAAGTTCGCAGAGGGGTCGGATGCAGCGCAGGCAGTAGTCGTAGAAAGATGGCGTTTGCCATCAAGGTCACATGGCCACTTTAGGGGACTAAAGCTAAATGCTAGCTGAGAACAATAGGAACGGCAACCGTTCTATCTGGGTTTTCAGAAACAGTCTCGACTCCAAATATTTTTTTTCCCGTTAGACTCATAAGCACATTTGTATTTGTCAGAACACATGCCCTAATTCTTCGTTCAGAGAACGTCGTCAAAACAGTATGTGAAGAAGCGGAATTTCATTGGGGTTTTTCTCCCTCAGGGGGTGTGAAACCAGGGGTGGGGACCGCAGGGGCCAGTGTGGCTGCAGAGCTATAAGGCAACACGTGCCAGGCCAGGAGTCGCCGCTTTAGGGTTTCTGCAGAGGAAGGCAACAAGGGAAGCTGATATTGGGAGGGACTATGAATTTCACCAGATCTGGGTCAGGCCAAAGTCTAGGCAGCTTGGATTAAACTCTGACCTGTCACCTGTTTTGAAAGGTTGCCCTGGCAAAAAGGACTTTGTGTTGGGTGCCCTGTACATTGTACTCGTAGTCCCCAACAACTTGGAGTTCTGCTACCGACTGTCTTTGTTTTACTACATAAAATGTTGCAGTGTGTAGTTTGCTGCAGCATTCTCAGATGTTCACTCGCAGATGTTTATATGTAATGTTTCCAACCCCCAAAGACAAAGATCGGATTGATAAAGATTCTGATAATAAAAGGCAATAATAATGAAAACTTTAAAAAAAAAAAAAAGAGGTATTTGACCTACGTTGGAATCGACTTACAACGGAATGTGGAACTACTGTACTAGAGAAGGTCTTCTATGGTTTGACTTTAGTTGATCCAGGTAAGAAGTGTGAGCTTCATAAACCTGTTTGTTTTCATGTTCTTTTATTGGTTTCCTTAACCCTAGTTTCCTAGCAAATGTTACTTTTGAAAAATTGCAACCTGAGCTTAGCTACACTAAAGCAGAAAAAGGGATTTGTTCACTTCTTGATCAGTACAGTTGGGGGCCTCCACTCTTGCACCCTTGTGTTGTAAGGACCAGGGAAGAACTGGGGGTATATAAAAGGAATGATCCAAGAATTTAAGCATTCTAATCTAGCTGATTATTCTTATCTTTCACACTTCAGCTATTTGCATGGCCCCGCCTGCAATCCACACTCCAAACTAAGAGCTGGACCAGGATTCCCCAGCACCCAGCAAAACCTGAAAAGACTATGTTTCAAGGGTGCTTGAGAATGGAGCCAGCGGGAGAGGGATTAACCTTTTCACTAGCTTGGTCTTGACCTTACTCAGCTCTGACCATCCCAATTCAGGCCATTCCCTCAATCCAAGGCTTCAAACCAATTTGTTCTGGTTCCCAGGAAGTTATACATAAGAATCACCTAGGGGATTTTGTTAAAATGTAGATTCTGATTCAGTCTATTTGGAGTAGAAATGCAAATTCTCAGCAGAGGTTCCAACCAGAATGAACAGATTTGAAGCCCTGCTTCAATCTACCCTCTACTAATACTCCATTATGAGAATTCATCAGATGATTCCAGTTCTAGCTTTGTTGATCACTTTGAATCTGTTCAGGAAAGAGATTTAAGGGAAAAGGGGGCCACCATCTCTCCTATTCTCTGAGGCCCCATTTCTCCTTCCCCTAATTTGCTAGAACGGCTGTAGGAATCTGAAGCGTAGCCTTAAGTGAACAGGTTTCTTGTGGAAGAGTTTGGACTCAGTCATTCTGGAACAGTATAGTCCACTCAGGAGGCTCATGGGGGAACCAGACCATTTTACTGTTACTGCTTCAGTCACTCTAGAGGCTTACAACGATTTCTCTTGGTCAGGTCTGAAAGAGAGATCTTGTATCATCTGTTACAGATATTCGAGCCATCATAAGAGAGTGTCTGTGAGTTGGGGTGAGTAGAGGGAGGGAGACATGGCAAACACAGTCCCATAGTATTCTGGGGGAAAATACACAATCCCAGGCATACCCTGGGGAAAATAGAAACTTTGGTGAGGTGGGAAAGAACGGCCATGAGGCCTTGAGCAAAGCTTTCTCTTCATCCCTCCTCTTTTCCATCACTCAGACTACAGAGTACCCTAAGTAGCTGGCTCTACCCTATGGGAAGGAAGCTAGGCCCGTTCCTAAACGGTGGGTGCTCTAACTATAGGAAGGAGAGGAAGGAGGTCGCTACACAAACCAAAACAAAAATAGTGGGTGCTCTAACTTTAGGAAGGAGAGGAAGGAGGTTGCTACACAAGGGTGTTACATTATATCTCTGCCACCAGATGGCACCAAATCATAACCAGCACTCTAAAGAGTCCACCAGGAAACGGACCTTGAGAGCCCTTGAGTTATTTTCCCTTCCCTCCCTGCTCACCACGTGGAATTGAAGAATAAGAAGCCTTTCAGATATGGTGGATAACTAAAGAACCCTCCTTCAATGAAAATGCTTGAATCCTTAAGCTGGAGCCACTTTCAGCTGAAGACTCCTAGGATTTAAATGTGGCCTTAGTCCCTGCCCTTCCCCAGACCTATTTCTCAGTTCCAGGTAAAGGAAAAGGTGATTTTCCTGGAATATTTCCAGATGACTCCACCCTCCAGAAGAGTTGTTTTTCCCCAAGGAGGTCAGTTGAAGAACAATAGACACGAGGCCTAGGGGGCTTTGCTCAAATTCTGGTCCCCTTTCTGAATGACTGAATGCACTACCTTGGGCATGCTGGGAATGACCATGTCTAAATATTAAAGTTGTGATGTGGCGGACCAGCCTTATTGCCTCTTACAGTCAAACAGGACTACTTCCTCAAACGTGCTCCATGAATTCCCATTCCTAGGCTCCTCCACCTGGATGCCGTCCTCTCTCAGCCATTTCTATGTGTCCCACGAGTCAAGGTTCAGATCAAACTTCATGTCTGAAGGGATCTCCCCCTCTTCTAAATTCATAACAACTTGTACTCCTCCTGTGCCATTTGCCCTATTTTTTTTTTCTACTTCACGTTATGGTTATTTGTGAACATATCTCCCCTACCAAAGCTCGCTGAGGACAAGGACCGTATCTCATTTACCTTTTTATGCCCTATAGTGATGAACACAGTAGGCGTTCAATAAATCATAATAATATCTTACATTTGTATAGCACTTAAGTTTACAAAGCACATTCACATACATTTTCTCATCTAATCCTCACAACAACCCTGTGAGGTAAGTGTTATCATTCCTATTTTACAGATGAGCAAACAGACTCGGCGAAGTTAAACAACTTGCCCAAGGTCATACAGCTAGGAAGAGGCAGAGATGGATCTGAATGGATATTTTCTGACCCTTTCAAGTTTTTATACCTGAGCTGTTGACTGAAATTTTCTTCTTGGAGACTGAAGCCATGGGGCTCATCCTGGGGGCTGGGGAGAAGGGAGGAGAAGATTTAAAGGTCAAACTCCTCTCATTTCATCCGCATTCCCTTATTTCAAAAGAGGATTTCAGAAAACAATCTTCTTTTGTTTAAGAATGTCCTGGTGTGAGATACACTTGTGGATAAGAAGGGAAAATGTGGGGTGAAGATAGGAGAATGAGGTGTATTCATAGGTGGCTGAACGGCTATACCCAAAGAGTGGTCACTAATGAACCTTTGTCATCCTGGAGGGAGCGATATACCAAAGGGCTCTGTCCTTGTCCCTGGCTGGTTTAATAATTTAATTAATGACTTGGATCAGGATATTGATGGCATGCTGATCAAGTTTATAAATGAGTTGAGGCTGGTTTCAGAAAGATCCCAAAAGGCTTTCATGAGCCAGGAGGATGAAATGCAAAGTTTCATATTTGAGTTCATCGAAACCAGGTGGTTAAGTGCGAGGTAGGAGAGACATTGCTTAATAACAACCTGTGTGAAAAGGTTTTAGGTGACTGAAAGCTCATTATTTTTGACACTAGTGGCCCAAAATGCTAATGAATTTGTGTCTAGAATGAGGAGGACTTTAGTTCTGCTCTCCCCTCTGCTCGTTAGGCCACAGTGGAGGGTTGACTTTAGTCTCAGACACCGCATATGAACAGGGACATTAGCAACCTGGAACATGTACCAAAGAGCGGCCAGGAGTACGAGAGGACTTAAAAATCATCGCATATGAACTACTGGAGACATTTAACGTGGAGAAGGAATCAACAGCGTGATGGTGGTGGCTCAGGATCCAGTTTTCAAATATTGGAATGTCTCATATGGAAGAGGGACTCAACTTGTTTTGCTTTGTAAGAGGGCAGGATCAAGAGCAAAGAGTGGGTGCTACAGGGAAACAGATTTTGACTCAACCTAAGGAAGAATTTTATAACGGTTTGAGATGACCACATATGTATTGGTCTTCTCCGAGAGGAAGAGATTTTCCTGTCACTGGAGGTGTTTAAGCAGAGGCCAGATAACTGCTTGGCAAGGAGGTTGCAGAAGGGAATCAAGCATCAGAGCCTAAGGGAGGGGAACTACACAACCGTTAAGGCTGCCTCTGACACTATAATTTTGGGATTCAGGTAGGGAGGAGTGAGGTCAAAATAGTTGTAGCCCTCAGAGTAGGTACCTCTTAACTAGTTATTATCTCTGTTTCTAGCGTCTCCTCCTCCGGTCCGCCCTGCACCCAGGCTTCAGAAATCTTTTCCTGAATACTTTACCATGGGACCTTCCAGCTCAGGTACGATAAAACCTCATACTTTAGTCCCCTATGCATTATCCACACGGCGTGGTTAGCCAGTCACTGCTTGAATATCTGCGATAATAGAGAGCTGTCTGCCTTTTGGGGCAGTCCATTCCAATTTCAGAGAATGCTGCTAATCATTAGAAAGTTCTTCCTGAAACACAGCAAAATGCTTATATTAGAATGTTGGGCTTAGGAATTTTTCTCTTTGTTTTTGAAACTGTTGGTAATAAATTTTGAAGGACTTCAAGAGGCTGGAATCATGAGCCAAAATTTTATTATAATTTTTTTCAATATAAAAAGAAAAAAGCGTCTTTCTTACGTTGAACCAAAATCTGCTTTCCTATAACTTCCACCCATCAGATCTTAGAGCCTTTGGAGTCATACAGAATAAATCTACAGCCTCCTCTTCCCTATAAGCCCTATGATGATTTGGTGACAGTGGACACGTTTCTCCTGGGATTACTTCAGTCCCCTCATGGTTCCCATTATTCACCTCTGGATATGCTTTAGTTAATGTTTCCCTTAAAGCATGGTGCCCATAACTAAATGGAGGGCAACAGGCGTGGCCTGACCAATGCAGGGTAGCACAAGATGGTCACCTCTTTTATTCTGTGTATTATACTATATTAATGCCTCCCAAAGTCACAGTAGTTTTTTTGTAGCAACCAAACCTACTTTTGGCTCATAATTCATGATGTGCTTTCATTTACACTAAAAGCCTTCTAAGCCATATCTCTCACATACTACATTTATACTGCTACATTTGGAATTCAAATAAGGGATTTTCTCTTTGTCCCTGTTAATTTCCATTTTGCTATAGTGAGTCCATCATACCAGCCTCTTGACATCTCTGTGAATTCTAACTCTCACATCTCACCTTTTGGCTCTATCTCCCAGTTTTGTGTAATTTGCAAATTTGATCTATTGACATTAAAACAGAACACTTTTGTGTGTAATCATTCAACCACTTAAGAATCCAACCCCTAATTTTCCCACATTGTTCCACGAGTACCATGAGAGAATGTTTTGTTGAGCTCCAGATACACTACGGATATAGTATTCCACTCATCTATCCATCTAGTCACCCTGTCAAAGGAAATGAGCTGAGTAGGGCATGATTTGTTTTTCCTAAGTCTATGCAGGGGCTGAATGATCTTTGCTTCCTTTTGTAAGCGCTCACCAACCATCCTTCTCATCATTAGAATCTTGCCCTGAATCAATATCAAATGTATTCATCTATAATTTGTGGGACTCATCTTTTCCCATTTGCAAAAATGTGGGGCCACGTTTGCCCATCTCTAGGCTGCCAGCATGCATCTCCTTCAGTCTCCATGGGGTTTTCAAAAGCCACCACCAGTTGTCCTGTAATTTGAGCTGCAAGTCCTCTCAAGTGCCCTGGGCTGTATTGACCCAGACCATGAGAGGGAGTACTCAGAGCAGCTAAGGGCTCTCTTCAACTAGACTGCCTTCAGGAGCTTCTCTCTCGTGTTCAGTCTGTCCTCTCTACTCTGAAAATCCTTCTCCTTGCAAAAGAGAAGAAGCACCTAGAATCTGAGGAGGTTTTATTTCCTCTCTAAAGCCATTAGCAAACAAGTTCCATCACTCATTCAATACACCCAAACTCCTCTGCTGTTATGAAGACCTCCACAACCTGCCTTTCCAGCCTGATTTGCCACCATTTAACTTGAACGTTCTATATCAGTCAGGTCAGTCCCCTCACTACTCCTCTAATGTGCCTGAGATTTTCTCATGTCCATGCTCTGGCTGAGGCTTTTCTCCCAATCTGGAATGCCCATTGCTCCACCCACCCACCCACCCACACAAATCCCACCATAGCCTTTCTCATAATTTCTCCAGCTCCTTTAACCTTTACCATACAATTGAAATCACGTAGTATATATGTATTCCATTCATTTTATCATGGTTCAGTTTTGTCTTCCTGTTTGCTCCCCAAACGGGGGTGTCTTCTATCCCTCATAGTATATAAACTAGCACGGGGCCAGGCCTACAGTCCTGGTGATCATTCTTACTTCCCATGGAGATTTCCACAGCTACCAACCTCTGGCCTTTCACACACGAACCACAAATTCAGATGCCAAGATAGCTGTGTCCAGCTTCCAAAAGGACTAAATAGAAACCAGATAAATCTAGGGATACAGACTGAACCCAGTCCAGGCACTAATGATTTTTGCAATGTGAAATAAAATCCAAGTGTATCCTCAGCCTCTCTTCAAATAAGCAGCCATGCTTTTTAACTGGGATCAGGGCTGGCAGTCAGCAACAGGGCTGAGAATACTCTAGCTACCTGGGAACATCATTGACTGTCAATTAGATTGAAATCCTGCTTGTCTTAGAGGTTACCTCTTCCACCCAGACCTTTCAAAGATGTGAAGACCAACTGTAGTCTCTCACCAATAGGTCCCAAATAGAATTGGAGCTGGTTTTGGTGTAGCATCTTGAGCTCTTAGAGGATAGACAGTGTCTAAATCCCCCCAAAATAGAGTGCCTCTAATTTGGAGGTACACACACGCATGCACACGCGCGCACACACACACACACACACAGGAGGCCAAGTTTGGTAATATCTGCCATGGAGCAATCAAAGGATCATAAAAACAAAGACTTTGAATAGACCTCAAAAGGTCATTGTAATTCAGCCCTCCGTTTTCAGAAAGACAAAGAACACCAGTGCTCTCCTTAGTAGTCATTCATCCAATTTGGCAACTGCTGAGGACTTACTAGGTGCCCATGATCATCTCTTATCCATAGCAGTTTTTCCTTGTGTCTAACAATCTCATTTTTTCCTCTACCATTCTCAGAAGAAATGGAGACCAAATCATCACCTCTGTTCTTACTTAGCAGCTAAATTTCTAAAGATGGTTACAGGACATGATTGTTGAATATTACCTCATTGGCTTCCTGCTTTCTAAGCTAAAAAAAAAAATCACCAAGTCCTTTGGCACATTGCTTTTTCTCTTCTCCAGACCCTCTCCAGGTGTTGCACATAGTCTGAAAGTGCGTTGACCAAGGGTAGACCCATTAATACTTTAAAGGGCCTAACCAATGCTAGGTAGAGTGGAAAAAGTTGAGTAGGACAGTGGGGAGGGTTGTATGTTACTGGATTGCATTCTAGGTCTGTTTCTAACACTGTGATGTTGGGCTTTTCTGGGCTTATTTCCCAACTATAAAACGAGGGGTTGGATTAGATGACTCTGAGGTTACTTTTAATCCTAAAACTGAGACTCTGATTACTTCCTGGCTACTCCATGCCATATTTTTGTTACTATATGTCAGTATTCATGTTTATTTTGGAAAGAAAAAAAGGAAAGAGAAGAGGGAGAGAGGTAAGGAAGGAAGAAGGGAAGGAAGCAGAGAAAAGAAGGAAGGAAGGAAGCAAATAAGAAAACCAGTTCTATACTATGGACTCATTCAACTTGTGACCTAACCTGATACCCTCCCCCCAAGTCTTTTTTTTTTTAACTGTATTTGTGTCAAGTCAATCATCGCCCGTCTCTCTTGTATCCGTGTACCATGTTAGTATATTAGTTCTGGGTTTTGGACTCTGTACGTACTACCTTGTGTTCGTCCCCACTAAACATCATCCTGGTTGTGATGGTTCATCTCCCTCATTTTGTCAGGGTCACTTTGAAGAATTCTATTCCTGGTTTCTGAGGTGTCAGCAGACCTGCCTAAATGTCATACTTGATGAGCAGACTCCTAGTCCAATTCTTCGAGTCACTGAGAATAATATGAAATACCATAATGCTAACCTTGTGGGGCCCCACTGAACCTGTCCCCCAGCTTTGTCAGGGAGTCTCTGATCACAATCCTGGAGAGAAATCGCTCCCAGGGCCCCAGTGACTTTTCCAATTCTAATTCACAGAACAGGAAACAAGTGTCCCTGGGAAAGGAGAGTAGCCCTGCTCTGTCTGTCTCCCAAGGACCGGGAGTCCACATGTCTGATGCCGCACTTGATTCAGATACAATAAAGAATTTCAGCATGTTAGAGGTCAAACCTCCTCGCAGCCCCCAGTCTGGGATGGCGGCAGGGTAGTGGCGATGGTGGTGGTGCAGACGAGGCAGCAGCAGTGGAAGTAGAGAAGGAAGTATTATTTTTGTTGTTTCATAAGGAGGCCCAAGGTGCTGAGAGAAGGCTTCAGCTGCAGGAACCCAGAGCATGGGGGTGGGGGAAGCAGAGACAGCAGCTTGATTAAGATTGGTGAGGCCTTTGTGCAGGGGGCCAGCAGAGTGATGCTCAGACTTGTATCAACTGAAGAGAGGCAGAGGGAGAATGCCTAATTTCTAGGCCACAAGGCACCCTGCTTGGAGGTCTGTTGGGGCAAGGCCTGTGCAAGGGAGGCAGGTTGGGAGTACTAACTGGATTTTTTATTTTTATATCAAGACACTGTGTTTAAAATTTTTACAAAGGACAAACTCCATGGGTTTCCGTTAGTGTTTTAAGAACTTTTCTTTAAAAAAAAAAAAGCCAACAACAACAAAAAACACCATCTTTTTGAAAGAGAAATGACAGACACAAAAGAGACTCTGTAAAGAAAATGGGGTGAATTTCTGATAGCGTTACCCCAAGGGCAGAGGCAGAGCCCAGGGGCCCAATAGTGACAGAAACTCATTCACCAAATCTAGGGTCCCCTGGTCTAGCCAGGCCAGTGCTGCTGGCTTTGAGGTGAGTACGTTACTCTGCAGGCTCCACAGCCCTCCAAAGGGGCATAGAGATGGCTGGAGGGCTCT
This sequence comes from Loxodonta africana, assembly GCF_030014295.1. Taxonomy (NCBI): domain Eukaryota; kingdom Metazoa; phylum Chordata; class Mammalia; order Proboscidea; family Elephantidae; genus Loxodonta; species Loxodonta africana. Next base: position 80,611,962 of record NC_087369.1, on the reverse strand, counting down.
CTCCTATGGCCCTTCAACCCCATCCATCATTAGCCCCTTCCTCTTTCCACCCCATGGTCTTCCTCACATCTGTTTCATCCTTGGGGGTTCTGACCCTCGGTCTGATTGTGTGCACACTGGTGGCTCCAGAGCCAGAGAGACCTGAGCCTGGCACCCTCCATTCCAGAGCCTCTTTTCACTCACGGGTTGGAGAAGCATTTGATCCAAAAATTTTAAAAAATCAACAAAAACAAGACCCAGAAAAAGACCAAGTCTAGGGGAGGAAGAGCTACTCTGCTCTTTAAAGCTCCCAAGTCTGGAGTGGGTTGGTGGTGCAGTTCCAAGAGAGGCCGAAGGCGAGCACCAAGGGGGCGTCCAGCCGTTGCTTTCAGGCCCCCCAGGGGTGTCTGTGGTCAGGCTCAGGGAGCTGGCTTCAGCTGTTGTTCCGTGAGTCCTCAATTTACCAAGGACTTTTTTGCATCCCCATTTGAAGGGTTTGCTCAGGTTTATTTCAGTATTTGTGTTTTTGTACATGCAGGTGCATGTCCACATCTGTCTGTTTGTGCAGGTGGGTCTGCCGTAGGCTGTGAGTGCGTGTTTATACATATATGTCTGTATGTGTATCTGTGTGTGTGTGTCTGTGTGTGCATGTATTGGTGGATCTGGGAGGGAGTGAGCGGAGAGACAGGCTGTGCTCCAGGCTGGAGCTATACCCGGGTAGTGGAGTGTGAATGGGGCAGCCCAGTACTGTTGAACCCTGTGGCAAAGGTGTTATAGGGGTGCAATGTCTGCAGCCCTACCAGGGAGTTAGGAATCATAGTGATGGTGTTGGGGGTCATGAGTGGGATGTCATCAGGGGAGCGCCGCAGGGTCAGGGTGTAGTCAGGCAGTGCCGTGAGGCGCAGTGTGTCATGGGGGGGACCTGCCTCACACTCATGATGGGTGGGGCCCAGCTGCAATGCTGCCAGCTCCTCCTCAGGAGCAGCTCCCAATTCAGGGGCCCCAGCAGCCCTTTGAGGGCTAGGCTGCCGCAGAGGCTCCTGACGCCGTTTGTCCTTACGGTAGTACAGGGCAGCGAAGGCCAGAACATTAAGGAACAGGAGGGAGGCCCCCACAGCGATGGTGACACTTAATTCAGTGGAGTAGTCACGAGGGTTCTCCACAAGGAGTGGCCCAGCATCCTGGTCCCCATTCCAGGACCCTTGGGCATTCTCGTTGCTGTAGGCAGGTGAGATGGCTGGCCGCTTGGTGCTCCATGTCTTGCCATTGGGCCTGCGGGTAATGTGGGAGCTGTGGGTGGTATCCGGGGGCGGCACTTTGGTGGTTGTGGACGTATAGTGGAACATGTCATGAAGGTTGTATAGATGGGGCACCAAGTGTTTCCAAAAGGCCACCTTAGTGGCCCGGTAATGGTCACGGACCCTTGGTTTCAGCCCGATGTGAAGGTAGAGCTGGTCTCGGGGGTTGTATTTGGACCAGGCTACTTCCTCAAAGCGGTTGGCCTTGGTGTGAATGAACTTGGTATCCTGGGGGACCGGCTTGTTGGGATCCCTGAAATACCACATGGAAATCTGGGGTCACCACTCTACCTGAATGAGACAAGGGCCCAGCATTCTTCTTCTCATACCCACCCCTAAACCTCCTCCCCAGTCCAAAACTTCCCACCATTTCTGTCTTTTGCAGGGTTCCTCCCTCTGTCCATATGTCCTCTTTCCCCACAGCATGAACTCCTGTATTCCCCATGCCATCGAGGAAACCATCTCACCCTTCCCTGCGTTCATCCTCTAAGAGTAGGCTATAGATGCTTTTTCTTCTCACATGCTACTGAGCACCCATCAATCTTTTCGGATGCCTGGTTTTCTCGAGGGCCCTTTAAAGGCTCTTTTTGAATGTACTTTATTCCCACTTCTCTGACCCTCTAACCTTGAATCCCATAGTTCTGCCAGTAACTCTCACTCCTGCTCAGTCCTAATGCTAACCAAGTTCTGAGCCTCAACGTAAGTTCTGAGGTAAGGAAAATGGCATGAAAGACTTGAGTGGGGGACAGTAAGAAGTGGAGTGAGGGGTTACCAAGCAAGATTTTGGGATGCTCTTAGGAAGGGAGATAAGGGAAGAGGTTTGGATAGAGAAGCAGAGGGCATGCTGGGGTCCCAAAGAAGAAGAATCCCCATATCTCCTTACCCAGTCTTGGCAAAGTTGGTCCAGTAGGTCATGACGACAGCACTGAGCATAACGTCATTCTTGGAGAAGTTGCAGGGAAAGAGGTCAGTAGGGCCTACCATAGGGACCCCAAAAACATAGGGTACTTCATCCCCATGAGCTGCATCTGACCAGGCAGGCTTCATGAGGCTCTGGCAGTGATGGTAGAAGGCATAGAAGTAGGTAGGTGAGCCATAACGGGCATGCAGATCAGCGGTCACCACTGAGGGCTCCACCCACTGGTGGTCAGTGAAGAGTGCCACTAGTGTCTTACGGCGGGTCTCAGGGTTGTCACGGTCTGCCCAGTCTGTGTACATGAACTTGATGGTCTCCCGTAGGGTGTCCTTACCCTCGGGATAGCCATACAGATTGTCCACAAAGTTGGAGACTGAATAGTCAAAGTCAGTGCCAGAGACACCATCCTCAGGGTCCACCACCCCTTCCACAAACTTGAGACCCTCACCCTGGTTGACACCTAGCATGATGTCATAGTTGAGGAACTCGCCCTGTTCCATGAGGATCTCAGGGTCATCAGGAATGACATCACCATCAATCACAGGGCCAAAGGCCACATGGTAGCGGGCTGGCTGGATGTCCTGCTCTACCAGCTCCTTGGCACTCTTTTGCCGAAGACAGTCCACCATGTCCACTGTGTCTAGCACGTTACAGCCCACCTTGTCTGCCAGCAGGCTGGTGTACTTCACTGGTTGGTAGTTCACAGCCCAGCTGGATAGAGCAGAACCACTTTGAATGATGGCCCTCTGGAAAAGCCCTACAGAAGACAGGTAGCACCAGGTCAGATCTGTTGTGTCCCCCACACCCTAGGCCTCCCTTGCCTGTCCCGGAGGAACAAATAAAATGCTTTTTCACTCCTTTGTTACTGAGGCTGCCCTGTGGTTTAAATGGCCTAGAAAGGAGGAATGAATGACTCTTTTGGCTGGGGATGATGGGTTAGGACCAGAGGAAGGGCTGCTATGCCCCTTCCCTGATTGGCCCCCTGCCTGGTTCTTCCACTGCTTCCCCGCCCTAGTGCTATGGTTGGTAGCTTGGGGGTTAAGGAACTGCCAGGATGAATTAACCTCTTGGATCCCAGACATCAGCTCCCTTATGCCCCCTCTCTTTATCTCTTGTTGTCTCTTCCCCTCTTGCTTCCTGCCCAGCTGGGTCCAGCTCTGTGCCAGCTCACTACCAGGGAGCTGCCGCTTACACCACAAAGGAGCCTTTTTCATGAGAGATGAGAAATGCAGTCAGGAGAGAGCTTCACATTCTGGGATTTTGGTGAAGGATCCCCAGGGCAAAGGCCTTGGGGTCTGAAGGTCTCCAGGAAATGAATGTTCTCTCCCAGTCTGTTGTCTCCATGAGGAGAGATTCCTTTTACCAAGGCTACTGATGCCTCAGATCAAGATTTTCCTCTAGCTGAGAGGGAACCAGTCTCCCAAACTCAAAAAGAAGATGATTCTTCCCCTTTTAGGAAAAAGAGTATGTAATTCTTTTGAGTGGCCCTAACATTCCCAAGAGAGAGAATTTGGCCCTCACACACAAAATTCCATTCCTCTAAGTTTGTTTGGGAGGAAAGAGAGGGCAAGAAATATAGATTAATATTTAAGAGAGAGCCTCGTTTTTCTAAATATTATTCTCTATGAGTCAATTACAGACAGAGAGAGCAAATCTTTAAAGAAGCCAGGCCTCCAGAGACACAGGCTCCTTCTGAGATAGATTATAGCATTATTCCAGAAAAGGACTTCTCCCAGGGAAATAGTCCCCAATCAGAGGAAGCACCGTTCCTCTTTTGAGACAGAGGCACCTTTCCAGCCAGTCATTTCACCCCCCTGTGCGAGTAAAGGGGATTCCTGCTCCCACTACTGTCACCTAGAAACACATTCTCCCTCTTTGGAGACGCAGATCCCACCTTAGTCTTCTCTCACCAGGGCAGTCCCTGGAGGGACAGAGAGAATTTCTAGGTCAGAGAATGTGATTTTTCTCTCTGAGAGATAGACCTTCTTCAAAGAGAGACTGAAAGTCTTCCTGTGAGAATATCACTAACTCTTAGGGATCAATTTCAGTGAAAAAACCTGTCCCCGCTCACAGATTCCCTTACTTCAGAGAAGGGCACCTATTTAAGGAAGATTTTTTCTTTGTGAGAAGCTCAGCTATTCTTCTCAGTGACAGAATGTTCTCTATAGTCCAGAGTTGGAGGGAACATTTCCTTTCAAGCAAAAAAGGGCTGATTTGGCCCCCTTGGAAGAGTTAATTGGCAGAGGGACCCACTGCAAGGAGAGAGTCTAAAAATGAAAGTGTCCCTTAGGTGGGATGCATAGCCCTGGAGGAGGTCTGGAGTCTGATAATTGATCACAGTCCCTCAGAAGAAACCCACTTCACAGGTTAGTGATCCTCACTTCAGACCCACCTCCTCCCTCAAGCACATTTCCTCTCTTGTACAGACTTGTTCTTCAGAGAGAAAGGCAAAGAATGAGTGTTTCTTACATATAGGAACTAATTTCCATCCTAGGCCCATACTCTAAAGTAATGTGCCCTTACCAAATTGAAAGATTTCCCCTGCCCAAAAAGAACTATTGTCCCTTCAGAGAGGGGCATTCTACTCTCACTCTCCCAAATAAGACTCCCATGTCAAAGGGAGAATCGTGCTTTCTCAGGATATAAATGGGGCTCTCTCCTTCCCTATTTCACATTGGGAGAATTCCTCCTTTCTCCAGAGAAACATTTCCCTTCCACTTTTCCCTCAAAGGGCTATTGAGCTGGTAGAAGAGGCAGGTTGATTCCCCTGGGAACTCCCGGGCCATGGAGCCGGGCATTCTCGAGCCTGGAAGTCCTGAGGTTCAGAGTGGGCAGCCAGCACTTTTCTAGTTCATGTTTTGCTCCACAAGCTACTCACCCTCAGAGTGATGTGACAGTGTGAGGAGGCTAACACAGGATGCACCAATGCCAGAGCCGAAGACAGTAATACGGCGGGGATCTCCACCAAAGAAGGCAATATTCTCGCTCACCCAGCGGAGGGCCTGGATTTGGTCAAGGAGCCCATAGTTGCCTTTGGCAGCCTGATCTCCAGTACTCAGGAAACCTGGATTCAACAAAGTGCATGGAGACAGTAAAGGTGGAGGGATCAACGACTCAGGTTATGATGGGAGGTAGAAGTTGGGCGAAGGCAAGGACAGAGGATGTGCCTTCGGTGTAGCTCTCTCCACCCAGCTAACGAACTGTTGTTCCTTTCTACAAGGTCCAGCATCATCAACACAGGAGTGATTGGCTCCCTGCCCCATATCCATTATCCCATTTGGCATGAGGAATCTCCAGGTCATGTGAAGTGAATGGCTCCTGTTGGGAGACTTAAAGTGCAGGAACTGCAAACTGCCAGAACTCAGCATCCTCTGCTCTGATGTACGCTCTGGGGACATTACCCTAGTACCTGGCAAGAAAGAATGGAAAGAGCAGGGACCTCGGAGTCAGATAGTTCTGAGTTTGAATCCTGGATCTATCATTTATTAGCCATGTAGCTTAAAAAAAAATAGGCAAGTTATTTTAAAATCACTGGGTCCTAGTCTTCTCTTTTGTAAAATAGGGATAAAAATACCTCATATGGTTGTAACAAGGATAAAATGAACATGAGGGCATGCTTAGCACATTATAGGAACTGAAGATCCCAAGAGGCAGCAATCTCTAAGCTCTCCTTGCATTTCCTTTACAAATGAATCCATCTCCACTTCTTTCCAGGGCCTCAGATTAGCCTCTTCCCTTCATTCTTAGGGCAGGTCCTTATTCCCCTTCCTCCCAAGCCTAATGAATCAGAAATTCTGGCAGTGGGGCCCAGCAATCTGTAACAAGCCCTCCAGGTGATTCTGATGCCTGCTAAAGTTGGAAAACTACTGGGTTAGCCCTTCTCTTTGGTCTGATGGCGAAGGGGGAAGTCAGTGCAGTACGTTACCACAGAAACAAGTCTTCCCGCCCACTCACTGGGATTTGCTGCTGAGGAGACATGTCACCATGGAGACTAGCTTCCCACCCACCTGCTGGGATTTGCTGCTGTGGAGACTTGTTACCATGGAGACTACCTTCCCACCCACCTGCTGGCTATCCTACAGAGATGTCCTATATCCCCCCCGCACTTCCATTTTAGACAGATCTTGCTATCTTATTTCATCTCTCTTTCCTTCTCCTTAGGCTCCTTGGAAGGCTCAGTCTTCTCCGGCCCTAGGCTTCCCGAAGGGTTCTTTCCAGGTGGGTAATTGTAGTGCTCCTACACATTGGAAACCCATACCTGGATTGGTGTTTTTTGACTCCCCAGTTAAAAGCTCATTCAAAGCACCTGGAATCAACTTTCTGCGAGGCCACGTTTGAGGAGGCTCCCACAGCTCAGAGAAAGCTCTTTAGCAGTCCTGGCAGTCTACAGGCAGAAACTGATTTCAAGTAGACCCAAACAGGCACAAGACCTCATCACTGTCTTTCTCAAGTCCTTCTGTATCTAGCTTCTGCAGAAGAGCTAATTTCACCCTCTTCAAGTGTGTTATTAATTTGCCTTTGGTGCAATCAAGTATGTAAAGTACTTAGTTATTCCTCCCAGGACTAGTCACAAGCCCTCTTTAGCCCCAGGTTCCAGAGGAGGAAATGAGAAGGAATTAGAGAAGGCTTAAAAGAGGATGAACGGAGGAGCCCTTGTTCCTCTAGACAAGGAAACCAGCTTCCCCTTTGCCTGGCCCATTCACAAACTTAAGCTGCTCCTGTGAGTCTTCAAAACTATGCTGACCAAAATCTAACCTAACTGTCCAAGCCTTGAGACCCTTGAGCAAAAGGCACTATGTGCTTCTCTTAACCCATCTGCCCTCCCTCCCTACTTTCACCTTGTGCCATATTCTCTTTTCCTTTTCTCTCACTTGAGCAATAGCAGACTTGGCTTCGGCCTTTGCCAAGGCATCGTTTGGTGAAATGTGTCAAATATGTCTCCAACTTATACTGATTTACGGGATGAGGAACATAGGCCTAAAAGAGCTGGGTGGAGGATTCGACTATCACTGTCTGCTCCTGGGAATCCCACCAACCTCGGGATAAAGGGCATTGAAGCATGTGGATGATACAAGGGTCCTGCCTGAAGTACTACATCCAACAGGCTCAGGTAGATGATACAGTATAGGCAACCAACTACAAGCACACAAAACCTGGCAGTCAGGGAGAGCGGTCACTCTCTGCTAGTCCCCCAGTAACTCAGCCATCCACAGAAGCCATGTGAGAATGGGTGAAATACCAAACTCCATAAATTGTCAGTATAAACCTGAGCCAGTCTCCTTGGGCCCAGGTTTACACTGTGGTACATGGTAAACTGCTTGTCAGCAGAAGACAAGGGGGTCTGGCAGACGGTATCAAAACCAGATATTTGTGTCACTCGAGGCCTGACATATACCAGGTTTTCAGTTTGAAGGGCACCTGAGCAAGGATATAGGATTAAATTCTGGGACTCAGAATAAAACTTGGCAAGCCCCTACTGCTCAGCCCAGGGGTAGCTACATCCTATATCCTATATCCTTTTGTTGGCCCCAAGCCCAGGGGGGGCATTTCAAATCATAGCTACCTCTCCATTTTGGAGGGATCTGTGGATTAGCCTGTGACATTCTCAACATGTGTGAGTCACCCGAGATGTTTACAGAAGCACCTTAGAGTGCTTGGGCTCAGTGCTGTGGAGAGGCTGATGGGAGGGAGGGTAAATTAATGCATGTAATCAGGGTCCAAAACTGGCCACCTGTTCTTGAATTCTTTGGTAAACAACAACAAAGCCTCCAGTTACACGGCAAAATCCCCAAGCGTCAGGGACAAACCCATGTTCTACATCTGGTGCCAAGAGACAAAAACATCTTGTGTGTACCCAGAATCTAATCAGTGGCTTATTGATTGTATTTATGTTCCAGAACAGGGACTGAAGGGTACACAGGAATGGATGGGGAACTTCGGACCGAGTCTCAGTTGATGGCTCCTTCTGAGGTTTGGGTAATATTATTTTGATTATTAACTATATAAGCCAGAGAATAATACTCTTATCCCCCAGATGTGCCGCTCTGGTTATACAAATGAGAGGACATTGTAAAGTGGTGGGTCTTAACCCAAGTTTTATGGATGAGCTTGGGGGGCCGGGGGGAGGGTCCATGAAATTGTTTCTATAAATTTTCATAGCTTTCATCAGAATCACAAAGGGGTCCATGGCTCCAAAAAAGGTCAAGAACTTCTGATAGAGGATTAGAGCAGTTGAAGGGTTGTAAAATCAGTGGATCAGGTTATCATAGGGAGTGCACCAGTAACAGCTTTCTGTGCAGCCCACAGCTCCCAACTGCCACTTCGAGTCCTGTGAGTCTCTCTCCTGTCTCTTCTCCGCCTCCTTTCCCACTGTTGCTCTTGCTCTCTTTTTTCTCCCCCCTCCTTTTCTTCTCTCCCTTACTTTCTCTCTCTCTCTTCCCCTCTCCTCCACTCTCTCTCCTCCTCCATCTCTAGCTGCTCCTACTATAGGGAACTGAAGCATATTGTTAGTATTTTCTGTTCTTTTCAATAAACTTTATTGAGCTTTGAATTTGTAATTTTAAAAAGCATCTGAGTTGAACGTTTTCTATCGCTCTAACCAAAAAAAGAAAGTAGCTAAAAATTACTTTTGGCCTCCGACTACTGCATAAGTCTGTCTGTATATCTGCCTGTGATGATGTTTGTGTAGTAGTTACTCTTTAAGCAACTGTGCAGTCTGAGTGTATGGCTTGCAGACACCTTCATGGCACCTACTTTACTGTAGACTCTGATCTCCTTCCTCAACAGTACAGAACAGCTTATGAGAGCCTTTCCATGATATCTGAGGTCACTCAAGAGGACAGAAGAGCAGTGGCAGAACCACAAAATCCAAAGCCCACCAGGCTGTTAAGAGACTAGGTGGATGTCCAGTATGCCCCATACTTGGTATCCCAGGTACCACTGAAGGGGACACAGGCTCCACTTCTTTCAGGGAATATAATTTCTCCAATCTGAACCCAAAAAAGTTATCTTCCCATTTTACATCGTATGAAAGGTTTATACCGCGGTCAAGAGGAGATTGCCATTCTGCACATATAATCACACCCAGAAGTGAAATGCAACACCACGGCCTCTGGGATTGGAACTAGCAGAGCAATATACTGGACAACAAAGTAAAATAAGGTCCTGTCAGCCAGTGGGGCATGGAGTAAGGCATGCCTAACTGCTAGTTCAGCACCTAGGCCTGTAGACCTAACAAACAGCCTAGACTCCCACTAGAACTCTGAGGATACAAACCCTCTGGGCAAGAAGTTGGCTTCTTTATGCCACTACAGGGTGTGAGGCTCCATATGTCCCCTGAGGCTTGAGTGAGCATCTAAAAGGGAGCAAGGCTCTGTATGCTTGGTCACCCTCTCTGAGGTACTTATTTACCTCAAGACCTCAATACCAAGGAAGGTACAGGGTAGAGGGGGCAGCCTAAATCACCGATAGCTTGTGAACAGCAGAGTATGTTATGGGTAAGGGCATATGGGTATGTGTGAGGTTGGGCGTGCATGGGTAGGAATACGTGTGTGTGACGGAGTGGGAATGTATGGGGCTATATGTGTGGAGAAGGTAGAAGGAACGTGTGTTTGTATATGTGTGGGATATGTAAGTGTAGGATGTACAGGAGTGAAGTTGGGGGTGGGCAGAGTTGTGTATGTGTATGCATATGGATGACAGGTATTGATGTATGGCTGTGTATATAGTTGTGGGGTGGGGTGGGAAAATACGTATATATGTATGTATTGAGTGTAGATGTAGGGTGTACGTGTGGGAAAAGTGTGTATGTGTGTGTGCGTATGTGTGGGTATATGTGCGGTGGGGTCTGTGTGGGGAGGGGACATGTAAGTATAGTTTATGGGATGTGTGTATAGATGTGGAAGCAGGGGTGTAGGGGTACGGGATGTGTGTGTTTATATGTGGGAGGAGTACTTGTATATGCATGGGGTTGGAAGATGTGGACGTGCAGGTACGGGTATATATGTATAGGGAGGAGAATACTGGTTTGTGTATACCTGGGAAAGGTGAAGGAAATGTGTATATGTGTATAGTATGTGAGTGTGTGGCGTGAACGCAGAAGTGGGGATGTTTGGAAATACATGTATATGTGTTTAGGTGGGCGGAAGGAATATGTACATGTAAGGTGTGAATGTATAGGTTATATATGTGTGATGTTTGTGTGTGGACGTGGATGTGCAGGGTGTGAAGTCTGTGTAAGGAGTATACATGGGGGTAGAGGAAAGTGTGAGTATGGATATGTGTCGTGTATGAGTATAGATGTGGATATAGAGATGTGGAGGGAGGAGTATATGGGAATGTATGTGTATATATGGAAGGTGAAAGAAGTCTGTGTGTGTGGCATATGGATGTTGGAGTGTATAGTTGTATATGAGTGTGTGCATGTGTGTGTGTAGTGTGTATGAGAATGTGTGTATGTGTGGGGGTCTATAGATGTGAATGTGGAGTATATATGTATATGAGTATATATGGGAGTGAGAAATAGTTGTATACATGCGGTGTGAATGTGTGGATATGTGAGGGTATGTGAGTCTGGATATGTGGTTGGTTAGAAGGACTATTAAGGAGCCCTGGTGGTGCAGTGGTTAAGCACTCAGCTGCTAACCAAAAGGTCAGCATTTTGAACCCGCCAGCCGCTCTGCAGGAGAAAGATGTGGCAGCCTGCTTCTGTAAAGATTACAGCCTTGGAAAGCCTCTGGGGCAGTTCTACTCTGTCCTACAGGGTCACTATGAGTTGGAATCAACTTGATGGCAGTGGGTGAGAAGGAGTATTTGTGTATGTGTGGGGTGTGTAGGGATTTGGGGTTGGGTGTGTAAGGATGAGGTCAGGACACTAGAACACTTACGGACCCTACAAAACTCAGCCTACAAAAAAGCAAAAATCTGGGAGCAGAGACTGGGCTTGGGACCTAAGAGAAGGTGTCAAGTTTGAACTGACTTCCCAGTGGTGTCTAAACATTCCAAGAAAGGGCTCGAGGATACAGAGAAGCTCCCAGCACTTGGGTAGGGGCCACTAGATAACAACACTTTGGCTATGTGTTGCCAAAGAAGCACCAGCTAGAGAACCAAGGCCACCTGTTCTTAACTCCCTAGCATTCTTTCCTTCTCCTTTGAGAGCACCTGGCAAAGAACCATACCTAGCACCCCAACTCGATAGTTGAGGGTGATGACGATGACGTTGCCATAACTGGCGAGGACACTGCCATCAATCATGTTGCCTGTCCCTTCCATGTAAGAGCCACCATGGATGTAGACCATGACGGGCTTAGCGCCACTGTCCCGGATGTCTGTAAGGAGAAGGGGTGAGACATAGGCTGGGTAGGATGCCCTTGCACCCCCACCATCCCTGGGGGGCGGTGCGGGCAGCAAAGCTATTCCAGGTGCCAGGACATCACTGCCATCCCTGAGGGCAGGACTCATGAGGCTGCTCAGCCTGGAGCTCAAACATCAGGCGGGGACAGATGGACTTCAGTGATATTTTTAAAGACTTTGGTTTCAAGTGCCTCCTAGCTGAAGACAGCCAGGGATACCTGATACAGCTAGGCTTAGGTGGGCCACAACTGGGCCCTGGGGGTGGGTGGCAGCAGGAAGAAGAAGGGCTGGTCCCTTAGCTGGAACCAAGTGAGTCCCTGCCCTTGGGCACGCAGGAGTCCTGGGACCTGATATGGCTTTAGAGAGCAGGGGCTGGGGAGCCCTGAAACCCCCAAGACTAGATCAGTTACATGGAAATATGGCCAGTGGCAGCAGCTGGACCCCCAGTGCAGACAGAGACAAGAGGGGTGGGAATAAGGGGTGGCACAGGGAGGGAACAAGGAAGGATGTGGGGAAACGGGAGTGAATGGCAGAGATGGGGTGGGGGGGCACCTTACTGACATGATTTCTCAGCCATGTGCCCATTTACTCCATTCTCCCTGGGCATCAGTCAGACTTAACTGGAAACACTGAGGATGGGGATGAGGAAAGGGGCAGAAGTAGGAATGAGAGAGTCAATCCCCCGTTAGGATTAAGATGAAGATGGAGCCTCCCCAGAGGCCATTCAACAAGGGACCATCAAGTGGATACTCCCAAGCCTGAGTAGCACAGTGTTGGGGCTGGGAAGTCAAGAGAAGGCTTCAGGCCTGATCACCTCTGCCTGTAGCCTTTCACTTTGTGAGCTGGACCAACACTCTCTACCACATCAGCACAGCCCTACCAGTCACCAGCGGGCCCACCTGAGCCATTTGGGCCCTCCGGGGCAGAGGGGCAGGGCAGAGCTTGGAGGCAGAAGGGAATGCTCTCTGCTGAGGAGGACACAGAATCTGTTTTCCCGAGGAGGAAGGCTGGCCCAGCGATCACCAAGGATCTTAAACCGTCTACTGACTGGCCTGTGGAGCCCTGGCATCAGCCTGACATTTAGCCACAGTTTTTCTGGCCTGACCTGCATCTGTCATAGCCCCTGGCCTTGAGACCATCTCTCTCTTTCTGGGAGAAGGCTGGGGAGGTTCCTAGGTGGTGCTATTCTCCAGCTCCTTTGGCTGTCACTGTCCCACTCAGTTTAACATCCTGCTGGGCCCCTGCTGGACCACTTTTCCAGGAGCCAGTCTCCCCGTGAAACACAAGTGTCTCCTTGGTGAAACACAGGCATCTCCTCACCATCCAGCTTCCTTTGTGCCTCTCCCTGCCCTCCCTGGGCTCATCCTTCTCCCTTCTCTCCCTGCTGCTCTGTAGAGGCAGGTACCCGTGAACTGTAAAAGATGGGTGAGGAAGCTGTCTGCAGCAGTGCCCACTTCTACTGGAGAACTGAGGACAGGGGTGGGGAACCCGGGCAAGGAGGTTGCCTTCCCCATGGCTCGGCTTATGGTCCCTCTGCTCCAGTCAGCTGTGTCTGTCACCCTGAAACTCCCAGTGGCCAACCAGGCCAAAGATGGATGAACAGACCAACGGCCTCGTACAGGAACAGAAACACACCAACGGACGGACAGACAGACAGACGGGGCTTCTCCCCGTCAAGAGGGGGAGGGGCTCTGTGCCATGCACCAGCCGCCACTCCCTGCAGCCCCCAAATACCTTCATCTTCATCCCCGTCATTATCCGCTAAGTCCTCGCCCTGTTTCTTAGCGCCGGATCCTGGGGACCAGACACGGGGAGACACAACAGCACAGAACAGAGAACAAAACAGAGAGAGAATTCAAAAACAGCATGACTGCAGTGTGGCCCAGCAAGCCAGCTCTGGGCCTGGGCCCAGGACAGGCAGGAGGGATGGCAAGAACTGAGGGAATGGGTGGGCTGAGGCCCAAACCTTCATCAGGATGATGGTGTTGCAGGCCCCTGCTGTGCTGGCCTCCCTGCACCTCCCTGCCCCACCTCCCTGTCCCAACAGCCTATCTCAACCAACTACCTTGGCACTCCCCAAACCTTCCCAGTTAGGAAGGAAGTAGCAGGAGGTAGGCCAGGCCACAGTGCCATAGACCCACTCAAGGAAAAGATTTATTCTGGGTGAGAGGTGGCCTTATCATCATGTATGCAGAGATATATACCAGGGACTCCAGCCCTGAGCTCACTACCTGGGCCCAGTGAGCAGGCTTCAGCTGGGCCTCAGCTGACCCTGATTCCCACAGGAGAAGATGGGAGATACAGTTTTCCCTCTAGTCCACCTCATTGGGGCCCTCTGCTCTGGTTAATAGCAAATGAGGTTCCTGCCCACATGAACCAGGCCTGAGGGCAGCAAGCATTGCTCTGAGATGTAGAGAGAGCCAGAGAGGGAGGGAGGGAAAGAAGAAAGGGGAAAAGGAGAATGGGACAACAAGAGAAACAAAGAGATAGGAATAATGGTAGTAGCTCCTACCATATACCGAATATTTACCATGTGCCAGATGCTCTATTTATACCATATTCTTGGATTCTTAACAGCCCAGTGAGGTAAGTACTATCCTTATTCCTGTTTCACTGATGGGGAAACTGAGGTCCAGAGAAGTAAAGTGACTTGCTCAAGATCACACAGCTAGGAAGTGCCAGAGGTGGGATTCAAACCCAGGTCTGTTTGACTCAAAAAGTTCATGGTCTTTCCACTGCACCACGCCACCTGGTGGCAGGGGGGAAAGGGAAGGGAAGAAGGAGATGAGAAAAGAGGTGGTGCATGGAGTGCAGGGAAGAGGAAGAGAGGAAAAAGGAGACTAGAGAAGACATTTAGGACCTAGGAGCAAGCTAGCACCAATTCTCCTTCCTGTTCTAAGGAGACTACACGTACACCTGGAGCTGAGAATGGCTGTGGAGAAAGAGGACCTACTGCCTGGATGCTGGTCAGTGTGTGGAAAGAGGTAATTCTGCTGGTACCTCAGGGCTTACCCTCTGGTGTCTGATACCAGTTTGCCTCAGCCTGGAGCAGCAAATAGCCTTTTCTCAGTGGTTTGAAGTCTGGTGACTGAATTTCCTTACAGTTACTAATCAAAACAGAGATCCTTCTCATAGTACGCCAGCGCTTTTTGACTAGGGCCAGAGCCCAGCCCTAGGGGTAGAAAAAGTCCCTGGCTTCCTGAACTTCCAGTGGAACCTGTTGTCTGCTCAACATCTGCCAGAAGCCCTGTGGAACATGAGGCCTCATCACCCACACAGTGGACAGGCCCAAAACTGAAAAAAATCGCACAATCCCCAAACATGAATTCACTCCAACCTGATGGGGGCGGGGTGGGGGGTGAGGCAGGCCTTCCCCAGGAAATCCTTCACTTCCCATCAACCTGGACTTTAACAATGTGTCCATTTTGCCCCCCTTCTGGGTTGCTGCGTTGTCTCAGCCTCCTCCACGAAGGGTGCCTTTGCTCCTTCAGCTTTGTACCTGCTGAGCAACGCTTTGCTGCCACACCTCTCACCCAGGCCAACTCAACCACCATCCCCAGACACTGAGCTGCTGCAGGAGCCCAACCAAGCCAGCCCTGTCTCACCTATGCACACCACAACCCTAACCTCTAAGCTCAAAACACTCTGGGTGTGGGTCTTCCCCCAGAAGCAGGATCTGTACCTCTGTTCCAAAAGGCCAACAAGCCCTGGATAGGGAGGGAACTAAGTTGAACAAGCTAGATGACCAAATGCCCTCCCCCACGCTGTCTGGAACCCCTTTTTCAGTTCGGCCTGTGGGGCTTAGGGAAAGCAGCTGAGCTTTAATGCTAAGCGAGGAGCCCTGATGGCACAGCGGTTAAGTGCTCAGCTGCTAACTGAAAGGTTGATGGTTTGAACCCACCCAGTGGCTCTGCCTGAGAAAGACCTTGCGATTTGCTCCTGTAAAGATAAAAAAAATAATAAAACCCTATGGGGCAGCTCTACTCTGTCACTTGGGGTCACTATGAGTTCAAATTGACTCGATGGCACCCAACAACAACAAAAACAACAACAACAGGAGCTTCTTCAGAGTGGCGATTAGGCCTTTAGTCATTTGTAAATCTTTCCTTTACCTCCCATCCCTCCGCATCCCCATGGCGCCTAGCACGTGGCCTTGCCCATAGTCAACAATCACGATTGGTAAATGTATTTGAATGGGGATTTCTAGTTGGCTAATCAAAATTCCCAGGGAGTCAAATTCCCAGGGCTGAACTGTACTGCCCTAGGCTCTTACTGGAACCCTGGGGAGATGATAATTCTTCTTAAGAAATGGTTAATGCTAATGTCACCCTCCCCCACCAAGCAACTCAAAGAAGCAGGTGTCTGAATTCATTTATAGGCTAATGTATGCTAAGGCCAGCATAGTTCCCAACCACCTTCAGATGTGGAAACAGAGGTTCTCAAAGGAAAAGATTTGCCTAAGGTCTCACTGTGAGTTAGCAGCAGAGCTGGTTCCCAGACCTGTACTCTTTATGCAGTACCACAATGCTTCTTCATTCATGCAAAAACTGTTTACTGATTGCCTACTGTGTGAGGTCCTAGGCTGGGTGTAGGGCAGTAGGTCTCAATCAAATCACTGAGGGTATCTCCTCAACGTGCGGATTCCTGGACTATGGCCTCAGAGAGTCTGGGAACATCGCGTCCCAGGGGTCCCATCCTGTCCCTGCCGATCTCATTCCGAGCAACCCTGCCCTAGGATATGAAAGGAAAACAAACTTCGTGCCTGCCAAAGGCCTGTAGGGAACAGGCTGTGATTTTCCACCTATCCCTCAGGCGGTTACTGTTTCCAAATCTGCCCAACCCATCTACATTTCACCATTTTTTTTCAGAGCTGGGGAGGTGGGAATGATCAGATGGGACTTGCCTCAGTGTGTTACAGTGGAAAGAATACTGCCCTGAGGGTCAAGAGACTCAGGTTCTGGTCCCAGCTCTGCCACAAACAGCCACGTGGCCTTGAGCAACAGCAAGTCACTCCCTTGTAAAATTGTAAAATTGGGATACCGATTTCTGCCTTATACTCTTCCAGAGATGCGGGGAGGATTTTATGAGGTATGTATGAAAGCACGTTGCAGAAAACAAAGTATTCGAACATGAAGAAAGGTTATCCAGGGGAACAAATTCCTCTTAGCAAGAGGGTAAAATTAAAATTCACTATCTCTTGCCTCCTTTAGAGTCTGTAGTTCCTAGAGACCCCCATGTTCTACCACTAGAGTAGTCTGGGTCTCTCAGCTATGCTGTGGCCACAGAGATGGTGGGAGTGGTGGCAGGAATTTCTAAGCCTGGGTAAACATGTTTGGTCTAAGCTTCAGGGTAGGAGAGTTGAGCCTAGACTTTTAAACCCCAGGAAAGAGGATGGGAGGGATGATCTTATGGCTTAACCCATCTAGAATAGACGGAGCCTCTGGCTCCATCTTGGCTGCCTGGAGTTTCTCCTGAGGTGTCACTGAGAGAGCCACTGGCTCTGTCTTTGGCAAACACGTTAGGGTGAAATTTGGGGCTGGAAGGACTGGAAGAAACTGGGTTGCTGCTTCTGCCCTGAACCTGTCTTAGGCAACCACATCCTCCCTGAAAAGCAGCCAGAGTCCTTGGATGAGGTGGAGCTTATGCCTGCTCACCACCCCCTCCCCCCAGCCTGGGCTACTTGAAGGAAGGCTGGGTCCTCAGGGGCAAGGGCAGGTGGGCAAGCAGCCCTCCCTCTCTCTCTCTCTCTCCCTCCCCGCCGGCTCGCTACCTACCTCCTTTCCTACATATTTTCTTGTTGGGCTTTCGGGCGCATTCCTTGGAAATCCGCTTTACTGTAAAATGAATAAAAAACTAAAAAATAACAGGAGGCCTCTGCCCAGGGACATGCATCCCCCCGCCCCCAGGCCCCAAGAGCTGCTCTGCAGGTGGGCACATGGCAGAGAGCCTGTCCCACCATCTCCTGGTTTCTGTCACTTACCTTAGTGTAACCCCTGCGGGAGGAGGCATCAGCTAGTGAAAGAGGAGGCAACTAAGCACTGCCCACCAGGCTGACTCCCCACCTCCTCCCACACACACTCCCTTGGCTCCCTTGGCCACACACACCTACCACCTTTCAAAGCAGGTGGAATGGCAACAGGGGGGCCCAGTGGAGCCAGCATCCTCTTGTGGACAGCTGCCAGCAGTGACCCATACTTCCCCAGGGAACCCCCCATTCAGAACTCTGGACCTAGATTTGTCAAAGCTCTCAGGCCTGGCCAGGCCCTTCCTGACAATAGTGTCACTCACACATGGGAGCTTGGACAATGCTGGGAGAGGGAAGAACAGGGAGGGGAAAGAGGGAGGCCAAGCAGAGTGATGGTTAGAAGCATTTTCACAGACAGACAGATGCATGCTGCAGGGCACACAACCACATGCAAGCCATAAACACAAAGGGCAGGCGGGAGGCAGGAAGGTCACAGTGCCTGGCTGTAGCACTCACCATCCTCCGTGGGCACATAGACATTCAGGTAGAGGCAGTCTTCATTGGGCTCCTGGATGTAAGTAGCAACAATATCCAAGTTGGCAGTGAACCAGACGGGCAGCATGACTTCAGGCACAGCTGTGTGGATGTTTTGGGGGCACACGGGGGGAAAGTGTGTGGCGTTCCGGATGCCCGACCAGGACGGGGGTGGTTCAGGGGGCAGAAAACGTTTCTCTCCGATTGGGGGAGCTGCGTAGGGCACCCCAAGGTATTGGTCCACAGGCCCCAGGATCTCACTGGGCAATGGTACCCGGGCACCCCTTAGCTTCCCAAAGTGAGTATTAACTGTGGGTGCTGGGGCCTGGGTACTGGCCCTCAGCGCCAAGCTGAGGAACCACAGGGTGAGGCACAGGCTCTGGCCAACTGTGGGCTTGGGGCTCAGGGAAAGCAAGGGCGAGCCAAGCCGCAGCCACATGTTCCGGGCAGAGGGACTGGCAGGAAAGGCAGACTCCAGGGTCACAGCACCAGCCCAGTAGGCAGCCCCTTCATGGCCACACTGACTTGAACCTCAAAACGGAGCTCTCGAGGAACACCTATAGGTGTCTAGCAACGTAGAGAGCAGGTTGTCCAAGCACCACAGCTTCAGAAAGGGGACCCCCTCAGGGCCAGACAGGCCTGTGGAAAGAGGGAAGTATGAGTCATCCAAGAGGGTCTGGGAGAGCTACAGTGTAGATCTTTGGGGACCTGCTGGGCTTGGGCCATTCCCTTACAGTTAGGAGAAGTTTCACATGCCAGGGTTCCAGGGGCTCAGAGCTGATCCCCATTGCCAGTCAGAACCATTCTGTGTTCCTGGCCATGGCTGCAAAAATCCAAGGGTATTGACAGAGTGACCAGGTTTTGCCACTGCAAGTCCACACTCCCCAACTTCAACTCCACAGCCAATGGAGTTCATTAGGGTCAGCTGGAGCCAGAGTTGCATGTGGTGGCAGGGAGTGGGGAGAACTGGAAATAGAGCTTAGGTCACTGGGCATGCTGTGTGAACACTGAGCTGTCTAGCCTCTGGGACCTGGTAGCCCCACACAGGGACCTCCACATCAGGAGTCGGTAGGATTGTTAAACTCATTCTGGGACACTGAGGCATAAGAATGGAAAGCAGCAGCTAGGCAAAGGGTCGCACAGAGAGGCCCCCTCACCCTCAGGCGGGGCAGGATGCCATTCGCCAGAGTCCCCAGACCCTTTCACGCCCTTCCTCTACATTTGCCTCAGGCCTCACTGCTCTCAAATCCTGAAGCCTTTAGTCCTTTCTATTGCCTATCTCTAATTTATAGAGCGCCAGGACAGAGGCAGAAACCATTCTGCCCAGCAACCTAGGCATTGTTGATGCTCAGCCAGTGTAAAATAAACAACAGAGTGAGGGGGACACATACTCAGAGACTCATGGAAATAAATTCACAAAGACTCAAAGAGCGAGTAAGAGACCAAGCCAGGATCGCAGATACTGTGATAGTCACTCACGGAGACATATATTCCAAACCCACAGAGATCCCCTCACATAATCCCACATTGGGAGAGAGACAGCCTCACAGAACCAGCGACGCACAGAGATACATTCAGAGAGACACACAGACTTGCTGAAATATAATCACACACACCCGCATAGGTAAATATCCAGAGATATCCATGCAGCATAATGGTGACACATAGGTGGAGACAGAAATAGCAACACACAGAGACACAGGTTTTCTGACACACAGAGTTGCACAGTCAACACACACACACAGGCGCACACAGAGGCTCCCACATGGACACAGGCGCGCGCGCGCGCGCGCGCCCACGCACGCAAGCACATTGAGTTTCCCCCCATTTCTCCCGCCTTCTAAGATTTCGGGTTTGCTCCTTTAAGAACTGGTTGAAGGGATGGGGGAGGGAGATTCGGAATGCCGGACAATAGGCCACCACAAGAGGGGAATGAGAATATGTGTGTGTGTGTGCGCGCGCGCGCGCGCGCGTTTGTGTGTCTGTGTGCGTGTATGAAAGAGAAAGAAGAAGGAGGGGAAGGAGGGAGGAAGGGAGGGAGGGAGGGAGGGGAGGAGGGAAGGAGGCGGGCAATGTGACTAAAGGGGTGGGGGCTCAGAGGAAATGGGGAGCAAAGTATGGGGGGGAAGATCCCAGACACTGCCCAGAATGCACCCGGATGGGGGGAAGGAGGGGAAGGAAGGGGTAGGAGTAGGGAGGTGGGGCAAGAAGGAGTGGGTGTGTGTGTGTATGGGGGGGGATAGTCCGCAGCTGAGTTCACACAATCCCCCCATTCACCGTCTCCATGGCAACTCAGGGGCACAGACCGCTCATTCACACGGCTTCCCCGCCAGCAACCCCCCATTAACCCCCTCAGCACCGCCTCATCCCCACGCATTCAATTAACCCTTTCGGGATGCCTCCCTCTCCAGTAACCCTTCGGTGCCAAAATGCCAAATGCCATTCCTCTTTGAGTCAATTCTCTGCAGCCCCTCCCCCGTGAACATCTAGACAAACCGACCGACCCCCAAACGCCCTCTGTGCCCTAGGACCCACTGTCTGATCTCCATTCTGGTCCAACTTGCAACTGGGGGGAAGACAAGGGGAGGTGGCAGTGCCGGGAATGAGAATGGCATCTGGGTGTACTTTGGGGGCTGAAGCGGTATTGGGCAAGGAGCATTGTGCAGGAATGGAATGGTATTGAGAACTGAACTATTGGGGGCTACGCGGATTTGGAATGGTAATGGGGGACGGAGCTGCACTAGAATGGGGGAGAATAGGGGAAAGGCCTCCGTGGGGGGGGGGCTGCAGAAAGTGGGGGAGGGAGCCCGGCTTTGAGATGCTGTGATGGAAGGGGGATGGGGCTGCACTGTGGGGGGAGGGGGGACTGGCAATGTGCAGTACAGTAGGGTTCAGGAATAGGGCTGGGGGCCCTCAGTAGCGGTATTTTGATGAGCATGCGGGCTTGGTTGTGGAAATAGGGGCCAAGGGCGGGAGGATGATAGGGATACGGGGATTTAGGGAGGAGGTGGAGAAGAGGAAGAGAAGCAGGGGAGGATTGGGGGGTCAGGAGTGCTGATGGAGAATATGGGGTTGAGAGGGATGGGGGCACTGGCTGGAAAGTGGAGGAGCCCGGGACTGGGAGAAGATAGGATGGGGGCAAGGCATGGGCAGCTAGAGGATGAGAGACCGGGGCAGGCGGCCTCACCTGTTCCCCGGGCTGTTGCTGTTGCGAGCGACTGAACCCGGCCGCGGACCACCCATACCGCCTCCAGGCCAAGGGCTCTGCACCCGAATCCCCGAGATCTGCTCGGCAGCCTGGCTGCTGTGCCCGCGCACCATGGGGGCGCGCTGCGCGTGCCCGGACACGGGGGGGCGCGGTCCCTGCCATTAACTCCTTTTGTGCCAGAGATGGCTCAAGTCCTGGGGCATGGCCCAATTCCCCCCTTGTTCAAGCGCACTCCAGTTGCGCGCGCTCTCTCTCACACACACTCCTCAAATAGCAAGCTATCAGACAGGTGATCTTCCAAGGCAGCTAGTGAAAACTTTACCTGCAAAGTGTTAAGACCTTGGAACAAAGGGAGAAACTGAGGCACTGGCTGCAGAAGCCCCCAGTCATACTTCACAAAGACACGCCTCCACCACACTCAACATCCCTCATCTCTCCTCTGAGACAGCACTACCCACACAGCAACCAGTGAGGCCACTTTGCCCTCATCCTGTCATTCTCTCAAAGGTCAATGCTGTTGCTTTCTGCTGCTTCTGCTGGGGCACAACTGTCAGCATGCCAGTTGTCTGACCACTTTAGTCTCTCCCCTCTGGATCCTCAGTAGGCTTTGTGTCTTGTATTTCTGTATGTAGTTCACCTGTCTAGTTTGTCTAGCACCTCCCCCTTCCCCACGCCCCTCTAAATGTCCCTTATTCCAGCTAAGCCTCTACCCCTGTAGTTCCCTCAGAATATATGTATCAGGATGTAACAGGTCAGAAAAAAAACTTCAGTCATATCTGCCTTACCCTGTTAAGAAGTTCCATTCCTTGCACACACAACTGTTAAACTTGGTAAGTCCCGTGCGAGGGCTTCAGAGGAATTTTATTTTGTATTCTTTATAACTTGGGTATTGGTTGATGTTCTTGGTTTTACCAGCACACTTGACACTTGCCAATGATATGGTGCAACCATGGCCAGGACATTATCCTTAAGTTGTTAAATCATCCTGTACCACCCACCTACCCCTAGAGCTGACCAGAAGACTCCATTATAGTAAACCAGTTGGCCCTCCCGGATAGTCTTGGATCTAGGGCCCAAAACCTGAAAGCAAGGGGGCTGAGAATGGCCTGGCCACAGCTCCCAATGTGACTTTGGAGCAACCGTTTTGAATCTTCTCTACTATAAAACGGGGGTGAGCAATAGTTATCCTGGGTAACTGCCAAGGTGGGTCATGTGAAAACAAGCGGTTCCAGCAATGGGGCAGGGACAGAAAAGAGTGCTTCCTTTTGTTGGTCTTTGTTCCTCCTAGAACCATACCATCCTTCTACCACCTATTCTACAGTGACACTTGCCAATGGAGAGAGATTTTTCATCCCAGAAATGTGACTCCCAGGGAAGTTCTCTGTCCTACGAAAAGGATGCTGCTTGGTGTATGATGGAGACCACACAAGGTGGCAAAAAGGGTAGGTAGTGTCTGTCATCTCCCCCCTTAGCTTGTTCAAGGCCCAGCATTTGGGGTATGTGGAGGGAAAATCAAGTTCCATTGATTTTCTTCTTGCCTTATGGCCCCTCCCCAATCCCAATGGTATATCTCCCATGGAGAAAAGCTGTCAAGAAGGCAACATTAGCTGAGAAGGGAAGCTGCCCTTCTCAAGAGCCAACGGCCCATACCTTAATATATTGGCAGGTTGGAGAAGGAAAAAGAGAGTAGCAATACAATTAGAATTAAAAGATTAAGGGGGTGGAAGGTAAACAGAGGAGATGATGTGAACAGAATGAAGGCTCTGACTTGTTGGTCCAGCCCCCAACACTCTCCCAACACCCCACCCTTCCCAGACATGCAGAACTCACACACTCCCTTTGCAAAGAAGCTCTATGTATTGGGTGCAACAGGTCTGGGGTTTCTATATAAATAATATACAAAAACCCAACAGCTTAATATCTCACATTAACAAAAATACTAAAACTTATTAAAAATGGAGCCTGAGGGAAGGGTCCCAACCACTACTGGTGTTAGCCCAGGAAGGGGACTGGGAATTAAGAGGAAAGGGTAGGGCCACATCCAGTGCACAAGCAGTTCCTCCAGGTAGCTCAGAAGCGTCCAAATATGTTGGTATTGGGCTGTGGCTGGGTATCTGTGAAAAACCAGAGATTATCAGGGGTGGGAGACCCAGCAGCGGTATGGGTATGCATGAGGAGAACTAGTCAGGTACCAAGGGAAGGGAATGTAATCCTTCCCCCTACAATATGGGCCTGAAGCAACTGCCTCGGCACTTCTGCCCACCCTATCTCCCATTTATCCCAGGGGGACTTTCCTTGGGAAAGAAGGCAGGCTTACTGGAGAGCTGTTGTTGGAGTTGCCGGACCAATGCTGCTGTCTGTTGCTGCTGCTGGGTCTGCTGAAGGCCCTGGCGCTGGAACTGAGGTGGAAACAGGACGTGGAGGACTGAACTCTCACCTTCCACCTACTTCTCTACCTTCATCTCCCAACCCCTTTTCAGAGTTTCATGCCTTGTCTCCCACCTCTATCCAATTCCACCCTGTCTCCAACCCAGTTCACTGGCTCCATGCCCAACCTGGGCAGCTGTCCCTGAGCCTGGGGTTGTAGTCCAGCAGCTACCTGGGGCTGGGACTGGGGCTGGGGCTGGGGAGGGGCCGTCTGTTGCTGCTGCTGGTGTTGTTGTTGCTGCTGTTGCTGCTGCTGCTGCTGCTGCTGTTGCTGCTGCTGCTGCTGCTGCTGCTGCTGTTGCTGCTGCTGCTGCTGTTGTTGCTGCTGCTAGGAGAACATGAGAGATACTTCTGAAGGAGAGCGAGGGGGCTGAGACTCAGTGTTGGAGGACTGAGGAAAGGGGATGAAGAAGCAGGAAGGGAATGCTGGGTCCGCTGTTTTCCTTTCTAAGACAACTGCATAGACAGAAGTACCCAAAAGGAAATTCCCAAACCCTTCCCACTGTGAGCCCCAGAAAACAAAAGAGGGGAGGGGCAGGAATTAAGTTATTATGTACTCGCTATATGCCAGACGGAGCCCTGGTGGCTCAGGGGTGGAGAGCTCGGCTGCTAACCAAAAGGATGGCAGTTCGAATCCACCAGTTGCTCCTTGGAAGCCCCATGGAGCAGTTCTACTTTGTCCTATAGGGTTGCTATGAGTCGGAATCGACTCGATGGCGACGGGTTTGGTTGTTTTTTTTTTTTTTGGTTTACATGCTAAACACCCTACTGGGTACTGAATGTACACTGCCTCCATTAGTCTTGATAACAACCTGGGAACAAACTATGCCTCTCCTCCTCCTTGGGCTCTTAGATCCTAGACGAAATCCCAATGCCTTACCCGCAGGATCTGCTGCTGCTGCTGCTGCCGGATGTGGTACTGCTGCTGCTGCTGCTGCTGCTGCTGTTGCTGCTGCTGCTGCTGTTGCTGCTGCTGCTGCTGCTGCTGCTCAGGTAAGATGGAAGCTGACCGGACACCTGCTTGGACTCCCTGGGCACTCAGCGGGGCCATGGTACCTATCATGGGTGTTTGCTGCAATGTCTGGTGTGAAAATCTGCAGAGACAAGAGGTACAGAGGTCAAGGCGTCAGGGCTGGGGGTGTAGGGAGCATAAACCCTGGGTCCCTGACCTGCAAGAAGCTTTACAGGTCATTTTACCCATTCTTCTGATCACCAACTAGAAGAGCCCTTCGGGGCGCGGAAACGCTTCTAGGTTGGAGAATAAGGGGCAGATACTCCATTTTAGTATCCATAACCTTAACGATCAGGAATCCTTCCTGGTTCTGTTTTAGCTATTTTTCTCTTTCGAAAATGAAAAAGTCTTAGCATATAAACACTGAGTTTTTGCCTTTTTTTTTTTTATTCCCCAGTAACATTTCCAGGTCTTAAATTTCAGTTCTCCAACTACTTACTCCCTCTCTACCCCCATCAGGGCGTTACTGCAACAATCTACTAGCTGCTAGCTGGGCTCCCTCTCTCAAGTCTTCTCCCACCTTCCACTGTGCCTCCTATCCGCTATTTCTGTATCAATCGTTCCAGCATACCCAACTCATCCTATTGCTTTCCTGATCAAAAGAGCCTTTTATGGGACTGTGTTTCAATTCCACAGCTGAGCATACAAGGCCCTCCGTCAACCTGCCCACACCTATCCTATCCCCTACAACTTCCCCGGCACAAATTTTACACTCCAGCTAAGCTCTTTTCTGACTTGTCCTCCCAGCACCATGTGTATTCCTGTCCCCATGTCTTTGGTCATGCTACGTTCTCTACTGGCATGGTCTTCCTCCACCTCCTCTTCATAAATCCAAATCATAGCTATCCTTCACCTTCAAAGGCCGACTCAAGCCAGGTCTCCTCCTTGAAACTTTCCCCCATGACTCAGGCCCACACATACTATCCCATATTTCCTTCTGAATTCCCATTTTATTCCACAGCACACAACTGCACACCTGGTTATATACTTCCTCGCGCTGTTCTCTAAATGCTCTTCTGTGTAAGTCTCACCTCTCCAACTATAGTAAACATTCTCTGTGGTAAGGAACTTTGTATTTTACTTTTTGATATCTTTCCTCACCCTACCCAGTCCTAGCAGAGTGCTGGCCACACAGTGAGCAGTTAATCAATACTTGTAAGTAAAGGACTATTCCTCTGGCCCATCTTCCTAGAATGACTACAATGTCTTAACTAAGGCTTGACTAACATTAATCATGGTGGGAGAATTCACCTGTTAGTCTATTCCGGTGCTAAGCTGTTCTAATGCTGGATTTATGCCTCCTTTTTTTATCATGTGGTGCATCTCGGAACTACAGAGGTTTTCTTATCACTGTTGTATAAATGATTTCCCCTTTCTGGGCCTCAAAGAATTGTTGGGGGCAGTAGGTATGTGACTATTGGTCTCCATGTCCCTTTCAGCTCCAGCACTTTATAGTTATTGGATATGTGGCCAGATCAGTGTTCTCACTATCTCCAAAAGTCCTGACTAGTCCCATCACCTCCAGGCACAGATTTTCCCAAGTCAAATGCCCCCTTCTACGTCACTGCCTCTTTCAAGCCCACCACTACTTTGGGTACCTTTGAGTAGTCAGTCCATGTCCATAGGTTGGGGCCTGCTGGTGCACATAGCCACTGGGCCGCTGTTGCAGGTGGCGAGTAGGATCTACAAGAGTAGGGTTGGTAGGGGGGTGGGTGCTTTGATAAGGCTGGCTGGAGTAGCTGGGGGGCACCATGGTACCTGCCGGGCCTGTGTGTTGTTGTAATCCCACATGAGACACATAAGGAGTATAGCCCTAGAGGCAAGGAGGAGAGAGAAGTCAGGGTCAAGAGTGTTTAGACCAGCTCGCCTCACTCTCCATGAGTGTCACAATCCTATGCCCTTACCTGGGAGGTCTGCAAGCCATAGGAAGAGCTGGGAGTCATCTGATGGACAGATGACTGTCCCAACATCCCCTGACTCTGCTAGAGGGAAAAAGAGAAGAAACTCAAACTCAGGAAACACTTTCCCCCATCTTTCATTTTTTGCATCTCCCACCCTGCATGTCCTTGTAAAGATCCCAAGTATTTCCTCAGTCCTGTGACACTACAAATCCCCTCTCCCTGACTGCCCTCCCTACTGCCCCTCTCACTATCTTTGCCTGGAGTTGTTGGCGAAGGCGCTGTCCTTGGGGCACTGCAGGTTGTTGCTGGCGGTACACAGAGGTCTTATAAGAGGAGGGATCTAGCCCCATGACGCTAGTCATGGTTGTAGGCAGCACTCCAGGGTAAGTTGGGCGGGTTGGCAGCTTCTGCATTGGTAACCGCACAGGGCGGTAAGGGTCCACACGGGGGCCACCTGGAAAGGAAAGCAGATAGATCTCTCTAAGCTTCTCATTTCTCCATCCCTTACTCAGTGTCCTATTCATCCACAGCTCCTCAGAGAAGCAGCATCATCCCTTAGGTGGGAAAATGTTCCGGTAACTCCATCATCCTTAGTAGCTGGTACTCACCTGCAGGCAGTGGCTGGTTTTGGGTATACAGGCCTATGGATCCCTGCCTGTAGCTAAGATGGGATATGGAGCCAGAGGCTGGGTGGTGCAGAAGGTCTGGAGGCACTGCCACACCATAGGGGCCGCTCCGACCTGGGGCCATTCCATAGTCCTGTGTGAATGGCAGAAGAGGAAGGTGAGTGGGTTGTGGCTGAGTGGCACAGGGTGAGGTGGGGTAGGATGGGGTGAAGAGGAGCTGTTATTTATATGATTAATTCTTGTTGTAATTCTATTGTCACCTTTTTCCCTCACGTCCCTACCACTTCCACAGAAGCTGAAAAGGATCATGAAGACATCTGTGGAAACACCCTAATGGTGGGAGGCACTAACCTCAGTCTTGGTGGCTGGCTGGCTACGTTTCTTGCCCTTAGTGGACTTCTTCTTGCGTTCCTCCGTACTGGGTGGAGCAGTCCCAGGCTTGTCAGTTTTTGGGGGGTCCGGAGCCTTCTTCTCAGGCTCTAACAGCGTGGGAGCAGGAGGCTCCTCATCTTCTGGTGGCAGTGGCAGTGGCTCCAGGTAATAGGCACGGGGCCGGGGTCTCAGGTGTGTGTGGTAGAGCAGCAATCGCTGCTGCTCTTCTCCTCTAGCGACTCGCCGGTCGACCCGGACTGTTCCAAACCAGCCCCAAGAGAGTGGTGCTGATGGCTTCAACCCCTCAAAAAGATCCCAGGGAGAGATCTTTTGTTTGGTGGAAACCTGTAGACCCTGCTCCAGAAAGTGAGAAACAGTGAGCTGTTGAAACTTGGAAAACAGAAGAGAGACCTTGAAAACTTGTAGGAGAGGGTAAAATATCTGTTGACAATGAAAGAAAGGAAGAAAAGTCATAGGTAGATTCAGGAGAGACGGTGAGAGGAAGAACGAGAGATACATACACTTTGAGGAGAGAGAAAGTTAAGAAAGGGGAAGAGAGTTGGGTTGTACGGGAAGACGTGGAGGGCAAAGATGGATCCAGGAGAGATGGAGCCAAAGGAAGAAGCAGAACTGGGAGAAGCAGTAGAAACAGAGACAGAGACAGAAAGAGAAATACAGATAGAGAGAGAGAGAGAGAGAGAGAGAGAGAAAGAGACAGATGGGCCAGGAAGAGAAATGAGAATGTATACACCAATGTGTTGGACTTCAGATTTTAAACTGCATTCTCTTTTTCCTCTGTCAACTGTACACAATGATTATGGTTATTCAACAAATACTACGACTGAAAAAGAGAGAAAAAAATTGTGCAGAGAGATGTTGGTGGAGGGGGGAGTGGTAAAGAAATGCAAAAATAAAAGAGATATGAGCTATCAGCCAGACAGATGGGTGGGGTACAGGCTGGGGTGGGATTGGACAGGAGGCAGGTGGGGCAGAGGAAAAGTAGGGTGGGGTGCTGAGAAATGGGTGGCATGTGAAAAGGTGGGTGGGGGTGATGAGAGGTAGATAAGGGTGAAAGAGAGACCAAGGAAAGAGGATGAGACATCAAAGATGGGGACAGGAAACGTAAGGAAAGTCAAGTGATTAGCTCAAACTCCCAAAGACAATTTTCACCAGCAGAGCCCTATAGACTCCCTAGGCGATGAGCCTGTTGTAACTAAGAGGTAAGTGCAGGGAAGGCTCTTGCCCAAAGGGAAAAAAGGCAAAGGGGCCAGGGGTGGGGAGACGATGGAACATGCCTCCTTCTTGAAGATGGAATCGAAGCCAGCAATCTTGTTGCCCTTGGTGTCAATAAGGGAGCCCTGTGGCTCACATGTGATGACATCTCGTGTCTGCTTGGGCAGTGGCAGCAGCTGGCGAACCTTTTCCAGGCTGTCTGACTGGCGCTCCCCCAACTCCTTCTGCAGGCACAGGAAGATGGGACAAGGGTTCAAGGATATAAAATAAGAAGGACAGGAAATCTCAGGGGATGCCACAGAACCTGGCATAAAGAAGACACCCAGTGAATCCTTTGAATAACAAAGAAAAGGACACAGTAGGGAAGCATAGAGGTTTTAGACCAGAATGACGTTTCAGAGACTGGCCCGCAGAGGCAAGGTCAGGGGAGAGGGAGCTGGGAGTCCAGTACCCTAAAGCCTTGCCCCCGCCTCCTCTGCTCACCCGCAACTTCTTCACCAGGTTCATGTATGCACGTTTGTTTTCCTCCATGCTGCCTTGAGAGATGCTGGACATGTCCGCAGCCAATGTCCCATTGATGAGCACGCTCAGCATGTCCAATACAGTAGTGAAGAGCTCACTGCGACAGGAAGTCAGGGAGAATAACAGAGACGAAAAAGAGGTTAAGACGGGAAAAGACACCACAGTGGGATGTAGGCAGGGAGGGGTGCTTAGTAAGTCATCTGAAAGGTATCAGGGTCATGGAGTCCACAGCCATCACACCCACACCAATCCCAGTGGACCATGCACCTGGTGTGGGTGCTGGGGGAATGCTCTTGGGTACAAAAACTGAAGGGAGGGGGTGAGGATGCTTTACTTGTTGGACTGCATGTCGACAGTGCCACTGATGATGATCTCTAGGAGGAGGACAGCCCACTCTGTGGTCTGCTGGGTGCTGCGCTGCACCGTGTCAAACATGCCCCCCACCTGCCAGAACCACAGCAAGTCAGTCAGATGGCTCAGGGGCAAAATCCAACAATGAAAGAAAACTTAGATTAGAACCTGAGTTGAGTGGAAGTTAGGGCACCTGAAGTCATGTTCTGGTTGTATCTATGATTTGCTATATGATCTCAGGCCAATGACTTAATTCTTGACATCTCTAGGCCTCAGTTTCCTCACTTACAAAATGATGGGAGTTGGACTAAATGATTGCTAGGATTCTATCCAAGATTCTAAAATGCTTGGGTTTCTATGTCCCAGCCAGAACCAGAATACTGAGGCAGAGTTCCTGCAAGGATCCAGGGTACACAACCTATTGGACCCTGACCACAGTGACTGAGTCCCCTTAACCACTTTCAGGCCCAGTATCCTTTAGGAGAGCTGGGCTGATACTTAAGACCCACAAAAACCTACACCCTCCGTCCTCACTCCTCCAGGCTGAGGCTTCTTGACTCTGCCTTTCTAGCCCTGCCTCTTCCTTTGTCTCCCCAGCAACCCCCCTTACCAGGTTGAGCCGCAGTTTGAGTGCCTCATGCATTAACTGCTTTGGTTTGCAATCATCTAAGTACTGGTCATCTCGCCAATTATTCACAATCTAGGACAGAAGCAAGTATAAAACTATAAAAAATAAAAACTTAGAAAACAACAACAACAAAACAAACCCTATAGTTCAGGGATCTTCTCGTTTCCATCCCAAAGCACCCAGCGCATTCATCAGAAGGTACTGAAGGTCCAAGAGTACACAGCGGACTCTTAGGTGCATCCTTCTCTACCCTCCTGCCCACCTCCATGGCCCAGAGACCTGTACCTGGTGCACCTGGCTGTAGAGGGAGGTAAGGAGTCCTTCACGTTGCTCATCCTGTCCTTTCAGACAAGTCAGCACCAGGGATAAGAACGGTTGCTGGCTCAGTAGGGACATGCTAGAACCAGGAGGAAAAGCAAAGCAAAGCAAAGCAAAGGGGGACACAGCTTGGGAATTAGGTATACAGAGACTTTTCAACTTCCAAACTCGTTCCTCCGAGCCACAGACCCTACTCCTGGCCTCTTGCTCAACCATGCCCACCTTTAATCTCTGATTTTCCATTTTTTAAATTACTTTTTAACTTATTTTTATCTTCATCCCTCAGTTCCAACTTTTATCCTTCTCTGGCCTTGCCTCCTCTCCTTTCTACCCCTCAACTCTCTCTCTAGCCCCTTTACCTCTTTTGCTTTTGGCGATCACGTTCTTTGCGGGAAGAAGAACCCAGGTGCTGACCCTTCTCTAATTCCTCCCCAGCAGCCTTCAACACATGCCCCTGGACTGAGGTGGGCAATTTAGCAATGAGGGGAGCCACCAGCCATACACCAGAGCGCTCTAGAGAACTGGGGGACAAATGAAGTAGACAGGGTTATAGGTAAGCCAGACAAGGTTGGAACAATTCATTCTCCTTTCCCTGATGGACATGCCTGGAATTGCCATGTGGCTGAAATCACGCATGCCTCAGGAGAGAAACTCAAACGGGGATGGGTTCTAACGCGCTTCTACCCGACCTGAGCACAGGCTTGGTCTTGCTACTGCTGGGCATGTTGCTTGCAGTGCTTCCTGAAGATGACCCAGTCTCTGCTGACTGTTGGAAAACCTCGATTGTGGCCTTGGCAATGTTCTCTAACAGGGAGTTCATCTCCTGGGGAGAAAGAAAGGCACAGGGGTGCTCAATAGGTAGCTGGGGGTGAAGAAAAACATATGGTAGGAGAGACAGCAAGTGAGGGTGAAGGAAGGCATCTATGGAGGTTTATGGCAATGTAGGGACACAACTCTTTTGGGAGCTGTGTCCTCTAGCACCTTATCTTTCTCCAATTCCCCACTGTCTTCTGCTTTATATACCTCCTTACATGTCTGGCCACAGAAACAGCCTCTACCACCACCACCACCACCACCACCACCACCACCACCACCACCACCACCACCACCACCACCACCACCACCACCACCACCACCACCACCACCACCACCACCACCACCACCACCACCACCACCACCACCACCACCACCACCCTTCCCCACGGCTCACAGCCTCAACACTCTCAATCTCTTTCCCTTATCATTGGCTCCACTCATTTTGCCATCTTCCTGTCTTCTCTTATCTCCGTCAGTTCAAGGATCTCTGTCTGATTCTTCCAAGGGTAGGATCAAGGCTCTTCTACAGTGGCTCACCTCTTTAACACATGGAGCTGAAAGTGGGCATGGGACAGGGAGGGCCCAGGCACTACTCACATTGTTAGGGGTCTGCTTGATCATGAGCTGCAGCTCCAAGGAAGACTGGCGCATGGTCCACTGGTCCAGGTTCTGTGACAGAGGCCCCACTCCCAGCTAGTCATCAGTGTGTCACCCCCAGCCACCCATCATTCTGAGGGCAATTCAGGATCTCTCACAACCTTGAATCACAGGCTCCTAGAGGTCTAAATGGGACTTTTATGTCCCCATCTTTAGAGAAGACTATAGTTAAATAAACCAAAATGGTTGAAAATCTATCCTATTTTACGAAAGGTTTAGGAAAATCTCACATCTTTCTGCAGTTTCCTTTTCCAGAGCCTCACAACCCTTAGCATCAGGAAGTTCGACTTAATGTTTAACCTACATCCTCAATATTAAATTTAAAGCCTGCTTCTCTCATTTTAAGGAGCCCCGGTGAAGCATGAGTTGGAACTGACTCGACAGCAACAGGTTTGAGTCTTTTTTTTTTTTTTGGTTTTGGTGAAGCAGCGGTGAAGCGGTTGGCTGCTAACGGAAAGGGTGGCAGTTCAAACCCATTAGCTGCTCCGTGGGAGAAAGACGTGGCAGTCTGCTTCCATAAAGTCTTACAGCCTTGGAAACCCTATGGGGCAGCTCTACCCTGTCCTATAGGGTCACTGTGAGTCGGAATCGACTTGACGCCAGTGGCTTTGGTTTCTCTCGTTTTAGACTAGCTGCTCTCTCTCAATCTCTCAACGTCTCTTACAGACCTGAAGACTACTGTTAGCTAATCTTTTCTCGGCATTACCTCCTCTAGGCTGAAGAGATCCTATTCCTTTAGCTTTCCCTCAATGGCTTTATTTTTCTACCCTCCAGTCATCTGAGTCTCTGAAGCAGTGTGGCAAAGTAGAAAGGGGACAGGCATACTAGGGTTCACACGCTAACTCTAAACTTACTACCTGAGTGACCTTGGGTAAGTTAGCCTCTTCAAGGCTCAGTTTCCTCATCAGTCAAATAGATATACGTACCACGCAGGACTGTGAAGATTAAATAATAAAATGTATGCAAATTGCCTAACACAGTGCTTAGTACAAAATCAATGCTCAATAAATAGTAATTACGATTCAGTTACTGAGTCATGAGCAAAACGCCAATTACACAAGGCCAAAAACTCTCTCTCTCAGATATTATGCCTTCCACTGATAAGCTACTTTCTCTCCAGATAGCTGTGCCCTCACATAATGTTCTACTCTAGAGTCTAGACCACACTGAGTTTACTTCTGAACCCATGCTGGAGCTGTTGCTCTCACTACCTTTCTCCCACATTCCTGTTCATCTTTCTCTATACTTAGCTTTCCCTCTCTTTTTCTCTCAAAGTTCCCATTATTTCTTCCCAGGCTTGGTCTCCATTGCTTCCTCCAAGGTCCCCCATCACCTTGGCATACCTGGAGAATACGCTTAATGCGCTGACGCTGAGGGTTTTCCCCATCTTCATTGTCCAGCAGTCGATGTGGGTAGCAGATGAGCTGCATGAGACGCTGGGCCTGGGCACTACTCAACACTGGGTCCTGTAGGTCATTGCTGTCCTCACACAGTGACTTAAGGCAACGTTCTCCTACCCATTCCTAAGAAAGCTGACAATCAGAGGACTGGGGGCAACCAGTGAGGGGATTAGGAATAAGGGAGATGGATCAGGGGTTGGGAAGGGACATGATGTATAGCATGAAGTGGGTATGACCACGCGCTGGAAACAGGAACACATTATATAGAGGCATTTAGGAGATGTAGGGGGAAGGTGAGACTGACCTGTTGGCAGATGCTGCGCAGCACGTACTTGGCATAGACATCCAGACTGGCTGTCTCCACAGAGATGTTGCGGCCACCCTGCCTCCGACCGCCACTGCCACCTCCTCCCTCCTCTTCTGGAAGTTCTTCTGTTCCTCCTGTCACAGTGAAGCCTGAACCCTTCAGTTCTGCATCCCCTGTGGTTCACAGGTGGGAGATAAGGAGGGCAAAATGAGATCGGAACACTGTGTGGAGACCCACCCTAGACCCACAGAGGCCGAAACTATCAAATCTTGCCCTATGGGACAGGAACATACTTTCTTCCTTCCCCTCCTCTCCAAAGGTCAGACAGCCCACCTTTGGGAGAGAGAAAGACTGTCCTTTGTAGTTTAGCTGGCACTCCACCCTGCACACACTTCTGGCACCTTTCCCTTCCTACCCCCATACCAAGTACAAACACAGCCTTGAGAACAGCAAACACAGCTCCATCCACGATGCGGTTCTGGGAGGCAGCCAGCAGGTGGCGGTCACAGGAGGAGCGGATGCCTACAGTAGGCTTGTCTGGGGGAGAGAGCTGAAGTCAGGAGAAGCAAGAGTAAATTATGGTGGTGGGGGGCTAGCTACATCTTCTACTGCTGGCTGGCCCAGATTAGGGTCACATACTTCCATCAGACTGGCAAGGGTTGAGTTGTGGCGTCTTGAAAAGGTGGAGGAGGATGCGGCAGGTCAGCCGGGCTCCTGGCTCAGAGTCCTGTTCACTACAGGCTAAAAAGGAAGACAAGCAGATGTGGAAAGGATGAAGCAGAGCTGGATATAGGTTTGTGGCTGGAGGAATAAGAGGGGAGACAGGGTAAGGTGAAAGGAGAAAAAGTAATATGAAGGAGAGGTAGAGCAGAGAATTGTCATGCAATACAAATAAGTGGCTTGCAGGTCAAAACCCAGAAATATCAGGGCTGCAGATCAAGGGTTAGAAAATACGCAGGCCCCTTCCAGCCTGAGGCATAGTAATGGACTGGCCTTCTGGTGAGGGGTCAGGAACTACAGTGAGGACTCCCACACTGAACAGTAAGAGGACAGTCATAAGCGTGTATTGAAATTTTGGGGTGAATTATTCTAGGGGTTACAGATTGGTTGTTCACCAGCATTAAGGAGTGAAGGGATGGCAGCACAGCGAATCAGATCTTCTAGGAGCAAACACTGCCGAGCAATGAGGATGGCAACAAAGGTAGCCAAGGAGTCGTGAAAAGATAGGTCACTAACCTGGAGAAAAAAGAAAGACATGATGACTCAATGTGGAGAGGGGGCACTCACTCAAAGCTGTAGGTCTCCACTCTACAAAACCCTTGTCCCTCTACTGCCTTGATTACTGTGACCAGACTCCTGCCCTGGCAAGTGCCCCATTCCCAGCAAGACTGCACCCCAAGTCTCACATCTACATTGCAGAGGAGGTCATTGAAACCACAAGTGCCATTGTTAGAGGAGCAGCACAAGGCCTTAAGCACTCCTAGCCATTCTGCACTCAGTGACTTGCAATAGCCGGTCAGCTCTGCACACAAGATTGCGATGTCATTCACCCTAGGGAAAAGTACAAGCACCCTCAGGAAAAACCATGATCCACAAAGCCTCAGACTGGTTCATTTTCACCTCCACCCCTGTTAACAGTCAAGGCTGTAGTACCTCCCCGTTATCTCATCCCTCCCAATATCAGGGAGTGTGGTGCCCATTCCTCACTCAGTACATCCCATACCTATCAGGATCGTGGTGCCCTACACAGACGTGCATAAGGGCATTACAGACAAAGCTGTAACGGTTCGCAGGGTTCTCACTAAGACTCTTGCCTAGACCCGTGTAGGTGAAGGTGTGGGCTGCAGGGTTCTCCAGAGTGTCAATCATGAACTCAGGTGCCCACCGCATATTTGATTCTGATGGCTCCACGTTGCAGTAGATGGTGTTTTTCACCTTTGAGCAAAAGTCACTGCAGGGGTGGGGGAAAGGAGATAGCAGTGCTAAAGATCTGGTGAGGCAGGGGGGTGATCAGGAAAGGGCGAAAACAGAGAAAGTGAAGGACCAGGAGCCTTGGGACAAGATAAAGGGAGATAGGACAAGGCAGACTGGGCAGAAAAGGAACCAAGCAAGAATAAGGAACAGAGGCCTCTGGAAACACGGAAGAAGAATGTGGACCCCACGGAGATGGGCTAGAGGCAAGGCTGATGAGGAAGAAGGCCCAACCTCAGTAAGGCAAGAACATGTGGAGGACACAGTCCATAAATTACCCTAGACAGTAAGCAGGGTCCTGGGCTGTGCTCTGTTCCTGAGCTGGGTGGTAATGGGAAAGAGATGGGACCAGGTCCCATTCTCTACCCCTTACCTTCCACCTCTCTTACCTGAAGAGCTCCCCAAATTTGCTCTTTAAGTGGCTACAGGAGGTATACAAATCATAGAGATAAGCAAGGATACAGCGTTCTGCAGAGGAGCCATCTGACCGGTTCATCCCATGCTTCACTACACCACACAGCCTGTCACAGAGACAGAAGGTTAGGAGGTGTGTGGGGGCCTGGAGCACAAAGGTCCCTTGAAACAAAGTCTCTTGGTAATACTATTCCTTTCCCACCTGAGTAGCATGCATTTCCCCACAAGGAGAGTCCCACATGTTCTTCCCAGGCCACTTCTATCAGCATTCACCAGAGCCCTGTATGTTTAGTTATGTTGAAGTCCTGCTTACCCCTCAAAGACCTGTGCCATCTGGTCCTGGTTGAGGATGAGGCAGGCATGATAGTGCCGCAAGACAGCCACAATGCACAGGCACAGGCTGGTAGTGTAGCTGCCCACGAGATCCGAGGATTTGAGAAGCAGCTCGGCCTCAACTACACTCAGTTCATTCAGCAGCTAGCAGAGTAGGGGGTAGTGAGAAATAAGAAGAGGCCCCTCATATTATAACCTTCCTTCCTGTGAGGAAACTAGCAAGGCCAGGCCTAAGCCCCTTCCTGCTGGAGCCTCCTCCATATAGAAGGGCCCTTGTTGCCCTATGCCCCTGTCCTTTAGTCTATTAATGATGCAGGCTACATCAGTGATATAACCAGCCTCCAGGATACAATTCTATTAACTTCACAGTGGGGGGATGATCTGTGACCAATGCTCTAATCTGTCTCTTGGGCCTCCCCAAAGAGCACTTAAGTCTCTATTCCTGTAGTCTTATCTCATGTTCCCCCCACCCTGTGCTAGTCTTTCTGCCCTTCAAATAGCCTCAGACACTGGCTTGAGCCTCTACCCGCCCTATGAGCCTGTACAGCATGAACTTCTTCCTCCACCCTTATCTAACTTTCCCACCTGAATGGCAAAGTCGATGAGGCCACTGATACTGAGTGAATATTCCATGAGATCAAAGATGAACTGAACATGCTGCACCAGAGGCAAGTGGTATGACATGCCAAGGGCAAAGCTCGTGATCTGCTCCAGAACATTCCGGGAGACCTGGTAAGGGCAGTGGGAGTGAGACGGGAGTGAAGGGAGGTGGGAAGAACCAGGGAAGCAGGAAAGGATAATGGTGGAGGGGGATAAGACCAGGAGAGTAGGGGAAAAAAAGATAAGGGAGGAAGGAAAACAGGATAGGAGGCCAGAATGTGGGAAAGGGAATAGATTTAGGCCCACACCTGAGCCGTGACCTGATGTTGGTCATAATGTGAAAGGTGCTGGAACTTAGCAAAGATATCTTCAGCAGTGGGGAAGGCTTCAGGCCGGTTGCGCCGCCGCTTCTGCCCATCCTCCCCACCTGAGGGGATAGTTGAAAGGGACCAGTCAGGCCAGGGAAGATAACCAGTTGACTGGGGGTGGGGAGGGAGGTATGGAGAGAAGGCTATGGGAGGAAGGGAGGGAGGGAGGAGGGAAGGGAGGGTCAAGGAAGGGGTGGGGGAGGGATGAAGGGGACAGTAGCAAAGGTTTAGAGGACCACAGACTGTGGACCTTAGAGGAGTATGTACAGGGAGGTGCTAGGTTGAGGGAGGGAAGGGTGAGGGAAGTAGGGCAGTATGGGGCTTACTGTGAGGTACCTAAGAATGTCAGGTCTCCAGGATTCAGAGGCACAATAGGAGCAAGCTGGTCTGCAGAGGGGGGGAATGAGGGGGGAAGTTTCAAAAGGACTAGAGCTCTCAGGAGACTCCAAGAGACAGGACATTGGGACATGACTGGGGAGTTCCCTATGCTGGGGAAGGGAAGACTGACTAGGGTAACTCTTTGCGGGGGGATCTGTTTAAGGAGCTTCAAACCCACCAGTTTCTGCTGTCCCCTTGCGGTTCAGAACCTTCAGGATATCCTTGGTAATTTTCTTGATGGCATGGCGGGCATCATCTCGCTGCTTTCCCACCCCAAACAGTACGACCAACCGCTGGTTGCACTCATGGCTGCATGACTCCTCCTGCATCCCAGCAGCACCATCAGACTCCACCATGGATCTCTTTCCCTCCTCTTAAGCATGCTCCATATCCCTCAGCACCCAGTGCTCAAACCCTTTCCCAACATACCCGCACCCTCAAGAACAGCTCCAACCCCTCAGCACATTCCTTGGACAGAAATCTGGAGTCAAAACAGACCGTCACAGGTGTTGGGTAATAGTACCTGGGGGATGGGAAAGTGTGTGGCATACTGCACATGTCGTGGCTGGTCATAAAGAACCCCCAGGGTCCCTTCTATCTTCTCCTTGGGTTGGGACTTCACCTCTTTTTCAACATCTGGTTTCTCAGGGGATGGGCTGCCTTTCCCCTCACAGGGCATAGTAGGGGAGAACAACTAAGAGAAAGGTGAAAGGGCGGAACATGTAGAAGAAGAAAACAGAATGAGGGGGTATACAGAAACTCCAAAAAGAGGCATAAAGAAACTCCAAAAAAGAGGCACGAGGGGAGGATCTAAGAAGCCGAATTATTCTACACTTAGGATCTAACTTACTGAGAAATCAGGCTTTTCCATGTCCTCAAAAAGCACACTGGAACTAGGGTCAATGTCCATAGATTCTGAGAGCCCTGGATCCTGAAAGCACAGAACATAAGGGAAGTTGCTTTTGCCTCAGGCAACTGGCTCCCCACTGTCTAGAAAAGCTGACAAATGACATGGACAGCAGAGACCATACTGGAAAAAGGACAGGATCTGGAATCGGGCCTTGACTGTTCACTTAACCAGCATGGGCCTCAGTTCCCTCCAGCTTTAAAATGGGGATGGGTACCTCACAAGATGGTTGTGAGGATCAAATGAAATAACTGATGCGGAAGAGCTTTGTAAACCATGAAGTGCTAAGCAAATACTGCTCTTATCACTAGGTAAAAGAGAATCACAGCGGCCTCTGAGTGCCCCGAAGACGGGAATGCCAGAAGACACAATCTAGGGCAAGGAAAAGCCCACTCACCTCAAGCTTGCTACTGCTGCTGCCCTCAGTTTCCTTGCGCTCTGAGTCATCGGCAGGGTCATCGAAGGGAGAGGGAGGCCGGGGACCAGGGGCTCCAAAGGCAAGGTCCCCTCGGGAGATGAGGGTGCAAGTATACATGTTGTGGGAGAAAACATCATGTCGAATCAGTTCACAGAATAGCAGTACCAAGTTAAAGAATTCAACCCGTTCACTCTCACTTCGGGGGTCCGCTGGAGGGAGGGAGAGAGGGAAGATCAGTTAGAAGAGCCCAAAAGAGGTGGGCAGAGAGAGAGAGGGACACACCTACGGCATGGTGGTCCTACAGTACCTGAGGCAGCCAATAAGAGGAACTACCACAAAAAAAAAATCACAAAAACTGTTGAAGGACAAAGTGTATGGGATACCACCTGGTATCCCATACACCATCTCATAAGGAATATAATCTTTGCTGCCATTTATACACTGAAAAAGCTTCAACTGCATCTTCGTGCTTTTATTCTTCTCTTTATTTCCTTACTCTCTTAAACTGTAAGATGATCAGGGACTAGAGTTATGTCTAAAAGTCACTGCATAGAACCCAACACAGAAATAGATACCAGAAGGCCCCTAATTATGCTTTCTGATGATAGTGACGGGCGACTTAGTCTAGGCAGAGGTAACGAGAGGGTGGCAGGGGTCCATACTCAGCATGGGAGCCTGTGTATCCAGAAACTGCAAGAGGACATCCTGGAAAATAGGAGCGCTAGGAGCAGATAGAGAGCCAGAAGCGATGGAACCTTTCTCATCCGCAGCTTCTGATTCTCCACAACGCTGTAAGAAAGAACAAATCGTAGGACTGATTTTTGCCTCACTGTTTCTTCACTTCTCAATACATCAACCTTGAACTATCCTGTTTTGCCTCCACCCCAAGCTTTTTACTTCCATTCCTCCTTTGACCTCCAGTTTCTCCACCATCTCCCAACCAAAGCCTTGATCTCTTTAACTCTGACCGGCAATCCACTCCTCTCTACTTTTACCTTATATCCTTATCTTTCCCTTTAGTTTCTCCACTACTTCTTTATTCTCACACCTTCAACTTTGGTCTCACTACCACTTCAATCTCTCTATCTCCAGCCCCAGTTAAATTCCTTCCCATTAGCCAATCTTATTCTCTTATCCCTGCCCCCCTAACCTCAGCCTCAATCTCTGCCTGTCTCTTCTCCAGGAGCTTGGCTACCACCATAGCACGATGCCGACCAGAACGCTTGCAGCTGACGGCCCATTCACATAGTAATGATACCACGGCATCATCATCTGAGGAGATCTGGACCAAAGGAAGACAGGGAAGAGTAAGGTAGGGCTGGGGACAAAGAACTGACTCCCAATTTCTATGACATTCCATCTGAAAACATCCTGGGGTAATCGATGTCATTGA
Source organism: Loxodonta africana (assembly GCF_030014295.1). Lineage (NCBI taxonomy): Eukaryota > Metazoa > Chordata > Mammalia > Proboscidea > Elephantidae > Loxodonta > Loxodonta africana. The sequence continues at coordinate 80,571,359 of NC_087369.1, read as the reverse complement.
ATGGTAAATCTGGAAGTTATTGTATTGGTGAATGTTTTCGTGTGTATATTTTCACCACACACACACACACACACACACCCACACCCACACACACCATATCCTGGGCCCAGTAAGATCATCTCTTTAGATACCCCTGGTTTTAACACTTCACCATGCCTTCCCCTCATACCTTCTGCTACTTCTGTAATGTTTATTTTTTTGCTCTTTCTATTTGCCTTCTTGTTTACCTCATGCCCATCCTTACTAGGTCCCAATCCAAAAATTCGGTTACAAAGAGAGTCAAGAGAGTTGCTGAAGTCAGAGCGCTCAAAACTATGGCTGTCCAGCACTTCCAAAGTATGGAGCACCCGTCCAATGGTAAAGCCTAAGGAGGAAAAGTGGTAAATGGGACTTACTAGAGGCCCAGTGCATTTCTACTCTCACGTCTGTAGGTCCATACCACCCTCATCCTTTCCTTAAACAACTTTCCTACTGTCTGTCCCCAGGTACCTACCTGCAGTGGCTTCCTGGCACTTATCAAAAGACCAGCGAACCTCAACTGCCTGTCCTCGTTCCTTGATCTGCTGCTCAATCTCCCGCAACTTTGCACGGACCTGCAATATCAAAAAGGCTTTATGGAAGTACCAAGGTGCACAAAAGGCCAGGGCCGCAAGGCTAAAAGAACAGTACCAGACTCCAAATCACTTTTCTGAGAGAGTAATTTAGCATCATATTCTAATCTGGGAGTACAAGGCTATTGGTCAGACTTACCTGCTGCGTGAAGGCACTGTTGCCTTCAGGCATGGGCAGGTTGGAGGGGGCAATAGGCAGGTGGTCAAGTGGTGAGCCAGTCTTAATTCGGCTATCAGTCAGTGAGTAGTGCCAAACCAGGGCACTGGGACAACATAGGAGGATGGTCTGCCAAACAGAAACAGCTAAGTCAAATTCAGTTATCATGGCCACCCCTCTGGAATCCCATTTAAAGATTCAACCCTTTGCTTTTGAATCTAAAATTATTCTGACTGAGTTTCTGGGGAAGGTAATACTTCATCCCTGAACCCCTCCCTTTACCTACTTTCCTAAAAAGCTTTGGGCCTGCTATTTAGCTCTGGAAGGAAGAGGCTGCCCAAAACCCTAAAAAGGGAACAAATATCCCATTAATGAGAAGCAACCATCTTCAGGTAAGTACTCATGCCCATTTCCATTTCCAATTTAGATTCGCCCTCATCCTCCAGGATGGGTACCCAACGCTTCTGAGAATGCCTCTTAATACCTCCTTGGACCCATCCAGTACCAACCTGTAGGATACAGCTGAGGCCAAAAACCAGGGGCCGGTGCTGAGGGCACATAAGCAGATCACTAAAGGGTGTAGAGGGTGTGCTGGTAGTTGGGGGCTGAGGAGCAGGGGTGGTAGGTAGTGTACTTGTTGACTGAGCAGACATAACATGAGATGAGTGACTGCTCACACCATCCAGTTGCAGGGCCAGTCTCCGGGTACAAAAGTAGGCAAGGCGGCGGGAGAGGTATGCAGACTGAACAAACTCCCCAGAGTACTGTGAAAACATGACAATCAGAACCTCTTGTTCTCTCCAAGGGACACTGCTCTAAAGTTTATCCTTCAAGTCCCCCCTATAACCCCCTCCAAGTCCTAGTGCCTTACCCGAAGCAGCAGAGGCAGCAGCAGTTTAAGCAACTCATCCTCTCCCGGGCGGATTTTCTCAAAACACTCAAGTACCCAGGTCAGGAACTCATGCCTGTCCAGCATTCCATCCTATAGGTACCGGGGTGGGAAGAGTATTAGTTCAGTCTAGGGACTATTAGAGATGAGGCAGGAAAAGTAAATGACCATTCCCGAAGCCAACTCTTCAGACAGGGACTGGACTGGACGATGGGTTGGAGAGGGATGCTGGTGAGGAGTGAGCTTCTTGGATCTGGTGGACACGTGAGACTATGTTGGCATCTCCTGCCTGGAGGGGAGATGAGAGGGCGGAGGGGGTTAGAAGCTGGTGAAATGGACACGAAAAGAGAGAGTGGAGGGAGAGAGTGGGCTGTCTCATTAAAAAAAAAAGTGTGTAGCAAGGTGTAGATGGGTTTTTGTGTGAGAGACTGACTTGATCTGTAAACTTTCACTTAAAGCACAATAAAAATTATAAAAAAAAAAAGCAAATGAAAGGATGAAAGAAACCACAACAGGAGCAAGGTGGTTGGCTGATTCTGCTCTATACTGGCAGAGAGCAAAGCAAGGTAAGGCTCAGTTCGATGCCCCACACACTACATGCCCTACTCCCTACCTGAAACATGAACATGGCTAGCTTCTCGTTGTAATCCCACTGCCGGATTGCCACCTCCACATCATGGGGCAAAGGCCCGATAGTGGAAGCACAGCTGCCACTTCCTGCAGGCCCTGGCCGGTAGTACTCAGCCATCTTCTGCAGCTGCTCCCATAGGTACTTGGTGATGATCTGTGTCCACTCTAGAGGAAAGATAGAAGAGGCTATTTTATACTGTCCCTCTGTGTAGAATTTCTTCTGTCCCCTACCCCCACCCCCAATCACATACTTCTAAATCCTATTCATCCTCTTAGGCTAGAGTCAAATGCCACCTTCCTAAAGCCTTCCCAGTTGTCCACCAAAGAAAGTAAACTTTTTGCTGACTGAAGTCTCAAAGAATTTTCTGCCTCCTCTTTTAACATTTGCTACTTTCTATATTTTAATTATGTTATTTGTACATGTGCCTTAACATCCCTACTAGACAATAAGCACGCGAAGGGCAGGAATTATGTACTAGTCATCATTATAGCCCAGTACGTGCATATTACTTATACTCAAGATACTCAATGTTTACTAATTGAGTGAATGCAAGATACAAGCGGAAGAATGGAATATAGTTTAGGAAAGAGAATAATTCCAAGGATTTATCATTCTTAGAAAGGGTCAGTGATACACCTGGTGTTAGGAGTTACTCACCCATGAAGGGGTCAATGACATGTCTCTTCTTAACCTTGGTCTCAGTGATTGCTGCATAGTAGGCACAGGTCATCTTAATAAGCCAGGCGGCTCGCATCACAGGCACTGTGTATTTGGCTAAGTACCCAAAGACTTCTTCCTTCTTACTGAAAATCGGGACCTGGATGGACATAACAAATAGTGAGGTTTCTATTACCCCATGATCTGGTATCGATGTAGCTTAATATGGGAATAGCAGCATACTTGGTATCCACACTCCCTCCTTGGCCCAAAGAACAGGAAAGAGTATCTCACCTTTTTGGCTAGTTGTGTGAGTGGCTTGGTGCCAGCCAGGTCCGTGAACCAGGTGTTAATGGCACTCTGGGATCGTGCGGTCACCAGCCAGAAGTTGTCCTTCTGGTTCACTTGGGGCTTCCTGCGACCAGTGTCAGGGAGGGTGTTACAACGTAACTTCTCTGCAATAATGCTGCTGAAGTTGGAACTGATCTGAGGGAAGAAAACTATACCTCAGGGTGGGAAGAAGGGGCAGATAGGTGGTTGGTTGTGCCTTTGATATACAAATACCATTGTGGTGGCATTAGGTTACAATGGAAAACTCAGCCATTTAGATTGTCTCTTTAAGTCTTCCCAACCCAGGGCTTTTGCTCCTTCTCAGATTCTTCCAGCCTTTTCCCTTCAGTCTGGCAGGGTTGCCTCACCTTGGCAGGATTGAAGTTGACGTTCTTGGCACTGCCATGTTCATCCCCAGAGACAGCAGGCTGGTTATTGAAACCTTGCTTTACATTCAAAGCCGTCAGTTCATCCTAAGGCAGGAAAATGACATTTTAGCTTTTTTTCCCCCCCTGGGCGTAGGAAGGGTGAAAGAGGAGGGCAAGGGGAGGGAAGGTACAAGGAAAAAGGGTAGAAGGATGATTCTGAGTAAAATAGATTGTTATTTAAGGCTAGGCTCTTTTACTCATTTGGACCCCACCCTCACCTCCTCAGTCACTAAGATTCCCAACCACCCAGTACTCCCTCAACATCACTCTTCCCTAGAGAACAGCCTTACCTCACCAAGCTACCGTCAGACAACTTTCTGAAGCGTATGTGTATACGTGTGGGGGGATGCCTCTGGTGTGGCCCCTACATCATTCCCTATTTATAGCCAGAAGCCCCCATAGCTAGGTCCTACTCTCCCACACCGCCCCACTTTACTCTTCCCCCTTTCGGGACTTTGCTCCCACCTAATCGCCTCGCCCCCTCCCCCAAGCCGTCAATGCCTCCTCCTGTGCTGATCGCTTGTCCCTAGTCCCGCAAGAGCCCCGATTAATGAACGCACCTCCTTCTGTTTGGGATCTTGAGGGTACACATCGGGAGGCCCCAGCCGCGGCCGCTTCAGGGGCCGGTGTTCGTAGCTCAAGATCCCGAAGGCCGCCATTTTGCCCAGCCCGTAGCGCCAGAAGCGCCAGCAGGGATAGGCTCAGGCGGGGGAAAAGGGGGAGAGGGAGCCGAAAAGGGGGGCGGCAGTTGGGGGGACGCGGCCGAGAGACAACGAGGGGGAACGTTACAAACTCTCGATCACTGCCGGAAACTACCGAGTGAACCCGAGGGACACCGGGAACCGTCCGACAATACCGACTGCAGTGGGGGCGGGGCCGGCCCAGCGTGGGGTGGAGCTCCGTGCCCAGAAAGCTTTTCCTACCGAGCGGCGGAAAATCTATTTCACCCAGCAAAAAAAGTCTGTGAAACGCTCTTGAGCCAAGTACTGTGCTGGAGATACAAACTTCCAAAGGCGGAGGCAGCCGTGGTGCTGAACCAGGGTTCTGAGCTGTGACTGAAATTGGGTTCCCAGCGCCTACCTCAGTTCTTGGCCTAGAAAAGCTTCTCAATAATTATTCGCAGTGATTCGAAACTGCCTTCTACAAGCTACTTCTTCGTTTCTGCAACTGAAAAGTGAGCATACTGTTATGTTCTTCAAAGGACTGTTGAGAAGACTAAAAACTATGTATGCATAAGAAAGCACCTATCAAGCCCTGAAAGGCTGTCTCTATCCTCTAAAAAGAAAAAAACCCACTGCGGTTGAATAGATTCTCATTCATAGGGACCCCCTCAGGGTTTCCAAGGCTGTAAATATTTAAGGAAGCAAACTGTCACATCTTTCGCCCGCGGAGCCGCTGATGGTTTGGAACGGCCAGGCTTTCAGCTAGGAGCCCCGGTGACAGTGGTTAAGAGCTACAGCTGCTAACCAAAAGGTCGGCAGTTGGTAATCCACCAGCCGCTCCTTGGAAACCCCGCGGGGCAGTTCCACTCTGTCCTGTAGGGTTGCTGTGAGTCAGAACCGATTCAACAGCAACAGGTTTTTTTTTTTTTTTGAATCTTTCGGTTTGCACTCATGGCTTTAACCGCTGCGCCACCAGGGCTCCTTCTCTAACCTGGAGAAGCCTTCATATGGTCTAGTGTTGAGGTTCTTAATCTTTTTTGATTCACAAGCCCTTCAAGATGCTGATGAAAGCTATGGGCCTTCTTCCCAGAAAAATGCACATATGGACATACAAAATGTCAGATATTTTCCAGGAATATTTTTAGATCCCCAAAGCTCATCTATGTATTCCCTAAGTGGCCATGAATCCCAGGTTAAGAACCATCGCTCTAGCGAGAAAAAAAAAAAAGTGAGAGGCACCTATTAAATGTTAGATGAATTTCAAACATTATCTCATTTAATCCACAAACAACCCCATGAGTTAGGGATTATTATTGTCCCCATTTACAGGTAAGGAAGCTGATTTACTTGCCCAATATTATACAGCTAATACAGAGTTACTGTACCAAAAAGAACTTATCGATGTTCAACCATTTCAGGAGGTAGCATATGATCAAAGTCCAAACTGCACTGAAAACATTGGTGAAAAACAAGGCTCTAGAAATTGACTGAATACCAGTTGAGATGTTTCAACAAACGGATGCAACGCTGGAAGCGTTCACTTGTCTATTCATAGACATTTGGAGGATAGCTGCCTGGCCAACTGACTGGAAGAGATCCGTATTTGTGCCCATTCCAAAGAAAGATGATTCAACAGAATGGGGAAATCGTCAAACAATATCATTAATATCACACGCAAGTAAAGTTTTGCTGAAGATAATCCGGAAGCAGTTGCAGCAGTACATCAACAGGGAGCTGCCAGAAATTCAAGCTGGATTCAGAAGAGGACGTGGAACAAGGAGTATCATTGCTGATGTCAGATGGATCTTGCCTGAAAGCAGAGAATACCAGAAAGATGTTTATTTGTGTTTTATTGACTATGCAAAGGCATTCAACTGTGTGGATCATAACAAATTATGGATAACATTGCGAAGAATGGGAATTCCAGAACACTTAATTGTGCTCATGAGGAACCTGCACATAGATCAAGAGGCAGTTGTTCGGACAGAACACGGGGATACTAAGTGGTTCAAAATCTGGAAAGGTATGCCACAGCTCTTAACCACTACACCACCAGGGTCAGCAGAGGGTCAGTGAAAAAGAGGAAGACCCTCAAGGGGATGGATTGACACAGTGGCTGCAACAATGGGCTCAAACATAGCAATGATTGTGAGGATGGCTCAGGACTGGGCAGTTTCGTCCTGTTGTACATAGGGTCGTTATTAGTCAGAACCGACTCGATGGCACCTAACAACCAGTGAGTAACAGAGGAAGAACTAGAATCCCTTCTTGACTCCAGAATCAATATTCTTTTAGTAGGGTATCACCTCTTAGAGATGAGATAGCTAGAGTGCTATAATAAAAGTACGAAAGGCAGTTCTACTCTGTCCTATAGGGTTGCTGTGAGTTGGAATCGACTCGATGGCAGTGGGTTTAGAGGGTAGGAAGAATAATTCTGATTGGGGAGAGGAAAACATGTTGGAGGAGGTAACATTTAAGTTTACCCTGAAGGATTTGAATCCACAGAGAATTATCAGTTGCCATTGAGTCCATTCTAACTCATGGTGACCCCATGGGTGCCAGAGTAGAACTGTGCTCCATAAGGTTTTCAACGGCTGATTTTTTGGAAGTAGATTGCCAGGTCTTTCTTCTGAGGTGCGCCTGGGTGGATCCAAACCTCCAATCTTTCCATTAGAAGCTAAGTGCGTTAAAGGTCTGCACCTCCCAGGGACTCCCACAGAAAAGTAAAACAAAAAAACAACTTGTTGCCGTCAAGTCGATTTCCAACTCATGGCAACCCCATGTGTTAGAAAGTTAGAACTGCTCCATAGGATTTTCTTAGCTATAATCTTTACAGAAGCAGTTTGCCGGGCCTTTCTTCCATGGAGCTGCTGGGTGGGTTCGAACTACTAACCTTTAGGTAGCCAATTACACAGAAAATTAGGGAGAGGCTAATCCCAGTCAGATGGGAGCAGTGGTGGTTCAGAGGTAGAATTCTCACCTTCCATGTGGGAGACTTGGGTTCAATTCACAGCCAATGCACTTCGTACGCATCCATCACCCATTTGTGAGTGGTGGCTTGCCTGTTGCTATGATGCTGAACAGGTTTCAGCAGAGCTTCCAGACTAAGAAAGAAGAAAGGTCTGGCAGTCTACTTCCAAAAATCAGCCAATGAAAACCCTATGGACCACAATAGTCAGATCTGCAACCAATCATAGGGATGGCACAGGGCCAGGCAGCATTTTGTTCTGTTGTGCATGGGGTCACCATGACTCAGGGGCCAACTCAAAGGCAGTGACAACAACAACAGCAACAGCAACAATTCCAGTCAGAGAGTAAATGCCTATGACATGTCCAATATGGCTGGATGTGATGATTGGAATTTGGACTTTACCCTGAAGGCCATGGGTAGCTTTTGAAGACTTTTAAGTTGGAGAATGCCCTCTGTAGTGGGTTGAATGGCGGCCCTCAAAAGATATGTCCACCAGGAACCTGCGAATGTGATCTTATTTGGAAAAAAAAGGGTCTTTGTAGATGTAATTGAAGTAAGGATCTCAAGACGAGATCATCCTGGATTGGAGTAGGCCCTAAATCCAATGGCAAGTGACCTTATAAGAGAAGAGAAGGGGAAAGGAGGCACAGAGGAGAAGGTGACGTGACAATGGAGGCCGAGAATTGCTGGCAGCCACCAAAACCTAGAGAAAGGCTGGAATGAATTCTCCATCAAAGCCTTCAGAAGGAACCAACCCTGCCTGCACCTCGATTTTGGACTTCTGGTCTCCAGAGCTGTTGGAGAATAAATTTCTGTTGCTGTAAGCCACCCACTTTGTGGTCATTTGTTAAGGCAGCCCTAGGAAACTAATACACCCTTGAACATTAGGGCTAAAAGAGACTTTAGAGGGTGTCAATACAAGCTTCTTATTTTTAAGTAAGTCCCAAGGGGATAAATTATTTGCTCAAATAATAGCTATGAAAAGAAAACTATAATCCAGATGTCCTGAGACTCCAAGTCAAATGCTCTTTTCTTCTGCCTGATGTCCTGCCCCTTTTCTGTCTGGTAAAATTCCACTCATTCTTTATGATTCCTCTAAAATAGCACCCCTCCAGCTGAGCCTTCCCTTAATTCCCCCGCCCCCCCATCCTGGTAAATTTAGTTACTTCCTCTTCTGTGTTCACACACTTTGCAGTATCTCCATATTTATGCTCTATAACTTATTACGCTGTGTTTTATTATTTGCTTGTATCATCCCTGCTTAGCTATGAGCTCCTAGAAGGATGAGGATATCTTATTCATTTGTATATTCCCAAAACACAAACACAGAGCCTGACACATAGTAAGGGCTCAATACGTATTTGCTGAATAAACAATTTCTGCAAGTAGTGTCTCCAGTCAGCTCTTCTGTGTTTTGGGGAAGGTAAACCTGGCAACAGGATGAAGAATGGATTAGAGAGCAGAGGGGCTTTAGAGAGGGGAGAACAGTTAGTGGATTCTAGTAATAATCATGACTAGGGGTAATGAGGGCCTGATTTAGCACAGTGGCTGTGGTAATGGAAAGGAGAGACTGCTGAGAGAAACACCATAGATGTAGAGTTGATTGGCTTCTCAGGGTGAGAGGGAGGACTTGAAAATGACTCTGAGGTTTCAAGTCTAGGTAACTGAGAGGGTGATGATACATACCATTAACTGAGATGGGGAACTTGGGAAGAGAAACAGATTTGGAGGAAGATGAGGAGTTTGAAGCTAGTATTGTTATTTCTCCATTTCCAGAGTCGCCTTCTAACTCAGACCTCCTCACCAGTCTCAACAGGCAGCAGCTAAGGTGGGTATTCTGGTTCTGATTAGGAAAGAGAAAAGATACGTGGCCACAGGAGCCAAGACTGTATTTTCCATCCTGCCAAGACAACGGAACATTGACAAAGATTTATCAGGCCGCTATGGGTCAGAATCGACTCGAAGGCAACAGGTTTGTTTTTTTTTTGATTGTTTGAGCCAAGAGAGGAGCATAGCATTGGATGGGGGAAGCTTTAGACCCTCTACTATATAAGCAATGATTTAGAGGAGAAGGTGTTTGGAAACGGTGGCTGAGGTGAACAGATCCTTCCCGGGATCTAGGTGGTCTGAGGAGTCTGAGTCTCTGGCAATAGTGTATAAGCAGCCTTAGTCTCTACTTACTGCCACCTGACAGTGGCACCTAAACTCCCAGGGGACTTTGCCTGTGTGACAGTACATATTTGCCACACCCTCTGTAAAGCCTCGGTCTCTAAGGTTCTTTCCACCGGAAGCTATGACAGAAGGAAATGTGTGGGTGGGGAGGGGTAATGGGTGAAGGGCCCAGGTTCCTGACACAGACTACACCCAGGGAACGAGGAGCAAGCGCCATGTTGAAGCCATCACTACCACTCAGACCCTTCTTATTTCTGCAGCTGCCTCTGCTGGGGGTGGGGCTGAACCTGATGGCCCTCACTCCCAATGGGAATGAAGACATCTCAGCTGGTGGGGAACTTGGGACTGGGGGAGGGGGACTGGTGAGAAGGGGCAATACAGAAATCTGAATCCTGCCACTGGACAATGTGGGCAGAATTTAACAGCAGAGTGGGGAGGGCAGGGGGATGGGTTTCCTGCCACATGCTACTTCTCCTCTAACCATCATTTCTTCTCTTCCCCTTCCTCATTTCATTTTTTCCCCAATCTAGATTTCTTTCTGACCTCTGTGTCCCCTGGGTCCCTCAGTTCTTCTACTCTGCCCCTCCCAGAGGTTCAGTGTTTTGTGTTCAATGTCGAGTACATGAATTGCACTTGGAATAGCAGCTCTGAGCCCCAGCCTACCAACTTGACTCTGCGCTATTGGTATGGGAAGGAAAGAGGGGGTAGCACCAGGCAGAAAGAGGAGGTGGGCTGGGTGAGAGAGACTGCACAGGGACCAAGAAAGAGGGTAGCCAGCATCCCAGACTTCCCACTGTTTTCACATGGGGCAAGTCATAAGTCAGTTCAGAGAGGATGAGCTGGGTTGTGGACCTCTATAGTACCCAAGTTTGCCCCACTGTTCTTCCTCTCACCTCTTCTCTAGGTACAAGACCTCTGATAATAAAGTCCAGGAATGTGGCCACTATCTATTCTCAGAAGAGATCACTTCTGGCTGTTGGTTTCGAAAAGAGGAGATCCGTCTCTACCAAACATTTGTCGTCCAGCTCCAGGACCCAAGGGAATCCAAGAGGCAGGCTGTGCAGATGCTAAAACTGCAGGATCTGGGTATTTGGAAAGAGGGAGTCAAAAGTCCAGGGATATTGTGGGGCGCTGGGATATATGGAGTGGTACTCTTTTACCAAAAGGCTACTTGAGCAGAAAGGAGGAGGTAGGGGGTTGGGATAGGGAAGGGAGGAGGGATAAGGGGTACTACCTTCAGGATCCTGACTTGTCTAGGCCAGGGGAATGACCACACACGCACACATATCTCCAGTAATCCCCTGGGCTCCGGAAAATTTAACACTTCGAAACCTGAGTGAATCCCAGCTAGAGCTGACTTGGGACAACAGATACTTGGACCGTTGTTTGGAACATCTGGTGCAGTACCGGAGTGACCGGGACCGCAGCTGGACTGTGAGTGACTAGGGAAATGAATGTAGCAGCTAACGTCAAGCAAGTGGGGATAAAGGATTTAATGAGTTAGATATTACGACTTAATCCCAAGCTTCTATGCCTTTGCCTCCCAGTTTCTCTGCCCACCCTCACTCTCCCCTCAACTCCTTTCCCTATCCTCACCAGTGATTTTCATTAAGCTTTCCCTACCCATACTCTCCCTAATACCAGATGGACAAGTAAACAAAAGGCAACCTCTAAGGGGATCTGGAGGGGAGGCATTAGATTCAAGTCAGTGAAGGGAGCAGTGTGACTTGAGTAGTCAAGAGAGGAGGGGAACTGGGAAGAACCAGAAGATGACATTGGGGTGAGGACAGCAGTATGTTTTAATTTTCCTTTCTTTTATAGACATCCACCTTTCTCTGGCCCTCTTTCTCCCCAAGGGACAATCAGTGGGCCACAGAAATAGTTTCTCTTTGCCTAGCGTGGATGCGCAGAAACTCTACACGTTCCGTGTTCGGAGCCGCTATAACCCACTCTGTGGCAGTGCTCAACATTGGAGTGAATGGAGCAACCCAATCTACTGGGGGAGCAATACATCAAAGGGTAAAATGGACCTAATACATGACCTCAATCCAGGAGCCCAGCACTCCCAACCTTTCTAACACCACTGTCTTTTGCTCTCCCTCCCTACCCCTAAGCCCCCCAAACTTAGTGCCCCATCTCATCTCACTGTTTAATCCCAACCCCCAGCAAGCAAAGTTTTTCTGTAAGTTTGAGTCAGTGTGTTATTAGGATAGCAGAGTTCAGAGGGTTAGGAAGGAGGCAGAGGAATAACTCAAGGGGAATATAGAATGTACAGGATTTCCCTACAGTATTCCCAGAGAACCTGCATGGGGAAGATGGCTTTGGAACCAGACAGGTATAGGGTTTAAATCTAGCCCTGCCACTTACTACCCCTTTGACTTTGGGCACATCACTAACTTTTTCAATCCTGTTTCCTTACCTGTAAAATGGGGTATAATAACTGTTCTTCCATCTCAGGTGTTGTTGTGAAGATTAATACGGAAAATGTTTAGCACACTGCCTGTCACCGAGCTGGGGCTCTACAAATGTTGGCACATAGTAGGGCCACCATACATATTAGATCCCTTTTCATTTTCTCTTTTCTATAGAGAATCCTTCGTGGTTTATATTGAAAGCTGTGCTTATCTTCCTTGGCTCCGCGGGTTTGTTTATTTGCCTCATCTTTGTGTATTGCTTGCTGGAAAGGTGAGATTTCAGTAAACCCAGGAAAATGAGGTAGGGGTGGCTGGGAATAGTAGAGGAGGATTATTGCAGGGTCTCTAGGAGTAGAAGGGAGGAAGGCAACGAATGAGGGATCACCCAAGAGGGCATGGTGATAGTGGGAAGCCACAGGCACAGAGAACATGGAATCACTTCATCCTATACTGGGGAACTGGGAGAAGGGTAATAAAAGAGCTTAGCCAATATGCTCTTGCTTTCTCTTTCTCCTCCACTCAGGGCAATTCCCCAAATTCCCACCCTCAAGAACCTGGAGGACCTGGTTACTGAATACCACGGGAACTTTTCGGTGAGAACATTGCCATAAGCAGGCTGCAGTCTGTCAACTGCTGACTGCCTGCTGGCAAGACAGAGAATGTGGGGGAGAGAGGGGAGGAGGAGGGGGGCCTGAACTAACTGTCAGGATGTGGCCAAAAACCGGGCGATGGGCTAGAAGGAGACATACCGAAGAACTGATTATAGATAGGGCGAGGCAGATGGAAACAGTGGTGTTGGGGGCCCAGGGGTCTGTGCCCTTCAGTAATCACAGACTTTGTGAGATCTCCCCTGGCACAGACCCTGGGTTTTTCCTTTCTGCTCCTAATTGACCTCTGATCTGGAGATATCTGTCTTTAGGCCTGGAGTGGTGTGTCTAAGGGACTGGCGGAGAGTCTGCAGCCAGACTACAGCGAACGGTTCTGTCACGTCAGTGAAATTTTCCCAAAAGGAGGAGCCCTAGGGGAGGGGCCCGGAGGCTCCCCCAGCAGCCAGCATAGCCCCTATTGCCCCCCACCATGTTACACCTTGAAACCTGAGTCCTGATACCCGGACAGAACTCCGGGGTCCTATAGCCCCACGGCTGTACTAACTTCCCCTCATTCGATCAATGTGGGTCCAATGTTCGCCTCACCCTTCTGTGGCTGATTTTGAACTTTGTGCCCGCCCCTTCATTTAGTAACTCCTAGTTGAGAATTGTTCCTATGCCCTATACTTGTTTTCCATCTCCTCCAGTTGGCCCTTCCTTTGCTCAGGATTCTCTCCTTATGTACCTCCCTTCCCTTTTTCCATTTACCTTCAATTGTTCCTGAATCAATGAGAAATAAAGTTTCTGTTGATAATAATAAGAATAAGAATGTCTGTCATGCTCACAAAAAATAAAATATTTTAAAAAGTGAAGCAAAATAATGTCATGGGGGTAGGGAGCAGAGGAAGCATGGGGTATAATAAGAGTGGGAAGCATTGTGCTGGAAGTGGGAAAAAGAAGTAGTAGACTCATGCTGTGGAAGGGGTAGTAACTAGAAAATAGTACTGTTCCAGAAACTTGCTTTTCTCTCGGTGTTCTGTACTTGTTCCAGGGCCCAGTTTAGAGTTAGATTTACCACATGTCACGGATGTCCCTCCCAAAATATGTGTCAACTTGGTTAGGTCATGATTCCCAGTAGTGTGTGGCTGTCCTCCATTTTGTGATTGTAATTTCATGTTAAAGAGAATTAGGGTGGGATTGTAACACCCTTACTAAGGTCGCATCCCTGATCCAATGTAAAGGGAGTTTCCCTGGAGTGTGGCCTGCACCACCTTTTATCTTACAAGAGATAAAAGGAAAGAGAAGCAAGCAGAGAGTGGGGACCTCATACCATCAAGAAAAAAAGCACCGGGAGTAGAGTAGGTCCTTTGGACCCGGAGTTCCTGTGCAGAGAAGCTCCGAGTCCCAGGGAAGATTGATGATAAGGACCTTCCTCCAGAGCCAACAGAGAGAGAAAGCCTTTCCCTGGAGCAGACACTGAATTTGGACTTTTAGCCTACTAGACTCTGAGAGAATAAACTTGTGTTTGTTAAAGCCATCCACTTGTGGTATTTCTGTTATAGCAGCACTAGATGACTAAGACACCCCCGTTCCCCAAAAAACTCTTACTACCCCACCCAAGTTCTTCTCTTCTTATTCTTCCTCTACCTTCTACCACACATACTACTTCTGACCTCATAATCCCTCAACTGCAGCCTTAGGCCCCACCCCTAGGGATGCTAGTTATCCACCACTGCCAATGGCTCTCTTCTCCATGCCCAGTTTGGGCCTCCCTGGCTGAGGGGGCCCATCTGCCCCTCCGACCCTCTAGCCCTATGGACCTCCTTGGCCCCCAAGACCTCTAGAACACCCTACATCTTCATGACTCATCAGGCCTCTCTCCGATGATTGAAACAATCTTGAAAGCATGTTCGCCATCATCAAACATGGAGGTGAGGGGCACCATAGAGCTGGAGTCTGTGTATGAGGGTGGTGAGGTTTGAGGGCAGTAATCACAGGAATTATATAACTAGAGACTGTCCACACACCCAATCCCATCTCTTTTCAGACAATCAGGAGTTTCTGATCAATATCAATTGCTCCGTTCGGGTGTTGATGCATTATATCCGCAAGAAATTGAGGTTGCCTAAAAAAGGTGAGGGGTTTGAGGAGGAGACTGATGGCCAAGAGTCAGGAGTAAAAGAGTCATCCCCAGCCCCCAAACCCACCTCCTGGCAAGAAAGGAGCTCTTCGTATCCCCACAGGTTTCTCCAACCCATTCTGTATAAGGTCACTGGCCTCTTTTGTTTCTACTCTCTTTCCTTAGCTGCCCCAATTACCCTGTGGCTTCCCCCCAGGCAGCATTGATTTGTGTGATGAAATGGGGACAATGAAGTTGTTTTTCCTGCTGAAGACCCCCGAAGACTATGCCAGCAAATTCCTTACAGCCCGAAGCACCTACTATGTTTGTAAGGTGGAGCGTGGGGCACCAGGTAGAGGCTTGGGAGCATTCCCCAGAGATTAGAGCAAGGCCCTCAAGATGGATCATGAACCTTGTCCTTAAAATAGGGCACCCTCAACTAGATCCAAACTGATCATCTCCAGCCAGCCTAAGAAAGGGCACTGCCTCTATGACAATAGGTTAGGTTCAGACATACCATGTCCCCTCACCTTATCCTAGGGATGGACCTAAGGGGAGGAAATAAGTTACATTAGCTCAAGGTAGTGTTTAATGCTTACCCACCCGTACTCACTACCATCGAGTCAATTCGGACTCATAGCGACCCTATAGGACAGAGTAGAACTGCCCCATAGAGTTTCCAAGGAGCGCCTGGTGGATTTGAACTGCCAACCTCTTGGTTAGCAGCTGTAGCACCTAACCACCATGCCACCAGGATTTCCTGTTTAATGCTAGGTTCCTGAAATCTTGAGTTTTGGATGGATGGAGACTAGGGGACAGGGGCTTGCGATAGCACATTACTGTGTTCACAGGAACCCGAATTGAGGATTCCTACAGGGCTTTTGTGCCCCTCTTGAAGAATCCAGAGCCTGAGATGTTAGGTAAGGAGCATGATGGAGGAGGGAAGAACATGGAGAGTACAGCACATAGTAGTGTGGTGGAGAATACAGGCTGAGGCTAGTGTAACACTGTGGGTAGGATCGCAGGACCCTAGGAGAAGGGGAACGGGATCTAGGTTCACTTTAGGAAGGACATTTAGCTTAAATGAGGTGGAGTGTGCACGTGTCATTCACCCCTCCAGACCCTTCCCCCAGTTTCTCTTCCATCTTCTCAGTATATCTCTGTCATGGATTGAATTGTGTTCCCCCAAAATATGTGTCAACTTGGTTAGGTCATGATTCCCAGTATTGTGTGGTTGTCCTCCATTTTGTGATTGTAATTTTATGTTAAAGAGGATTAGGGTGGGATTGTAACACCCATACCCAGGTAACATCCCTGATCCAGTGTAAAGGGAGTTTCCCTGAAGTGTTTTACAAGACATAAAAGGAAAGGGAAGCAAACAGAGAATTGGGGACCTCATACCACCAAGAGAGCAGAGCTCGTCCTTTGGACCCAGGGTTCCTGCACAGAGAAGCTCCTAGTCCTGGGAATATTGATGACAAGGACCTTCCTCCAGAGCTGACAGAGAGAGAAAGCCTTTCCCTGGAGATGACGCCCTGAATTTGGACTTCTATCCTACTAGACTGTGAGAAAATAATTTTTTCTTTGTTAAAGCCATCTGCTTGTGGTATTTCTGTTATAGCAGCACTAGATGACTACGACAGAATTTGGTACTGAGAGAGTGGGGTGCTGCTCTAACAGACACCTAAAACGTGGAAGTGCTTCTGAAACTGTATGGATTGAAGACTCAGAAGGAGTGAGGAGAACTGTTAACACTGGACAAGGTGCAGATGGTGAGAGGCAGCAGCAGAGAACTGGCAGCAGCAGAACAGGAGACCAGTGCCAGACAGCACTGGAGCCGACCCACGGAGCGAGACAGCTGAGTGCCTGTGCGCAGGAGGCTGCCTAGCAGAGTGGGGTGCCTCCAGGCATTTATCAGTGGAGCTACTGAGCTTTGGAACACTTGCCCCAGCACGGCAGATGCCGGCATGAGGCCCGAGGGTCAGGAGGCCAAGAAACACAGGAAGCCCATCTGCCTCAGTCTCAAAAGGTATGGTTATGACTTCTGGGGTTTCTAAGGGTGGAGTTGCCACTCAGATGGACTAGGGGAATGGTGCGCCTAAAACTGAGGGAGCAGAGTCACTGTCCCAGTGGGCCTGGAAGGTGGAGCTGAAGCCCAGAGCTGAGGGGCCTCCACTCAGAATCTGGAGAGTGTGGCCAATACCTAGAGTCTGGAGGGCAGGGCCATTGTGTAAATGGTTTTAGAGAACACAGGATTATTTTCAAGCCTTAAGGGTTAATGTAATGTGCCCTGCTGACTTGCCTGGTGCTTGTTATGCCTTCTTTCCCTCCAGTTTCTCATTTCTCCCATTTGTAATGGAAATGTCTAGCTTGTGCCTATTCTGCCATTGTATTGTGGAAGCAGGTAACTTGTATTCTAGATTTCAGAGATGAAGAGAATTTTTTGGATTTTGGATTTGGAATTGATTTAAGACTTTTGCTATGATATGATGGGGTGAATATGTTTTACATGTGGCAAGGACATGAATTGTTGGGGGCCAAAGGGGGAATGTCATGGATTGAATTGTATCCCCCCAAAATGTGTCAACATGGTTAGGCCATGATTCCTGGTATTGTGCAGTTGTCCTCCATTTTGTGATTGCAATTTTATGTTAAAGAGGATTAGGGTGGGATTGTTACACCCTTACTAAGGTCATATCCCTGATCCAATGTAAAGGGAGTTTCCCCGGAGTGTGGCCTGCACCACCTCTTAACTTACAAGACACAAAAGGAAAGGGAAGCAAGCAGAGAGTTGGGGACCTCATACCACCAAGAGAGCAGTGCCGGGAGAAGAGTGCATCCTTTGGACCCGTGGTTCCTGCACAGAGAAGCTCCTAGTCCTGGGAAGATTGATGACAAGGGCCTTCCTCCAGAGCTGACAGAGAGAGAAAGCCGTCCCCCGGAGCTGACGCCCTGAATTTGGACTTCTAGCCTACTAGGCTGTAAGAAAATAAATTTCTCTTTGTTAAAGCATTCACTTGTGGTATTTCTGTTATAGCAGCACTAGATGACTAAGACAATCTCCCTATAACCGCCCCATCATTTCCATCTTTCCCTTTGTCCATTTTTTTCTTGGTGTCTTAGTGTCCCGCTTCTTACTGAAAAGGGCAGCACTTGAAAAAACCAAAAAACCAAACACGTTGCCGTCGATTCTATAGGTCAAAGTAGAACTGCTCCATAGAGTTTCCAAGGAGTGCCTGGTGGATCTGAACTGCCGACCTTTTGGTTAGCAGCCATAGCTCTTAACCACTACACCACCAGGGTTTCCAGGCAAAACGTAGGCACCTTCAAATCACTCCTCCGCCTAACTTTAGGCCACATTATTCCAAGTGATAGTCTGAATGATGGGGAAGGTTGGGTAAGGTCTCAATCCTCAGAGATTTGGGTGCCTTTTCCTGTTTCTTAGAGGCGCTGCGCACACAATGTGACCTCCTAGAGCAGAGCCGACTGAAGACAATTAGAATCCAAGAAGCCAAGAAAGTCGTTATAATTGAGTCCACCGTGAACCTGCCAGTAAGACTCCCCAAACCTGACCTGTCCCAGCACCC
Organism: Loxodonta africana; assembly: GCF_030014295.1. Classification (NCBI taxonomy): domain Eukaryota; kingdom Metazoa; phylum Chordata; class Mammalia; order Proboscidea; family Elephantidae; genus Loxodonta; species Loxodonta africana. The sequence goes on along the minus strand of NC_087369.1, from coordinate 80,553,144 downwards.
ACCTCTCCCCACCAGCCAACTGAAAGCTCCTCCACCCTGGCCCCTTGGGATGAATTTCCAATATCCATGTCCAGGACCTGCCTCCAACCTCTTTTGTCCTTCCTTTGGCCCCAGTTTGTTAGAAACCCTCCCTGTGGGGACTTCTTTGTGTATCTGCTTACTGACCCTTTCCCTCTTCAGTCTAAAGCCGGAAAAACAGAGCAAGAGGGCCCCGCTCGCAGAAGTCCGCTCAGGACCAGAGCAGACTTTGTCAGTAGGAGGGATAAACGTCGTTAACTAAATAAACTGATCACGTGAGAGCAGTAACACTTGGTATGAAATTACTGGAATTTACTGTGAGCTTCCTTTTTCCAGAAAGACTCCTTTCCCCAAGATCTGCACCAAGGCTTAAGTAGCCCCAGGCACCATGGTGACTCTGAGGGTGGGTGGGGGCTGCAGGAGAGGGCTGGAGTGAGCACCTGGGTGGGGTCTTCTTAAACCAGACTACCTCCCCTTGCAAAGCCTATCTCACAGCCCACCTACTCCTGCTGGGATTAGGTGTCAGATAGGCATCTTCCCTCTCCTCTCCGCACTCTAGCAACTCCCTCTGCTCGAATTCCCCTACCCTCCACCTCTCTGCTTCTGGGCAGTCTCCCTCCCCTCATCCAGTTGCCCTTTACCCTTCCTTCTCTCCCCTTCCTCCTTATCCCACGGGAGCAGCAAGGCAGCAAAAACCAGAACTAGTTACAGGCATTTATTGAATTTATTCATTTATTGATTTGACACACTTCCCCACTCCAATCTAGCACATGATACAATCTGGGTAGGCCAGGCACTGACACAGGAAATGACAGGAACCCACAGCAGGGGCGGGAACCCACAACAGGGGCAAGGGAGGGGGACAATGCAAAGAGAACTGGGGAAGGGGCTGCTTTGGGGGCTGGTGTGAAGAGCGAGCCCCAGATGGCCCTGGCAGGTGCTAGTAAGCCTGATCCACATTCCTCCCCATCCCTGCTCATTTCCCAGACCCTCAGCCAAGTTCCCCATTCCCTGTTTCTCCCCTCCCCCTGCCTGCCACCACACATACTTCCACACAACCCTTATAGTCAGGGAAGGGGAAGAAGGGCAGGGACAGCTGTCAGAGGCCTTGAACAGGGAGGTCTCTATACTTAACTTTCCTAACCTAAATCCTTCCCTTCTTCCCTTCTCCCACTCCACCCCCTTCCCAGGCGATAAGCTAATTCCAGGCCTTCAATGCACTCTCCCACAGTAGCACTAACCCACACTGGGTCATAAAGAGTATGGTTGCACCCACTTCCAGGCACAAGTTGACAGAATGAGGGGACCTGGTTTAGCCTTTTCCTTGGAGAAACTCCAACCTATTTCTGCATAGATCTTTTGCTGGTTCAAATGAAAATTCTTGCCCTTGTTCACTCTTGCTCCCCACCAATTCCTTCTGTTTCCCTTTTCTGTATTAGCCTTAAGTTCTCTCCCCTATTTCTCCGTGTCACCCCTAGTATTGTCTGTAGTGTTTGTATATAGCTATGACAAAGCCTTCAGAAAGAAAAGCACCTTGCCACTGTTAAAAATCTCTATCTTTGTGTTTGTATTTCTTTAAAAGTTTATAAAAAGCCTTTCTGTTATCTGCAGCCTTCCAAGGGGTGATTTGGCCTGGCTAACCACTCCAGTGTTCAGGTCTTGGCCCTTTCAGATCCCCCTCTAGCCCTCAAACCTGCACCACAGGCCTAAGGGGCCCCTGCATAAAAATCCCAGGCTCAATCCTACCTGGCCCAACTGAGATAAGACTCTACAAAAAATCCTGCTCCCAAAGGCAGGGGTAAGGCCACTGGTGACTTCACATTTCCAACAGCATTGCCTGTCCCTGCCACAAGGCCTAGGGGGTGGGAATGGGGGGAGCCAAGGATGGCTCCCACAGGGGGCCTTACCCCCTAATTGGCACAGTGAGAACAAACCCTCTCCCTCTCGCCCTCCCACTTCCCTCCCTCCCATAGTCCCCATATGGGGCAGCTTTATCTTCATAATTTCCTCAACACCTGTGTGTGACCAGACCCCACCCTAGCTCTAAAGCAGGGTACCAAATCCCAGGGGAGGGGCTCAAGGGTAAAGAGTAGATATGGACAGCCTGGTTCCACCTCTGAAGCAGAGGAGAAAGCTTCCAGCCATGGCTCAGGGATCTGCGGGAAGAAGAAGACGAGGTAAGAGGCTCAACTGAGGCGTGACAACTTTCCATCACCCAGGTTATACCAAGGCAAACAGAGACCCTCCCCACCTCTTCTGTGCTACCTTTTAGGGGTGGGTACTGCTGAGGGACATGGAGGTCCCATCTGGAAAATATGCCACTCTGACATCCTCTCTCCAATTGCTCAGGGGCTCCAGCTACCCTTTGTTCTAAATCTCCCCTTTGCTCAGATTATGGGACTAGCTGGGCACCTAGGAGTGGGTAGAAGGATGTGAGATGCTAGAGAGATTAGGGAGTGTTGTACCTGGCTCAAAGTTGAAGTCCAGTCCCTCGCCCCCATCCATGAGGTCACTGATGATGTTATCCATGTCACACTCCAGGTTCTCCATATACATATCAAGATCTAGATCCTGAGGCATTCTGTCTTGGCTTGGAGCTTCAGTAGGGGGTGTGAGCACAGGAGTACCCAGGGTCTTGGGGACAGGAACACCCGCCATGACTGGAGGTGGTACTATTGTAGAAAGGGAGGGAACCAGACCGCTGGGGTCTGTAGCCTCTAGGGGCTTGGGGCATAGGCCGACTCCTGTAGCTAGCTTACTGGAGGAAGGTATCCCCCCTAGCAACAGAAGTGTTGGAGCTTGGGACAAGATGGGATCTACCTGGGTCATGAGGACATCAGCAGGGGGTGATGGCGTATCAGAGGTGAGCAGGGCCTCCAGAGACTGGGAGCTTGAGAAGCACCCTTCTCCTGCTGACAAGGGCCCCTCTGCTGGGCCAAAGAGGGAGGTATTGTAGGTATGTAAGGGGCCAGTAACCCCAGGATGCTGCAAAGAGAAGCCAGAGAGACTATTCCGAGATAGCAGGGAATGGGAAGATGAGAGATTGAGCCCATCTAACAGCTCTAGATCTTCATTTAGGGTATGAGGGACACTCCCTGCATAGCTGCTGACTGAGGCTGGTGTTTCCTCCTCCGCCAGCACCTCAGACTCTGGCCTCATGGGGGACAGCCGGGTGCTGACAGTGCTAGCATTGGAACTGCTTCGTGGACGGAAAGTGGTCCACATATCAACTTCCTCACGATTTCTAGAGCAAGGACTGCCTGACCATTTGGCAAAATGGCCAAGAGGGCTTGTTGGACTGGCACCTTCAGGTGGAGCTGGCAGCGCAGCTGGTTTCTTCTTGGGGGCCTTGCTGCGGCCTCGGAGCAGCTTGCTGCTGCTATCCATGGAGGCCGCCCGGCGGCGGGGAGCCTTGCCGCTCTTGCCTCCCTCGGGATTCAGCATCCACCATGAGCTCTTGCCAGTGGCCTCGTTGTGAACCTTGATGAACTTGCTGTGCAGGGACAAGTTGTGGCGGATTGAATTCTAGAGAGGGTAGAGGCAGCAGAAAAGGGGCATGAGGTGTGTGTGTGTGGGAAGTCAGTGGCCAGCAGTCCAGTCTAAACGGATGCTGGGACACAGCAGGGGTATTCCTGGGGACTTAAAGAACGTCAGATCCCAGGGGAAAACAAAGGAGCAGAGGCAGGGGAGGGGTGGCAGAGGTTGGTCACACACAGTTTCCACCCTGCTCAGCCTCTGCTCCAGACTTCTCTGCACAGGGGCCCAGGAAAAAACCTGAGTAACCGCCTGCCACAGAGGGTACTACGCCTGTCCAGGAAAAGCTCACAGCACTGTATTCCTCCCAAGTCTCTGGGTGTTGTCTGGAGCTGGTGGGTGTGGGGGAGGCATACCCCTGGCCCAGCAGGAACTAGGCTCAAGTGGGAAAAGAGCATTCCACAGCTCCACCCCTTTCCTTGAACGCAGGCTTGGGTGGAGTTTACAGGACAGTGGTGTAACACCAACCCATGACTGATCCACCCTGTGCTAAGCCAGTTCTCTGAAAAGGCTGAGGGGCCTGAACCTCGCCAGGCTGGCGCTTCATTCCCCTCAGGGCATTTGGGCTCTCTATAGGATTTGAAGATCCATTTTTTTCTGAATTCCAACCTTATATCTCCCACTCTGGGGACACATACCTTCAATTATATCAGACCTGGCTTCTCCCTGTGCCTCAAATACAAGAGGAGCATTCCTCCCCTCCCTCCTTTTCCTAGGAAGGATTTCCCTTCTCTAAATTCTGCTAGCTCATCGAGATCAAGCTTAAATCCCACCTCTTTTATAAAGTGATTGCTTGACTTCTGCAGCCAAATTTCTTCTACAGTATTTTTAATCTGCTCCACACAATTTTACCCAGACTATAGTTTGATGTAATTAGTCTCATCGACTGTAAGTACCAAGGGTAAAGATCATGTCCGCCAATCCCGCAACCCTCAACAGAGCCTCTCAGAGTGCCAAACTCACACACAGTACACACTCAGATGGATATTTGTAGTCCAGTTGGTGGGTGGCCCCCAGGTACGATGGTGAGGCTCCACCTGAGGCTCTGTCAGCTCTTCAGTGCTTGGGTATTGGAAGCTATGTGTCTTTTCTGCCTTCCTCACTAATGTAACATTCTGTTAGAGATAAGTTTTTTTTTTCCTGGGGCTCCTGGAGCTGAGATTGTCAACTTCGTGAGTCCCTGCAGCAGTTCATTTCTATTGGTTGCCCCCAGGCTAGTTGCACCACTGGGGTACTCCCCTTACCTCCCTACTAGCTCTTTCATGTGCTTCTTCTCAGGAATTCCTTCATAAATTCTCTAGCCTTAAGGGCACTTGGGAAACCCTGATGGTGTAGTGGTTAAGTGCTACAGCTGCTAACCAAAGGGTTGGCAGTTCGAGTCCGCCAGGCGCTCCTTGGAAACTCTATGGGGCAGTTCTAATCTGTCCTATAGGGTCACTATGAGTCGGAATCGACTCGACGGCACTGGGTTTGGCTTTTTTTTTTTTAGTGGTATTTGACCTCCCACTTGAAACTCTTTAGAATCTGGAAACCCAGGAGGAGCAGAGAAGGGCTTGGGGCAATTAGGAGGCTGAGGCTATGGACAGTGGTTTCTTTAACTAACTGATGCTCTACGATAAGAAGACCCTTTGCCTGGTGAAAGGTGTTTAAGCAGCTTCTTGCTCCAGGGCTCTTTAGCCAAAGAGCTCCTTGTCTATCTGGGGTCCTGCAGTAATGGCACTCCAATTACTCTGCTGTGTTGATTTTCCTAGCTCCTTCAAGGAGTTGGACTTGTCCATCTAGCCAGGGCTCTTAGTAACTGAGGACCCCAGTGACTTCTGGCACCATGATTTCCCTCTGTTCATCCTCTAATTTCTGGGTCTATGGAGAAGGTCCATTTTTTTCCTTACTACTTAGTGTCCATAAGGCCCATTAGTTCATCCCCTCTTCTTTAGGTCTTAGAAATAGTAAGCAGTACTGCCTCTTATCGAGAGGTCAGCTCCCTAAAAAAAAAAAAGAAACTTGTTGTCGGCAAGTCAATTCCGACTCATAACGACCCTATAGCTCCCTAAAAAAAAAAAAAATAGCTCCCTAGAAGCCCATAATTCTTACATGTTAGAAGAGGGTGGCTGATCATTGCTTCCCAAGCCACCTAGCCTAATTTTTCTTGTTCTAAGTGATTACCGCCCCCTGGTGGGGTGGGAGTAACTTTAGCACATCACCCTGGAAGCCAGTTCCGGCATGAGGCTCTTCCTCCCACCTCTCCAGGGCTCTAAAGCCCCGGCTTCAACTTGATTTGGTTTTGCCATCATTCCAACGAGAGCAAGCCATGCCCTTCTTAGGTTCTGGACGAGAATTTGGCAGCATGGACTAGCAGAAAGAGCATATGACTTATAATTAGAAGAATTGAGTTCAAGTCCTCATTCTACTGACAATAGACAAGTTTCCTAACCTTTCTGTCCCTTACTTTCCTAATATGTAAAATGTGAATCTCAGAATTTCTGTGAAGATTAATGAAATATTTTAAAACTACTTTGTAAACTGAAAAGCCTTGTATACGTGTAAATTATATAAGGAGGGAGTACACTCCCACAGCATAACTAACAACTTGTGGTTATTTCTTCTACCCTGGAAAATGAACTTAAGGGAAAAGAAAAACAACTGTGTAGGCTGGGTCCAAGGAGGGGAGTTCTTTATAAACTGAGACTGTAGCATGGCAGACTACCCGGAAATAGTGCCAAGGGTCACAGTCAGCTGTCCCGTTTACTGTTCCTGCCAGCCCCTAGGGGTACTGCAGATCTGATCTCTCGATTTCCTATACCTAGAGGAAGACCCTCTGCTTATTCAACCCTCTGTACATTGCCACCTAGGGGGTACAAGACATTAATAGAAGTTGTTGTTGTTGTTAGATACCATTGAGTCGATTTCGACTCATAGTGAGTGTCCCAATTTCATGATTAAAAAAAAAATCTAGTTGTCATCAAGTCAATTCCAACTCATGATGACCCCATGTGCTTTAGAGTAGAACTGTACTCCATAGGGTTGTCATGGCTATGGCCTTTCAGAAAGCAGATCGCCAGGCCTTTCTTCCAAGGTGCCTCTGACTGGGTTCGAACAGCCAATCTTTCAGTTAGTAGCTCAGCACCTAACCGTTTGCACCACTGGGACCCTTATTTCGTGATCAAAAATTCATTGCTGTTGAGTTGATTCTGACTCATAGTGACCCTATAGGACAGAGGAGAACGGCTCCATAGGGTTTCCAAGGAGCAGCTGGTGGATTTGAACTGCCAACCTCTTGGTTAGCAGCCAAACGGTTAGCCACTGTGCCACCAGGGCTCCACTTCATGATTAGAACCTCATATTTCTCAGGACAAATTTTTAGATCATTTTGTGAGATGTCTCATCACAGTTTCTTCATGGAAGGCCAAGGGAATTCCCAACCTTGTGCTCCAAAATCAGACCTGTCTCCTTTGTCAGGACTAATATTCCTCGGCAATACTGTAAATGAAGACTTTTCCCCAGAACTTGAATAATGCCTTACAAAGGTGAGTTTCTTGGCATTATAGGGTAAACTGAGGCAGGCAGCAGCCCACAGCCCATAGGGTACAAGAGTAACTACCTTACCCTATGAATATTACTCTTTTTACCTTTTTGGAGCTCTGGTGGTGCAGTGGTTAAGCACTGGCTGCTAACCAAAAGGTGGGCAGTTCAAATCCACTGCTCTTTGGAAACCCCATGAGGCAGTTGTACTCTGTCTTATAAGGGCGCTATGAGTTGGAATTGATTCAATCAAAGGCAATGTTTTTTTTTAACCTTTGTCTACCCCCACTTGGGTAGGGCAGCCCTAAGACAGTACCTCTACACTGAGGTATTTGGAGGCAGGCAGGGAATCCAAGTAATCCCACAGGAATGGGAGAAAAGGTGTTGGGATGGGAGGCGGGGAGGAGGGAAGGCTAGGGTCATGTAGGGAATCTACATAGTTCCTGCTGCACATAGGATAAAGGCTCCTCTGTGGGAGTCAGTGTTAGCGGCCACCCAAGCCAAAGTGCTGGGAGTGTTGAGCAACGAGCAGAGAATTCAGATTTCTGCAGGGCAGGGACAGTGTCTTATTCATCTGTGATTCCCCGCATCAAGCATAAAGTGTGGCATATATACTATGTACTAAGTAAGTGCCTAATTGAAGATTGAAGGTGGATCTCTAGGCTTGCCAAAGGGGTGGGGGCGGAAAAAGGGGCTCCAGAGTAGAAGTAAGGAGGATAGGGGGCCCCCGGGTAGGTGGCATTGGGGCTGAGGTGAGGGGGTCATAGTTACCTTCCATCCCGCTGAGCTGTTGCTGTCACCCTTGTCCTTGAAGTAGGGCACAGTGCGGACCATCCACTCATATATCTGGGCAAGCGTCAGTCGCTTCTCGGGGGCGCTTTCAATGGCCTGGCTGATGAGTTCTGCATATGACTGATTTCCCCAGGCATTCCGGCGGGAGCCTCCCTTCCGAGGACCTGTTACAGCCCCCAGGGTCCCGGACTGGGGGCCGCCTTCTGGCTCTGGGAGCCGGGAGGGCAACAGGATTGGGTCTGAGCGCCCCTCCGTGTGTACCTTCTCTCCCAGAACTGGCTCCACCTCGGGCGGCTCGGGCGGCTCTGTAGCGAGCTCTGGTCTGGGAAGGGGCCAGGTACAGGAGCGGGGACGGCCCTGGGGCTCGAAGTTGGGATCGAGGTCTGTGATCGCGGCAGCCTCTGAGGCTGAATTCTCATTCCCTAGATCCATACGTGGAGTTGGACCTCCGTGGCTTGGCATTCAGTGGAGCCTGCTACAGTCCCTTACAATGCCTCCCCTCAGGGGGGATGCACCGAGGGCCAGTGGGCACATTTCTGCCAGACCTCAGAAAGTCTCGAAACTCCCCCCTCGCCCCAGGACGCTAGCTCCCAAACTGTCCCTTTCACACAGTTCTCTGATCCTCTTCCCAACCACAGCTTGTAGCCTCAGAGCTCTTTCCTAGACACCACCTGTAACCTCCCGCTAGCGAAGACACTTTCTCTAGCCTCTCACTCAGCTTCCTGCTCTTTTAAACCTGAGGCAAGGTATCCCCTCATACATTGCGCTCGCATCACCGACCGTCTCCTTAGCTGCAGTCCCTCCCCCTTTTAAGTTGCTGTCCCCCCCCGGACACTCCTCCCAAATTTCCTCCACCGGGATCACTGCCCTCCCCCAAGCCCCACTCCCCCCGTGTCACTTGCCCCTCCCCCGCCTCTTCACTTCTTTCTACTCTTAATAGGGTCCAGGTCCAAGCGGCCTCAGCCTTTCTTTTTCCCGCACCATTCCCCTATCAACCCCCCCACCCCCCCGCCCCCCGGGTTTCCCTTTTGTTTTGCTTCAAGCAGCAGCCCCCGCCTGACGTCTCTGTTTACCACTCGCCGGGGGAGCCATCTGCGCACGCGCCTGGAGGGCCAGTTGGGAAATCGAGTTCTTCAGTCCTGCCACCCTGGGCAGTCTTGAGGACTACATCTCCCGTCCTACTTCGCGGCCAGGAGCCCGGTACAGAGAGGAGAGTAGCGTGGCAGGATATAGGGAGGTGGGGTTACTAGAGGTCGTCGCGGAGTCCCCCTTTTTTTCTTAAAAATCATTTCTTCCTTTCTTCCCATTCTGCCCACTCTCTTGTGATTTGGGGTCTCCTAGGTGGCTGTGTTGAGAGGTGCTAGACCTTTCAAACTTCCTTCAGCTAAGAGAAGGCAGAAGGAGCAAATGTGGGGTCTGTAAGAAACAAAACTGAGAAGCAAGGAACTGACTAAAAATTGGGTGTATCTATACATGTTGGGGAGTTGGGTGGAGAGCTTGTGCAGCGTAACCTAAACAAATGGTTAGCTGATGGTAGTGCCTCACCCTTCCTCCCCCTATGGCCAGGTCACACTGAAAGTGCAGTCGCTCACCAGTTTTCTCGATTAGCTCTTCTAGCCTCCCGTTCAATATTGGTATTCTCCAGGTTTACGTCTCCAACTGCTTCACTTCTCGTTCAGCAGGTGCAAAACTGATCTCATTGTCTGTTTTTGCACCCACACTCCAACTCTTATCTCTGATTTCTATTAATGGTTGTTCTGATCCATTCAGTCTCCCAAGCTAGACTTACCCTTCATCTTTTCATCTCCCTAACTTTAACATCCAATCCCGGTTCAAGCCCTAATTTATAACCAGAATTAAATTGCAATATCATCTTAATTGGACTTCCTTCCATCAAGCTTTTTTTCCACTACAGTTTATATCCCGTGCTGCCAACAAAGTTAACTTTGAAAGAAACACACCTGGTAATAATAGCTAAGATTTATGGAGCCTTTACTATGCGCTGGAGTCCTGGAAGTGCGGTAGTTAAGAGCTCCGCTGCTAACCAAAAGGTTGGCAGTTCGAATCCACTAGTGGCTCCACGGAAACCCTATGGAGCAGTTCTCCTCTGTCCTATAGGGTCGTTATGCGTAGGAATCTACTTGACAGCAACAAATTTGGTGTTGGTTTGGTACTATGTGCCAGGCACTGTACAATTGCTTTACTCCTCAAAACAACCCTGTGAAGTAGGTACCACTATTATTCCCATTTTATACATGAAGACACTAATGCTGAGAGATTAACTGACTCGCTCAAGGTCACACAGTTAGGAGACAGGAAACTGGGATCATATTACTTATATGTTATCATATAATTTCCCACTTTAAAAACTTTCTCTAATTTCCCCCATTGCCTATGTGATAAAATTGAAACGTCTTAGCAAGACATACAAGGCTTTTCAGATTCAGACCATATTCCACTTTTCTTGTCTCATCTTTCACTAGACACAGTACGTTCCAACCAGTCTAGTTTCACACTATTCCCTGAATACCATACGGTAAATTTTATACCTTTCCTTCCGCATTCTGGGATGTCCACCCTCTCATCATTCCATCCACTCCAAGCCTCTTATTTTGGAAAACTTTTATTCCGCCTTCCCTGTCTCCCTGAGGCACAGTTTGTTCTCCCTTTTCTGCATTCCTAAGCATGTTGCACAGGCATGTGTTATACAGCACAAACCATATTGCATTGTAATTATTTGTTTATTTGTCTGTCTCTCCCACTAAACTGTAAGCTCTGTGATGGCAGAGACAACTTTTATGTATCTGTGATCCCAGCTTAGCACATAGTAGTTAGTCAATAAAGGTTGGTTGAATGAATGAATGGGATCAGAAATCGAATGACATTATACTTGTACATTTAACAACGTTTTAATGAATGTATTATGTGTATTTTCTGAAATTCTCCTACTAGACAGCCAACCCCTGGGGGAAGGGACTATAATTTAACTTGTCTGTATAGTGCCTTTTTTTTTTTTTTATGTATAGTGCCTAGCATTATACCATTTGTTGTGGTTGCTCAAGATGTGCTCTGTGATGATGAGGCCTCCTTCCTGTGAGGAAGAATATCCACATACTCAGCAGCCTGGGATTCCTCAGAGGTGGCAGCACGTTGGACCTTCAAAGTGACATTAGCCTGCTCATGGTAACATGAGCTTTGTGCTCATTCACCGTCTCGGTTTTCTATATTCCTGCTTCCTTCTACCCCAATATGCATTTGTTTGTCCTCTACCTGTCATGTAGGGGTGTTTTAGGCTGAGTTCTCTAGAGAAGCAAAACCAGTAAAGCATATATATATATACAAAAAATATATATATACACACACACACATATTTATATATTTATATTTATCAAGGATATGGCTCATGCAGTTGTAGAGGCTGGAATGTCCCAAGTCAGTGGGTCAGGATAGAGGCTTCTCCTGATGCATATAGCCGCAGGGGCTGACGAACCCAAGGTCAGCAGGTCAGAGAGCAGCATTCTCTAGTTGTAAGTAATGAGCAGATATGAGCAGATATGGGGTGTACAGGCCTTTCTCCCAGGTGAAACCCCAGAGTTTATGTTCTCAACTGGCTCCCCATTCATTGCTTGTTTTTTCCTCTTTTTTTATGGACTAAGGTTTCTTTTTTTTTATATTAAACTCAGGTTTTATGATTTATAAAAAAATATGATTTATATATAGACAGTTAAAATTCACCCTTTTTAGGTACACAGTTATATGAGTTTTGACAAACATACACAGTCATATAACCATTATCACAGTCAAGATATAGAATATTTCCGTCACCTCAAGGACTTCACCTTGTGTCCCTTGTAGTCAATTCCCTTCCTCCACCACTGGCAACCACTGCTCTAATATCTGTTCATATAGTTCATGTAGTTTTGACTTTTCCATAGAGTCATATAAATGGAATCATGCAGTATGTTGCCTTTTGTGTCTGGCATCTTTCATTTAGTATAATGCTTTTAATATTCATCCATGCTGTTGCATGTATGTATCAGTAATTTATTTTATTGTTGACTACTATTCCATTGTGTGGAGGTACTACAATTTTATATTTTTACCAGTTGTTGGACATTTGGATATTTCCAGTTTCGCGTGATTTCCTGAACAAAGCTGATGTAAACATTTACATACAGGCCTTTGTGTAGACATAATATATGTATTCTTTTCTATTGAGTAAATACATAGGAGTGGAATTGTTGGGTTGTAAGGTAATTTTTTTAAGGTAAGCGTATGTTTAACTTTATAAGAAACTACTAAGTGTTTTCCAAATTGGCCCCACCAGCAATGTATGTGAGTTGTATTGCTCTGCATCCTTGCTAGCGCATTGTTTTTATCATTTTGTGTTGATTTTAGCTATTCTAATAGGACTGTGGAGCCGTGGTGGCACAATGGTTAAGAGCTTGGCTGCTAACCAAAAGGTTGGCAGTTCGAGTCCACCAGCCGTTCCTTGAAAGCCCTATGGGGCAGTTCTGCTCTGTCCTATAGGGTTGCTATGAGTTGGAATTGACTCGATGGCAATGGGTTTGAGTTTCTTTTTTTTTCAATAGGAGTGTAGTGGTATTTCATAGTGATTTTTTTTTTCCTCTTGAAGGGCTTTGGAGTTGGACCCTTTTGCCTCTTTTACTGCTGCTGTTCACTCTTCTACCTGGATGCCAACCCCCAAGCCTACTGCCAAACCAGCTCTATTAATTTGAATTGAGGTAAACATTTCCCCACTTCTTTCTTACCCTGCTCAGCTCTGAAAAAACACACAACTCCCACCTAGAGATTTTATAGGATTTTTGCTGGTAACTACAGGGAAAGATGCAGTCGTTAACAAAAACAGCAATGAGAAAGTGAAAGGAATCTCAGAAAGCATCACCTCTACTTGTCTCTGGTCTTCATAGATATATATGGGACATGCATATTTTTGGTACTCCCTTTCCTAAGTCCCTCCTTATCTGTTTTTGTGGAAGACTTCTAGTCCTTGTTTTAGAAGCCAGCACCACCCTCCCAACCCTGTCTTCTTTTTCTTTTTTAAAAATCTTTTCAGTTAATAAACATTCCTTAAGAGCCTACTATTTTCCAGACACCAGATTAGATGCTTTCCCATAAAGCATACCCTAGGTGAAAAGCAACAATGGGTTCAAGCATAACAACGATTGTGGGCATGGTGCAGGCCTGGGCACTGTTTCATTCTGTTGTACATGGGGTCGCTATGAGTTGGAGCTGTCTCGACAGCACCTAAAAACAGCAGATGAAAGTACTCAGGTTTTAGCCCTAAATAAATTTGAGTTGGCATCACTACTAAGTTCAGGGAAACTTTCAGTCCTTTCTAGACCCTGAAAGTCAGTCTGGGGCAGTGAAAAGAATCAGGAGATCTGAGTCTTTGTCATAGCTCTGTCACTAACTAACTAGTTGAATAATGATAATGATTACATTGATATAAATAACTATCATTGATTGAGTTTTTGTTGTGCTTTAAGCAAAGTACTAAGTGCTTTACATGGATTATCTGATTTTATGCACACAATAAGCATTCACGTTATTCATTAAAAGATATTACTGTTTTCATTTCACAGAGGAAAATGAGTTTTAGACCTGCTTAGGTCCGGAGTCCCTAAGTGGTGGAGTAGAGGTATCAATCCAGGCAGTTTGACAAGTCAGTTCATCTCTTCTGGCTTTGGTTTCCTCATTTGTAAAATGAGAATGTTGTATTAGAAGACCTCTAAAAGTCTATTCTGGCTCTAAAATCCTGTTTCCTGTGATCTTCAATCTGGGTACAAGAACCCAGATTGCCCTTTTGTTCTTCAGCTGTCCTGAGTTTACACATCTCCCACACACAGGTTCGGCCCTGGGCCCCTGCATGAATAACATCCACAGAGCTTAATCCCTGTGGCTTTGGGCTGCCCTGCACTGACCTCCAAGCTTCCTCTTTCACCCCTCCTGTAGGCCTCCAGGGGACCAATCTCTGAAAGTCCTACTGACATGATATTTAGAGAGTTTCCAATAACTCTGAAAATGCTTATATTTTAAAGTTACATGGAAAAAGCAGGATATAATACTATGTACTATATGCTCATAATTTTCTTTAAAAATACATTGAGAAAAGATAGAACGAAATGCCCAAAAGTGTTAATGATTATCTTTTCCTTTTTACTTTCTTGTATTTTTCCAATTTATTATGACTATGTATGACTTTTAAATTGGGGAAAATGCTTTATATTTTGCCCTTTCTACAAGGCATTTGAAGCACCTTACAAAGAAAAATAGTACAAGTGTCGTAACGTTATAGAAATAGAAAATCAGAAGCATGGAAAGGAAGAGGAAGCTAGTGTTCCATGACTGAGCATTAAATTCACTTCTTTGGCTAGCCAGGGGAAAAGGGGAAACACAGTAAATTACACAGTTCTTGTTATCAGAAGGAAAGAAACATACAGTTCCTCAAGAGAGACATAGATTTTCCTGTCACTAAATTCCTTTTTCCTCCAACTGAAAAGACAGGGCTACAGCAAACAAAATTTTTTGAAAAATAAAACACTTATAATCCCATTGCCCTCATACAAGTTTCATCTTTGCCAGTTTTCATCTAAGCTTTCAGTCCTTGTCCACAGACACATACTTTTATATTGTTGCGGTTAGAGTCAACATACTATTTTGTGTTCTTGTTTTTCAGTAAACGTATCATAAACACTTTCATAGTAACCCAATAGGATAGAGTAGAACTGCCCCATAGAGTTTCCAAGGAGTGCCTTGTGGATTCGAACTGCTGACCTTTTGGTTAGCAGCCATAGCACTTAACTACTACGCGACCAGGATTTCCCTATAAAATTTTGTATTCTGTTATTATAATTTCTAACATCTACATAATGATCCATTGCTGTCACTAAATTCCGTAACAAATTTCTCACGTGGGATTAGCATAAGGGACAATGTCCTTCGTAACAATTTCATAACCTACACAGAAGCTATGAGTCGGAATCAAGTTGAGGGCAATGGGTTTGAGTGTTTGTTTGTTTGTTTTTTGTTCTTGTAACTATCCTGACTAAAAGCCAAGGGTGTAACATTAAAGGTTTTCTGCAGGGGATGAGCTAATATGATTCAGGCATATAACCTTATGGTGCTCTAACTCGATCTGAGGACACAGCTTAAAATGCCACTTAAAGGAGTGGAGATGGATAGAAGAAGGTCCCTTAGAATATATTCCATAAATATTTCTTCTCACAACCAGGCTTTTGACAGGACTCGGAGGTAGACTACACTTACTCTTTGATGAAGGCCGTAAGTACTGGTATGCTCTGTTGTTGACTGAGGCAGGATCTGTATGTTTTGGAAGCCAGGTGAACAGGTGGTAGTGTGACAGGGTTAACCTTCTGGCTTAAAAATGAAGAAGCCCTGACCAGTGTTGTTGCCTGCATGGAAGTTTCCTCACATTCCCATGAAGGTAGGGTGCAGGTAAAGCTAGATTTCTCTTAGGAAGTAACTTTTGGATCTGAGTTCTACACCACAGAGAAGGGATTTTGATCTGAACATTTTTTTCAAAGTCCATAACCAATCAGGTGGCATGGGCATAAGAAGGAAACCCAACCCAACCCAATGCCATCGAGTCGATTCCGACTCATAGCGATCCTATAGGCCAGAGTAGAACTGCCCCATGGAGTTTCCAAGAAAAGCCTCATAAATATTCCAATGCAGCCTCTGATTTTAGGAACTCTAGGGTCCCACTGTGCTTGCCAATATGAATTAGCTGTAGGATGGGGTTCATATTGACCAACTGAATTTTGGAGGCTTTCACCACAGACAATTACAATTTTTTACTTAAATGATGTCAAGCTGTTTCTTCTGTTACAAATTACCAGAGCCAATTGTCTCTTTAAGAACTACAACTGGTATGTGATAATATAACTACGTCAGTATCATAAAGGTCAATTCACTTTTTTTTCCGGAAATTTTTATTGTACAAGCATTACAGCCACAAAATTAAAAAAAAAAAAAAGCTTTTTAAAAATGAGAAAAAGAAAATGATTGCCCATAATCCCACCATTTTAAAACACAACTATCATTAGGGTTTTCTGTCCTTTTCGACCCTTATACCATACGTCTTTCCCCTGCCTCCCTGAAGTAACCACTCTTACGAGTTTCCTATTGTGACGCTGTCGCTAGCTGCACTACTAAAGGGGCAAGGTGGGCAAACCCCACCTTTATCACTAACTGCATTGCAAGGATCAGCATGAATCCAATTCCCACCTGGGAATGGATCTAGGCTTCACCTTCCCATATCTCCAAGATCCTTGTCACCAGCCAGTTCTGTGGCACTTCCCCTCTCATCCTAACCACCCAGAGTTAGGTAAAAACATCCCTGGGTCACCTCAAGCCATGTCATCAAAGACCAGCCATAGGCACAGCTCCCTGCCCTTCAAACCGGCTAGCCCCTCTCTCTTCCTTGAGCCTCCTGGGACTAGCTCATAAACTAGAAGGACTCTGTCCGTCTTCATCAACTACCCGTTCAGCCTTTCTCTGTCCACCAACCACCACCCAAAGCTAATACCGCTCGAGTTAGGACTCTTTCCTTATGACTGCCTGCACAGTCCTCCTTTTAATTAGCCACCCTGAGCTAGGTCAGAATCCCATTGCCCCTTGTGGGTTTGTTAGTTCTCTATAACAGCTCACAGAATTCACGGAGACTATTACCTATACTTACAGTTACCCATTTATTAAAACCAGAAAGGATACAAGCAAAAAAATGCATCAGGCGAGGTCTGGGAGAGTTCTTGGCAAGGGGTCTCTGTTGCCCTTAGGGACATGCCACCTTCTCCTATTATGGGTGTTATCACCAATCCAGGAGGCCCCAAAGAGAGAAAGCTCCAAAGCCAAGGGTCTCTGAGTAATTGTGACCTCATGCATATGCATGTAAAAAAAAATACTGGGACCTTAATGTGTAGTTATGTTCAATCCAATCAATGAATATGCCTGACTGCGTCATGCCCCCGCTCCCTTTCTGAAGTTAGTTTGCCATGTGTGGGGTCTGTGTAGCCACTACTTGCCCACCTGTTTTACAAAGACAAAGAGCACCTTAGTTGCTTGGGCTATTCTCAGAAACTGGATACATAAGGCCAAACTTAGTTCTTTTTCCTACAGATATGTAATCTTCCAGACCTTTTTACAAATACTCTTATGTAGGAAAAATATAGTATTGCTTTGTGTTTTTCATGGCATAAATGATAGCATTTGTCAAATTGTTTTTTCCACAGGAAAAGCTTTTCAGATCTATCCATATTGATACATTTAGTTTATTCTAGTTTAACTGCTGTATTGTATTCCATTGAATAAATATACCACATTTTACTTAGCCATTCCTTAAAGGAGAATTCTTATCTTCTTTCGTATTGTAGCAAGAGGACTAATAAGTCTGCTAAACTGCCTCAATTTTCCCAGTATCACTCTGAGCATGCCAGTGCATAGAGACAAACTGAAGGAAAAAAATGTCACTTTATATCTTAGTTATCTAGTGCTGCTATAACAGAAATACCACAAGGGGATGACTTTAACAGAGAAATTTATTCTCTCACAGTCTAGGAGGCTAGAAGTCCAAATTCAGGGCACCAGCTTCAGGGGAAGGCTTTCTGTCTCTGTTGGCTCTGGGGGAAGGTCCTTGTCATCAATCTTCCCCTGGTCTAGGAGCTTCTCAGCACAGGGAGCCTGGGTCTAAAGGACATGATATTCTCCTGGCTCTTGTTTCTTGGTGGTACGAGTTCCCCCTGGTCTCTCTGCTTGCTTCTGTCTTTTATATCTCAAAAGAGATTGATTTAAGACACAAACTAATCTCGTAGATTGAGTCCTACCTCATTAATATAACTGCCTCTAATCCTGTCTCATTAACATCATAGAGGTAGGATTTATAGCACATAGGAAAATCACATCAGATGACAAAATGGTGGACAATCACACAATACTGTAAATCATGGCCTAGCCAATTTGACACATATTTTGGGGGGACACAATTCAATCCATGATATTTTACATGCGGATTCACCGATGCTTGGTCCCCAGATCACCATCCTGTGAGTCTAGATTCACAGTGTTGTCCAATAGCACTTTCTGTGATGATGGAAATGGTCTATATCTGCACTGTGCAAGAAAGTATAAATAATAAAAAAAAAAAGAGCATGTAAAATGTGGCCAGTGCAACTGAGTAACTGAATTTGTAATTTAATTTAACTAAAATTTAAATTCAGCCACTTGTGGCTAGTGGCTGCCGTATCAGATGGTGCAGGACTCTGGCGTATGGTAATGAAAGGCATAATCTTTTATATTACAAATTACATCATCAGGAGCTAAGACAATTGTGACCGCCCTCTACAATTGTGACCACCCTGTGAGGGTCAATGGATAGTGCTAAGATCTTGTATTGGTCCTTTTACATGCCCTTCTTTTATGATTAAGTCTCCTTGTTTCTGACTTCTAGGTGGATTAAAAGATGCACTATCAAATAGAAAAGACAGTGTTGCTAGAAAGTCTGTCTTTCTGGGAAATTATTAAACTCAAATCAAACCACATAGAAATTAATTGCTAATCTCAACATCCTCACCTGACATTTCATAAATTAAAATTTCACATCAGTCATCCCACTAGCCAACTAAAAGCTTCAAGGATGGCAGAAGTAGTACACAAAGTCAACAGAATAGTATAAAGGTCTTACAGAAACGGTCTAAGCTAAGAGCCAGCATTATTCAGTTAGTTGGGTTGTATTTTGTAAATGGGGTTTAGAACCAGAGAGAGCTGATCTACCTTCTTGATTTCCAAAATGTCTTTGCAGCTGCCTGAATTCCCAACCAGATCTCCTTTATCACCCAGAAGATTCCTAACTGTCCCATATATCCTGCTAAATCTATAACTCACACAGATAGGCATGTGGTTATGCAATCTGCCCCCACAGTAGGCTCCAGAAAGTCCAGATAGAGTGTCCAGTTGACCTTCCCTGGCGCATCAGGCAGATTTCACAGCACATGGGGGCTGGGCTGAAGAAATATATAGTCTGCCCCTGGGAGGAATAGTGAGACTTTCTGAAAGTGAATACATATACTCTTAATACAAATAATAAAATACCATGAAAAATATGCTAGCTATCCCTGTTATAAAAATCCATTACTAGCTCCTCTTTTTCGTACAGGACCTGATAAATTAAAGTATATCTAACCCTCTTGTCTTTCCTTCCTCCTTCCCGTTTCCTGTTCTTCCATGTTTACTTTCTCTAATCTTTTTGCTTAGTCTCTTTTTCCTTCAGCCTCTGGCAGTTTCCACTGCTGATCCTCTTTCTTCTTTTCCTGAGGCCAGTCTTATGGTATCCTTCATGGAGGTCATGCACGCAGTTAATCTATAAGTTGTACAGACCATTAAGATACAAGTTAAAGAGAAAGCAGGCTTAAACAGTCCTGTTTTCCTTGTGATTGTGGCTTGGCATACCAAGGGACTTATCCTACCTACCCTGAGACTTTCTAGTTTACACTTTTAAAAAAGAAAGTTTCCCATTCTCCCGCAAATTAGGAGAAATACCTGTTTATTAAAGAAAAGCTGTAGAATACAGAAAAGTTTTTTCAAAAGCACCCGTAGTCCCACCTCCCAATGAAAATCAAATTTAATGTTTTGGTATATTTCTTTCCAATATTTTTTTTTCTGTATGGATTAAAAAGCATTGTTGTAATCATGCTGTATATACAATTTCATATTTTTGTTTTTTCCACTTAAAATATAAAATAAAATACAAGTTGTGCTGACTTCCACTATATTGTGTATTGTCTTTCCCTTCACCAAAGCTAACACTTGTCTACTATCTAGTTAGTGATTTCCCTTCTCTAGCCCTCCCCTTCCTCATAACCATCAAAGATTGTTTTTTTTCTATGTGTAAACTTTTTCTTGTTTCTTTATAATCATGGTCTCATACAATATTTGTCCTTTTGTGACTGATTTATTTCAACAGTGTAATGCACTCCAGATTCATCCATGTTGTGAGATATTTCTAGGATTCATCATTGTTCTTTATCATTTCGTGTTATTCCATTGTGTGTATGTACCATAGTTTGTCCATTCACCTGTTGATGGGCACTTAGGTTGTTTCCATCTTTTTGCTGTTGTAAATAACGCAGCAATGAACGTGGCTGTGCATATGTCTATTCGTGTGACGGCTCTTATTTCTCTAGGATATAGTCCTGGGAGTGGGATTGCTGGATCATATGGTATTTCTGTTTTGATCTTTTAAGGAGGTGCCATAGCATTTTCCAAAATGGTTGTACCATTTTACATTCCCACCAGCAGTGCATAAGGGTTCCAATTTCCCCACAACCTCTCCAACATTTGTTATTTTCTGGAATTTTTTGATTCGTGCCAGTAATGTCGGGGTGAGGTGGTATCTCACTGTAGGTTTGATTTGCATTTCTCTGATGGCTAAACTCATAGGGTCGCTATGAGTTGGAATTGACTTGACGGCACTGGGTTTTTTTTTGTTTTTTGTTTTTAATGGCTAATGATGGCAAGCATTTCCTCATGTGTCTGTTAGCTGCCTGGATGTCTTCTTTGGTGAAGTGTCCATATCCTTTGCCCATTTTTAATTGGATTATGTGTCTTTTGTTACTGAGGTGTTGAAGTATTCTATAGATTTTAGAGATCAGACCCTTGTTGGATGTCCTAGCCAAAATTTCTTTCCCAGTCTGTAGGTTCTCTTTTTACTCTTTTGGTGAAGTTTTTTTGATGAGCATAAGTGTTTAATTTTTAGGAGCTCCCAGTTATCTAGTTTCTCTTCTGGTGTTTGTGCATTGTTAGTAGTGTTTTGTATACTGTTTATGCCGTGTTTTAGGGCTCCTGGCATTGTCCCTATTATGGTTTATATTCTATTTATGCCATGTATCAGGGCCCCTAGTGTTGTCCGTATTTTTTCTTCCATGCTCTTTATTGTTTTAGGTTTTACATTTAGGTTTTTGATCCATTTTGAGTTAGTTTTTGTGTATGGTGTGAAGTATGGGTACTATTTCTCTTTTTACAGATGGACATCCATTTTTGCCAGCACTGTTTGTTAAAGACTATCTTTTCCCCATTTAATGGACTTTGGTCCTTTGTCAAAGATCAGCTAAACATAGTTGGATGGATTTATGTCTGGGTTCTCTATTCTGTTCCATATGTGTCTGCCATTGTACAAGTACCAGACTGTTTGACCACTGTGGCTGTATAGTAGGTTCTGAGATCAGGTAGTGTGAGGCCTCCTACTTTGTACTTTCTCTTCAGTAATGCTTTGCTTATCCAAGGCCTCTTCCCTTTCCATATAGAGATAGTGGTTAGTTTTTTCATCTTGTTAAAGAATGCTATTGGTATTTGGATAGGGATTGCATTATATCTGTAGATTGCTTTGGGTAGAATTGAGATTTTCACAATTTTGAGTCTACCTATCTATGGCTATGGTATGTGTTTAGATTTACATAGGTCTCTTTTTTTTTTTGCAATAGTTTTTTGTAGTTTTCTTTTGTACAGGCCTTTTACATCTCTGGTTAGATTTATTCCTAAGTATTTTATCTTTTTAGAGGCGCTTATAAAAGGTATTGTTTTCCTGATTTCCTTTTCGAAGTTCTTCTTTTTGGTGTAGAGGAATCCAATTGATTTTTGCATGTTGATCTTTTATCCTACTACTCTGCTGAATCTTTTTATTAGTTCCAGTAGTTTTCTTGTGGAATCTCTGGGGTTCTCTATGTATAATATCATATCATCTGTGAATAGGTAGGAATAATTTTACTTCTTCCTTTCCAATTTGGATGCCTTTTATTTCTTTTTCTTGCCTTATTGCTCTAGCTAGGACTTCCAGCATAGTGTTACATAGGAGTGGTGATAAAAGGCATCCTTGTCTTGTTCCCCTTCTCAGGGAGAATGCTTTCAGCCTCTTTCCATTGAGAATGATGTTAGCTGTTGGTTTTGTATAGATGACCTTTAATTTATTATTATAGGAGTTTCTCTTCTTTACCTATTTTATTGAGAGTTTTTTTTTTAATCAGGAATGGGTATGGATTTTATCAAATGTCTTTTCTGCATTGATTGAGATGGTCATGTGATTCTTTACTTGCATTCTATTTATTCGGTGGGTTATGTTGATTGATTTTCTAATGTCGAATCATCCTTGCATACCTGGTATGAATCTTACTTGGCTGTTGTGTATTATTTTTATGATATGATGCTGAATTCTATTGGCTAAAATTTTGTTAAGAATTTTTGCATCTATATTCATGAGAAACATTGGTCTGTAATTTTCTTTTTTTTGTGATGTTTTGCCTGGCTTTGGTATCAGGGTTATGCCGGTTTCATAGAATGAATTTGGGAGTATTCCTTTCTTTTCTATGCTCTGAAATAATTTGAGTAGTACTGGTGTGGGATTTTCTATAAATGCTTGGTAGAATTCTCCAGTGAAGCCATCTGGGGCAGTGCTTTTTGTTGTTGTTGTTGTTGAGAGTTTTAAAATTACCTCTTCAATCTCTTTGCTTGTTATGGTTACTTCTAGTTTTTTGAGGAAGTGCCATAACATTTTCCACAGAGGTTGTACAATTTTACAGTTCCACTAGCAATGGATAAGTCTTCTAATCTTCCCACATCCTCACCAACATTTGTTGTTATCTGAGTTTTTTTTTTATCAGTGCCATTTTAGCCAGGGTGAGATGGTATCTCATTGTAGTTTTGATTTGCATTTCTCTAATGGCTAATGATCTTGAGCATCTTTTCATTTTTTTTTTTGTTGGCCAGTTGGTCAGGGAAGTCTTAAGTGTGGAAGTGATAGTTGAAACACTAATATTAAATGAGACTGCCAAGGACAAGACAAGAGCCAAGGACAAAGTCTCTGAGAATTCTACTTGGAAAGTGGGAAGAGAATTCAACGAGGTGGGAGAACTAGAAGACAGAGGAGAGAGCTTAAAGAAGAGGGTGTTCACCAGAGTCAATCAAGAACGGA